>NC_072011.1:65967763-66305127 GCF_027791375.1 Indicator indicator
AAATTGAGTGAAGTATTTTTGGGTTTGTGCTAATGGAGTTGAGGAATATTAATAAATGTAGCCTGTGGTGGTGTCAGCATCCTATTCAGCATAAGGTCGTCACGTTAGTTGGCATACTGCCTGTTTTCCATGGATGAGTCCTATTTGTTTTATGGTTTCTTCTTGTAATACACATGGGGGAGTGATCTGTTTAGTGCCTTCGGGTTTATTAGCGTTGAGCAGGGTGATTGCCTGGAGGGTCTCCGTGTATCGAGCTTGACGTCGGTGATCATGTAGTTCGGATAATTTTTTTTTTCTCGAGGTTGTTGGGTTTTAGTCGTCTGCTGATAGGCGTTGCCCGGCTCAATTGTTTTATCTTTGTCGGATTCATGCAGACTGAATACTCTGCCTGACTGAACTTATGTTCTTGTTTACTCGTTTTCTTGTTTTTTTATAGGTCTCTTCGGTTGTAGGCGTGTGAGGGTCATAATTATCCAAGTTGGGGATTTTCTTGAATATGTATATGATTAGTGGTTGGGGTATAGGCGTTACTAATGCTGTCTTACTGTATGGCAGTTAGTTAGGCCGGTGCAGGGTTTGTCTGGTGTTTTTTGATCGTGTTATATTGTTAATCTGTTTTTCATTTCTTTTGATGGATGAACGCCGGTTTGACCTCGGTTATATTTTCAGTCGGAAGTTGTTTCTGTCTTTTTTTTGCATGACATTAGGACGTGGTTTTGGGATTCAGGGGGTCTGTTTTGAATCGTATCTGCTATGATAGGATTTATAATGATTAGAATCTGCTTAAGAGATGTTGTATGTATGTTCGTATTGTTTAGAGTGGCTTGTGGTGATGAGCATGGACCTTATGGAGGTCGGACTAGGTTGGGACAGGTGGAGAGGTGGCAGGTTAGTGAGCATTGGGTTGAAAGGGGGAGGGCTGAGGTAGTCTTTGCCATGTGGTTTGGTTGAGGTTTTGTTGGTATGGGTTGGGATATGTTTTTGCAGACGTAATGACAAGGTGTTTGCTGGGTGGCGGGGAGCTTTGAGGGCTTTGGGTGTTTAGTGGGGATTGCCGCTGGTTTTTTCTTGCAGATGGCATGGAAGGCGATGTAGATTTTTGGTATAGGGTGTATCGGGGTGGCGACTGTGGATTTTATGTTGGTGTGGGATCGTTCTTTCTGCGGCTAATATATAGGAGTATCACCCATACTTGGTTGAGGTTAGAGTACATTAGAAATTTGAAGGAAGTTAAGAGTTGTTTGTTGCACGTGTGTTATTAGGAGTGGGGGTGGGGGGGAAGAGGAGTGGTGAGTGGCCGGAGTGAAGGTATTATGAATGTGTCCTTGGAGCTTTGGGGGTTGAGAAGGAGATTGGATGCTGGCTGGGGGATTGGGAGGGTGTGTATTTGTGTCTGGCTGTGGGGATGTGTTTGGGCTTGACGCTTTTGAGTTTGTACCGAGAGAGTGTAGGGGGGGGTGGGTGGGGCGGAGATGGGGTGGGGTGGGACTTTAATGGTGAGAAGAGATGGGAATGTGGGGTGGCCAGGTGGGGGGTGGGGTGGTGAAGATGTTGGTGGGGGTGGGGGTGAGGGGGTGAGGAATGGATGTGGGGGGTGAGGGGGGGGGAGGGGGGGACAGGGAAAGGTTGAAAGGACTGTAGGGCTGATGATGGAGAATTGTGGGCGGTTGGTGTGGGGGGTGGTGTGGGCGTTGTGGGCAGGGCGGAGATTTGAGGGTCAAACGGTTAGGGGGGGAAAGGAGAGTGGGTGTTGGGTTGAAAGGTGTGTGAGGTAGGTTGGTAGGAGGCATGGTGGGGATAGGGTGGTGGAGGTGCCTGGAAAAAGAGTGTGTTTGTGGGAGTAACATGGAGGGGAAGGGCGTCAATGGCGAGCAAAGTGTGAGGTGGTGGTGGTGGAGAGGGTGGAAGGGGAGGGGGGCGTTGCCACTAGGGGATGTAAATTTGTCTGTGCGGTGATTTAGGGGGAGGTGGATTGGAGGAATGAAGGTCAGGAGAGTGGTGGGGGGAGTTGGAGAAAAGGGGATGTTTAGATGGGCGTGGGACCTGTGATGATGGGGGCGTAGTTATACGCCGATTTCTTGGAAGGGACTATGTGATAACCTATAAAGATCTTTGGGTAGATTTCCTGATGGGGGGGGAATACGGTTTTTTATTGATTTCTAGTAGGAGGATTTGAGAGGAGGATGGTCGGATGGATTTATGCAATTGAGGGTGGGCTTTACGACTACAGGTTGGCTGCGATGTTATCCCTGTTGCTGAGGAGTAACATCTGTATTAGTAGTGTGAGCTTCATTGGTGTGTTTCTCTTGGAATATTAATTGATCACGTTATGCCCTCTGAATTGTGTCTTCTTCGCTGACGTATGTCTCTCCTATATTATTATAATCATCCAGAGCTCGTGGAATCAGTGATCGGTGGATAGATTGTGGGAGTTGGTATGGGTGGTGGTATGGGGTTGTTTTGGTATTGGGAGCGAGGGTTGGTTGTCTCGATGGTGGATGTGAGGGCCTAAGGGGCATTTGTGGACGTGGTTTGTAGGGGGAGTAAGTGTAGATGGTGTGAGAGTATTTGAGAGTAGGTGTTGTTGTGGGCTGGTTGTTTGTAGTGCCACGTTGCGGGTAGGTTGGATGGGATTGACGGGCAGGGGGGCGCGTGAGTGGCTTTTATGGGGGCGGGGTGGGGGGGTTGATTCTGGGGTCAGGTGGGTGGTGCGGTGAGGGGATGGTGGGTCGAGTTGGGGGGGATGGGCTGGTCGATGGAGTGGAGCGATGGGTGGATGGGTGATGCTGTGTGACAGGTGGAGGGGTGGCCGGGGTGGGTGGGGGTTAAACTGAGGAGGAAGTGTGATGGAAGTGGGATTGGAACGGTAGGGGGTGTGGGGTAGGGAGGAGCTGTGACGTGGGTGGGGGGAGGTTCATGCTGGGGGTGTTTGGGGGAGAGGGCATAACGTGGATGGATGTTTGGATGGGTGTGGAGGTCGTGTGTGCGCGCAGTGGGGGATGTGCGGCGTTGGGGAAGGCGGTGGTTGTCTTATGTGGTTGAGTGGGGAGAAAGAGTATAGGAAGGGGGAGTATCGAGACGGGGAAGTGAAAGCATGAGGAAAGGGTTGGAAAGGGTGGGGGGAAGAGGGAGGGGGGGGAAAGGGGGAAAAGGAGAAAAGGAGAAGGCGACAGGAAGGGAAAGGAACGAGGGGCGGACGTGGACAGTGGCGGGGGAACAGGGAAAGGAAACTGAAAGGGGAATAGGTGGGGAAATGTTGTGGAGAGGTTGATGGATTGTAAGAAGGTGATGGGGGTGGAGGGGGTGTCGAGAGAAGGTGCGAGGGAGTGGGGGTGGGTGATGTGGGAGGGGCCTTGTTGATTGATGAGTGCTACGGAGAGTTGAAAAACCTTGTTTGCGGGGTGATGAAGATGGTTTTGGGGGGGGATGTGTGGGTGATGCTTTTCAATGATTTGGGTGAGTTCGTTGAGGTAGGAATGGGCTTGGTTATTGAGGCAACGGGTTGTTAGTGGATATTGGGTGTAGGGAAAAGGTGTTGATGGTGAGGCAGACAAGTCGAAGGTAGGAGGGATGTATTTTGCTGTTGGGGATGTGTGATGCGTAGTAGTTTGAAGTGGTGTTGGACTGACTTGATTGTGGCTTTTGCTTATTAAGCAGGAGGAATGGGTAGTGAGGAGGCGATCGGAGGGATACCGGAAGTGACTGCTGGGGCCAGCCTCAGTTGTTTCCTTGCATCTTAGACGTGTATTTCTCGGTGGATCAGTTCTCTTATTCCCTCTTATGGTGTCCCTATGATTTGCCGTACTATTTCTTTCTCTTGCTCGTGTTATACTCTGACTCTTCAATCTTACTATCTTCTCTTCTCTTCTTTTTTCTCTTGAGCTTTAATGTCTCTTCTCTTCTCGTGTTCTCCTTCCGGACTCTTCTCTTTGTTTCTGTCTCTCTCCTCATTTCGTCTTGTTTTCTCTTTCTCTCCTCTTTCTATTACTTTCTACTTGTTCTCTTGTCTCTTCTCTGCTCTTCTCTTCTGCTTCATTCAAGTTGTTTACTCGCTTCTATTCTTTCTTCGTTTGCATATTTGGCTGTCCCTCTTTGCGTGTCGTTATTCTGTCTGTCTTCTACTGGGCTGATTCGACGTGGATAGATCTCTTCTCGCTCACTCTTTACTTAGGCGTCCCTTTTTCCGTATGGCGATCTGTCGTCTACTTCATCTCGTGTATCTTGATCTACTCTTCTCTACTTCTTATGTCGTATGATAGCGACTCGGCTTCTTCTCTTCTCTTTTCTTCTTCTCTTCTATTCTCTTCTCTTCTTCTTCTTCTCTTTCTTCTGCGCTGCTTCGGTTGCGAGAAAAGAGCACCCCGCCCAGCAACTAACCGTTAGCAGTATACTCACTACGTGGACTAAGTTCTCGCGGGGCCGCGCCCTTTGCGTAGCAGTTTTTGCCTCCTCTGCTCTGCATTTATCAGGTCACGTAGAGGCGGCCTCCATCGCGTCTTCGACCTGGTGAGGCGCAGTCTAGATAGTGGTCTAGCCATGAGAGCACATTTCATACTCGAACGATACAGCATGACCCTGTTTGGCCCTCTAACTCTTGCTCCGTAGCCCTCCTGGTGTCTGGGGCTCTCTTACACATCTCCCCTTCCTCTCCTCTCCTCCTCCTCTCCTCTCCTTCCCTCTCCTCTCTCCCTCCTCTCCTCTCCTCTCCTCTCCTACTCCTCTCTCTCTCCTCTCCTCCTCCTCTTCCTCTCCTCTCCTCTCCTCTCCTCTCCTCTCCTCTCCTTTCTCCTCATCCTGTCACTAGTTGAGAGAAGAGACCAACAACCAGAAAGACCTCTAAGAAGCAGTCCAGCCATCAACTCAACACTACCATGACCACTAAATGATGTCCCAAGCTGCCATATCTGCTTGCCTCCAGGGATGGGGATTCAATCACCTCCATGGGCAGCATACAGGGGGGGGTTGTTCCACTCCCCGCTGAGTTTCTTCCACTCCTTGAGAACCCTTTCAGTCAAGAAGTTTCTTCTAATATCCAGCCTAAACTTTACCTGGTGCAGCTTGAGGCCATATCACCTCAACCTCCTTCCAGGTACCATATAAATGGGACAAAAGGGTGATAAAAATGTCTACACACATGGAAATTGCAGAGTACCTCAGCTGCAGTCATATGAATGGTGGCACTCAACTAAAAAGCTGTTACCTGAGGAACCAGCCTGCCATTAAATAATTAGTGTGCTAAAATTGCCCCTTGCTCCAAATCAGAATCACAGAACCACAGAACTAAGCAGGTTGTGAAAGACCTTGGAGATCATCAAGTTCAACCTATCACCCAGCACCATCCAATCAACTCAACCATGGCACTGAGTGCCTCTTCCAGTCTGTTTTAAACACTTCTAGGGGTGGTGACTCCACCACCTCCCTGGGCAGCCCATCCTAATGGCCAATCTCTCTTCCTGGGAAGAATTTCTTCCTAACATCCAGCCCAAACCTCCCCTGGCACAGCTTGAGACTGTGTCCTCTCCTTCTGTCACTGCTTGTCTGGGAGAAGAGACCAACCCCCACCTGGCTACAACCTCCCTTCAGGGAGCTGTAGACAGCAATGAGGTCTGCCCTGAGCCTCCTCTTCTCCAGGCTAAACACCCCCCGCTCCCTCAGCCTCTCCTCACAGGGCTTGTGCTCTGGACTCCTCAGTGGGGTCAGACCCCTCAATGAGCTGCAATGGAACAGGCTGCCCAGAGAGGTGGTGGAGTCACTGTGCCTCTAAGCGATCAAGAAACACTTGCCCATGGCACTTGGGGACATGGTTTAATGGCCAGGGATGGTTGGACTTGATGTTCATTGAGGTCTCTTCCAACTGAAACAATTCTGTGATTCTGTGACAGAAATCACAGGAGCCCAGACTCAGTTTGCACTCAAATCCTTTGTTCAATGCTCTCCTTCAGACTTCTGCCTCTTAGCCCTATCTGTTCTGTTAAGTGCAAAAGGACAGATCACAGGTCCTGATTCTGGGAGGTGACAGAAATCTAATCACAGAATGGTCAGGGTTGGAAGGGACCTCAAGCATTATCCAGTTCCCACTGCCTGGCCTGGCCAGGGACACCTCACACTAGATCAGGTTGTTCAGAGCCACATCCAGCCTGGCCTTGAACTACTCCAGGGAGGGAGCATCCACAGCCTCCCTGGGAAACCTGTTCCAGTGTCTCTCCACCCTCACTGGAGAGAATTTCTTCCCAATCTCCAGTCTAGCTTTATAGTGGCAACATCTTTTCTGAGGAGGAGAGGAAACTGGTTAGAGAATCAGGGGCTTGTTCAAGTCTTTTAACAAGAAGAGCTTCTACCATACTTTTGCATCTTCTGCTCACCAACATTGTGAGCTTCACCATTCTGCTCTCCTTCAGACTCTAGCCTCTTAGCCCATATCTGTTCTGCTGAGTGCAGAAGGATAGATCAGAGGCCCTGATTCTGGGAGGTGATGGAAATCTCTTCTGACAGGTTGAAACCAAACAAGAAATCAAAGTTTCCCCCACCCCACCACCCCCCTGCAAGGATGCTTCATTCCCACAACAGTTTTGCCTTTCCTCTGAGGATCAAAGGAAGTAAACCAACACCTAAGGTGCTGCATTTAAGCAGGAGAGTGTCACACAAATAACTTGGAGGCATTTGGCACTTCACTAAAACCCACATTGAGACTCTGACATTTGACAGGTTCAGAAGAATGATGCATTCTGACCTTGTCTTCTCCTTCCATAGCTTTTCTTTTGGGGGGGTGTCTTGATGATCCCATCAGATTAAGCCATCATTAAGACTCAACTTATTTCTACTTGATTTTTTTTCCCCCTGCAAGTCTTTTTTTTTCTTCAGCAAAGCTATAAAAAAAAATAACAAAAGAGAAAGAAATAAAAAATAACCCCACTCCCTAGAGCATGGATTCCTGTTCCCCAAACCATAGCTCTCACCAAGCTGGCTGCAATTTATAGATGGGTGTGTGGTGGGTAACATTATTTCTGCTAGGAGGATGGAATTTATGTAGCACCCAGCAGAATTCGGTTGATAACGCAGTGCTTAGCATTTTGAATCCTTTTAGCAAAGGCATAATTTTACCACTATAAACTCAACTGGAGAAGACTCTTCCCCCTGCAGAGCTGCTCTGTGGCTCTGATCAGAAGAGCATTAGAAACTTTGTTGGCTTACCTCACAGAATCACAGAATGGTAGGGCCTTCAAAGATCATCCAGTCCAACCCCCCTGCCAGAGCAGCATCACCTAGAGCAGGTCACACAGGAACACATCCAGGCAGGTTTTGAGTATCTCCAGAGAAGGAGACTCCACAACCCCCCTGGGCAGCTTCATAGTTCCCCTTTTCAGACTTGTGTTGCACTTTCTCCCAGTTTCTCTGTACATCCAGGGATTATCTTCTGTTTCAAAATCTTTATAGACCAGGATTTTGAGTTTTAATGAGATCAAACTTGCATCATTTTTCTGCTTCCAAGTGAAGGTGCAAAGCATTTCCTCAATTTCCTGATTCCAGGTGAAGGTGCAAAGCATTTTTCCCATCTTTTCCTGACATCCTCAAATGGCAAAAATCATCTGCAATCAACCCTGAAATTCCTCTCCTCTATCACCTTTATGACTCTTGGTGCCTTTTCCCTGCCTTTCAACAAGCTCTCTGTTTGCAATGTTGCTTGATCACATGGAATCATATCAGGCTTGGGTTTCAAGGGACCTCCAAAGCTCATCCAGTCCAACCCCCTCTTCAGTCAGCAGGGACATCCTCCACTAGATCAGTTTGCCCAGAGCCTCACTTGGAATATCTCCAGGGATGTGGCCCCAACCACCTCCCTGGACAACCTGTTGCAATGTTCCAGCAGCCTCATGGTACAGAACCTGTTCCTCACATCCAGTCTGTATCTGCTCTGCTCTAGTTTGAAGCCATTGCCCTCAGACTATCCTTCCAGGACTTTCTAAACTGTTTCCCTCCATCCTTCTTATAGCCCTCTTGAGGAAGGCTGCTATTAGGTCTTCCTGGAGCCTTCTCTTCTCCTGGTTGAACACCCCCAGCTCCCTCAGCCTGTTCTTGTAGAAGAGCTGCTCCAATCCCCTGATCATTTTCCTGGCCCTGCTCCTTCACCTCTGTGTTCTTCCTATATTGAGGGCTGGAGCCCTGCAGTACTCCAAGGTGAGGTCTCCCCAGAGCAAAGGACAGTGGCAGAATCACTTCACTCCATCTGCTGGTCACACTTCTTGCTGGTGCTGGTCTTTTTATTTTTTTTTTTTTCCCCCAGGCTGAACATTTCTTTCCCAACAGAATCAATCTCCTCTTGCCTCTGGAGAAGTTCACTTTATCTCCTAATGCCCATTTTAAAAAGAACAGAACACAGAAGCTGATAAGAAGCAAGACAAATCCATCCCACTCCAAAACATTATCTTCAGCAAACTCCAAGCACCCTTGAAAAATGAAGTTTTGCTGCTCCACATTCTAAAGGATCTTCTTTTTTTTTTTTTTTTTTTTTTTTTTTGGGGGGGGGGGGGGGGTGGGGGGTGGGGGGGTGCTTATTTTAAGTGTGAAACCCTGGGCTTTGGCTCTATTTTAATTTGTTCCACTGTTCTTAACACAAGTTTCTTTTTCACTTCTTGGCTCTTTCAGGTCTGTGCTGTCCCTCAGATAAAGACAGCTGGGTTTGGGCTGAGTGATTCTTTGCTGCAGGGATGTGTGGGCTCTGGGCTTGGGGAACAGCTGGGCAATTATTGCAGATATTTCTCAACCTGAAGTTGAATTCAGAGTAGGTTTCCATTTAAAAGCAACTTTCTAAGCTTAAGTAGGAAACCTCCCCAGCTTTTCCCAGAATTTTCCAGATGGATTTCTCTCTTTTCTGTTTTACTACCTGAAGGGATCCTGCAAGAAGGCTTCAGAGGGACTTTTCCTGAGGGTTTCTAGAGACAAGACAAGGGGGAATGGTTTGAAGCTGAGGCAGAGCAGGGATAGACTGGAGCAGAGGAAGAAGTTCTTCAGTACAAGGGAGGGTTTTTTGTTTTC
The DNA here is from genome assembly GCF_027791375.1 of Indicator indicator. NCBI lineage: Eukaryota > Metazoa > Chordata > Aves > Piciformes > Indicatoridae > Indicator > Indicator indicator. The sequence continues at coordinate 65,976,797 of NC_072011.1, forward strand.
CTTTTCCTTTTCCTCTTTTTCTTCCTCTTCCTTTTCCTTTTCCGTTTCCTTTTCATTTTTATTTTCTTTTCCTTTTTTTCTTTTTTCTTTTTCCTTTTTCTTTTTTTTTCTTTTTCTTTTTCTTTTTCTTTTCCTTTTTCTCTTTTTCTTTTTCTTTTCCTTTTTCTTTTCTTTTTCTTTTTCTTTTTTTTTCTTTTTCTTTTTCTTTTTCTTTTTCTTTTTCTTTTTCTTTTTCTTTTTTTTTTCTTTTTCGTGTTCTTATTCTTTTTCTTTTTCTTTTTCTTTTTCTTTTTCTTTTTCTTTTTCTTTTTCTTTTTCTTTTTCTTTTTCTTTTTCTTTTTCTTTTTCTGAAAACAACACAAAAGGAATCCCTGACATAACTCCCTAGCTTTGACTGCTGTCTTTTAATGTGTTTTTGTTGGTTTCTTTGCAGTCCAATGCTTCCCTTTCTATAAAGCTGATATTGTTATGGCATTACTTTGATTATAATATTCAATATATTATCAAAATGAACAACCAGGATGCTTACTCTCAAATCTGGTTAAACAACATTTTATTACAATTAATCCTGAATAAAACCCTCAATAATGCTATAGAAGATATTAATTAATAAATTCCTTTATTTGTTGCTGAAATATTTTGTGGGCAAGGTTGATGACACCAACTCTAGGGTTCTTGGGGGGGGTTTGTTTGTTTTTATTTCTTTTTTTCCCTCCTTTTTTTTTTCTTTCTTTCTTTTTTTTTTAAATCTTTTCCCATATCCCTCTGGATTTTCCCCCCCTCACCTTTTTCATCTTTAAAAGCAGCCTAGAAATGTAAATATCACTCATAGTAGGACTGGATTGCTCAGGGAATTAGTAATTAGATTCAGAGCCTTTTCTTTCTTTCCTACTAATTTAAATCAAGCTTGAATTAGTACAAAAAAAAAAAAAAAGAAATGGTTGCTAGATAACAATTTAATGGAATAGTTTATTTGTAGTGCTTGTTGTTGACCTCAGGCAATGACACCTATAAAGTTGTTCTGTTTCTGGTACTATTAGTAAAGTTGTCTTGGCCTTAGATCTAGTTGGAAGTGTCCCTGCTCACTGCAGGGTGGGGGTTGGACAAGATGACCTTTGTGGGTCCCTTCCCACCCAAAGCAGTCTGTGAATTATAGAATTGTTTTGGTTGGAAGAGACCTTGAAGATCTTTGAGTCCAACCTTCACCCTAAATATATGCAGAATTGGTTTTGTTCCCCTCCAGTCTGACAGGGTGGTGTGGGAACCTTCTGCTGCTGGTACAAAGGAACAGAAATTGTCTTCTGGGGATAGAAGGAATGAGGGAATTGGGGTTGTTCAGTCTGGAGAAGAGGAGGCTGAGGAGCAACCTTCTCACTCTCTATAACTGCCTGGAAGGAGGTTGGAGTGAGGTGGGGGTTGGTCACTTTTCCCTAGTCTCAGGTGATAGAATGAGAAGAAGCAGCCTCAAGTTGCACCAGGGGAGGGTTAGGTTGGAGATTAGGAAAAATTTCTTTGCTGCAAGAATGGTCAGGGATTGGAACAGGCTGCCCAGGGAGGTGGTGGAGTCCCCATCCCTGGAGGTGTTCAGGAAACCTGTGGCCATGGCACTTTGTGACATGGTTTAATGGTGGCCTTAGGTGGAAGTTTGGTCTTGATGATCTTGGAGGTCTTTTCCAACCCAGTAACTAGCCATAGGATGAAAGGAAATGGCCTCAAGGTGCACTAGGGGAAGGTTTAGACTGGATATTGGAAGAAACATCTTCACTGGAAGAGTGGTCAGGCATTGGAACAGGGAAGTGGTGGAGCCATCATCCTTGGAGGTGTTAAAAAAATGTGTGGACATGGCACTTTGGGACATGGTTTAGTGGCCATGGTGGTGTTAAATCAATAGTTGTACTTGATGACCTTAAAGTTCCTTTTCAACCTGAACAATGCTCTAACTCCACTCTGTTACCCTGTGTTTTCATCAGCGTGGAAATGTGCCCTGCTTTAGCCAAGTGAAAGAAGGCTGCTGTGGGAGAGGGAACTCTGACAGCAGCAGGTAGAACAACAGTGTTACAAACATGTCAGACCTGAAAGCAGCTCCATTAACAACTCCATCTCAAGCAAGCTGCCTCCTTTGGGAAGGCTCTTGGAGGGAAGAAGGGCAGTTAGCAGTCTAGCCCTGTCACTTCTTTTTTTTTCTTTCACTTAAACAGACTTTTTGGTCAAAATCCCCCTCCTCATTAATTATGTTTTCTATTTCCAGTGTGAATTTTTATAGCTGGCTTACTGCTTTTTTTTTCTTTTTTGCTTTTTTTCTTTTTTTGTTTCTTTTTAGCTTCACTTCTTGCCTTTTGCAACCCAGGCAGGAGCTGCAGTGCAGGATTTTGCTTCAGCATTTCTGCAAGTCCAGGTGATGTGCAGATCTGCTTTGTCTGGGCTGACAACCCTATCCTCTGAGAATTCCAATGAGTTACTGAGTCTTTACCTTCCTTGTCTCTCCTTAGGCCATTTTAAAATAATGGCATTACCTTGGCTCTCCTCCAGTCCTCTCAGATTTCCCTTGATCTATTCTGAAGAGCAGAAGTATTAAAAAAAAGAAAAAAAATAGTCTGCCAAAGCTTCTCCCATTTCTCCCCTCTCTTCCTTAACCCTTTGGGACATACACTGTTTGGTCATGGCCCTATCCATTCCAGAAGCCATTTCACCTCCTAATAACCACTCTTGACACTCTCTGTACATATCCTAGCTCCTAATCATCCATCTCCACAAATCTCATCTCAGATGGAGTCAAAGCTCTGCTCTCACCTTCTCTAAGGCCATACACAACCACATTTTAATGCATCCTCACTCCTCTCCCACTCTTTCTAGGGGATAGGTGACAAGGTCAAAGCTTCATTCAGGAGTAAAGATACATCTCAAGCTCAGAGCTGAGGTGGGAAATTAATTTTGATTCCCAACTGCAATAGGGTTTCTGTTTCTTTCCTGCTCTAAGGGAAGAAGCTGCCAGCCACTGAATTATAGCTGTGATAGTTGTTTGCTTCTTCACCACATCTTGCTGACCCAAAGACGTTGTTCTCAGTGCCCTGAGGTCTGCATGTTTGCAGCCCTGTCAGGGAAGCAAGACATGCTGTCACAGAGCCACAGAACAGATCTGGTTGGAAGACACCTCCAAGCTCAGCCAGTCCAACCCCCAACTCAGCACTGAAAGGTCAATGCTAAACCATGTCCCTAAGAGCCAAGTCCAGAGGCTGCTTGAACATCCCCAGGGATGGTGACTCCAGCACTGCCCTGGGCAGACCATTCCAATGTCTGAGAACCCTCTCTGGGAAGGAATATTTCCTAATATCCAGCCTGAACCTCCCCTGGCTGAACAACCCCAGCTCCTTCAGCCTGTCCTTTTAGCAGAGTTGCTCCTACAAAAAAAGGGAGAGGTGGGCACAAGCCAACCTCAGGAGGTTCAACAAGACCAAGGGCAGGGTCCTGCAGCTGGGTCGAGGCAATCCCAAGCACAAATCCAGGCTGGGCAGGGACTGTCTGGAAAGGGACTTGGGGGTGCTGGGGGATGAGAAGCTCAACAGGAGCTGTCAATGTGCACTTGCAGGCCAGAAAGCCAACCAGATCCTGGGCTGCATCAGGAGAAGTATGGCCAGCAGGTCAAGGGAGGTGATTCTCCCCCTCTGCTCAGCTCTGGTGAGACCACACCTGGAGTACTGCATCCAGTTCTGGAGCCTCTATTACAAGAGGGATCTGGAGGTGCTGGAAGGTGTCCAGAGAAGGGCCACCAGGATGAGCAGAGGCCTGGAGCACCTCTCCTATGAGGATAGACTGAAAGAGTTGGGGCTGTTCAGTCTGGAGAAGAGAAGGCTCTGAGATGACCTTCTTGTGGCCTTCCAGTATCTGAAGGGGGCCTACAAGAAAGCTGGGGAGGGACTTTTTAGGCTATCAGGGAGTGACAGGACTGGGGGGAATGGAATAAAGCTGGAAGTGGGGAGATTCAGACTGGATGTGAGGAAGAAGTTCTTCCCCATGAGAGTGGTGAGAGCCTGGAATGGGTTGTCCAGGGAGGTGGTTGAGGCTCCATCCCTGGAGGTGTTTGCAGCCAGGCTGGATGAGGCTCTGGCCAGCCTGATGTAGTGTGAGGTGTCCCTGCCCATGGCAGGAGGGTTGGAACTGGATGATCCTTGTGGTCCCTTCCAACCCTGACTGATTCTATGATTCGATGATTCTCCAATCATAACCTAATCTTGAAATGACCTCAAGAAGCTCTGCATTCCATCCTCTTAAGGGTTAAATCAAGCTCCACCAAAGCTTTTCTGCATTTTCTAGGTCTAGACCACAAGCCCTATGAGGAGAGGCTGAGGGAGCTGGGGTTGTTTAGCCTGGAGAAGAGGAGGCTGAGGGGAGACATTATTGCTCTCTACAACTACCTGAAGGGAGGTTGTAGCCAGGTGGGGGTTGGTCTCTTCTCCCAGGCAACCAGTGGCAGAACAAGAGGACACAGTCTCAAGCTGCACAGGGGGAAGTTTAGGCTCAAGGTGAGGGAAAAGTTCTTCCCAGAAAAAGTAATTGGCCATTTGAATATGCTGCCCAGGGAGGTGGTGGAGTCACCATCCCTGGAGGAGTTCAAAAAAAGCTTGGATGTGGCACTTGGAGCCATGGTTTGGTTGTCAGGAGGTGTTAGGTGTTAGGTAATAGGTTGGACTTGATGCTCTCTGAGGTCTTTTCCAAGCTGGTTGATTCTTTGATTCTATGAACAGCCTTCAGTCATGGCAGAATCCATCACCTCCTCCTGCAACCTACTCAATGCTTATCTCAGTTTTACCTTTACAACCTCTCCTTGATTTTATTCTCCAATTCTTTGAAGCAAGATGAAATAATAATAATAATAATAATAATAATAATAATAATAATAATAATAATAATAATAATAATAATATCTGCTGCTTCAAACATTCCAGCAACTGAGAGAGCTCTGCCTGTTTGCTGCAGCTGAGGCACTCATTATGCCTAACAGAAGTTTAGAGACAGAGCCCTGGGGCTAATCCTAAACACTTACAAGATCTGTTTGATGTCAGCTGTCCCACTGAAATCAAGATGACAGCTGATTATAAATATTTTATCTTCTCATCTACCACTGGTTTAGTTTGGGGTTTTTTTTGTTTTGTTTTTTTGTTGTTGTTCTTTCAGCTTAAAAGTTGCCAGGATTGAGGAGCGTGTTAATTCTGGGATGCTTTTGTAGACATTTCCTCTGGAGTGCTGGGTCCAGCTCTGGGACCTCCAACAAAAGGGAGACATGGACCAAATGGTATGGGTCCAGAGGAGGGCTGCAAAGATGATCAGAGGGCTGGAGAACCTCTGCTGTGGAGATAGGCTGAAAGAATTGGGTGTGTTCAGTCTGGAGAAGAGAAGGCTCCCCTCTGAAGAGAGGCTGAGAGCCCTGGGGCTGTTTAGTCTGGAGAAGAGAAGGCTGAGAGGGGATCTGATCAATGTTTATCAATATCTGAGGGGTGGGTGGCCAGTGGAGGGGGCCAGGCTCTTTTGAGTGGTGCACAGTAATAAGGCAAGGAACAATGGATACAAACTTGAACATAGAAGGTTTCACCTCAACAGGAGGAGAAACTTCTTGGGTGTGAAGGTGCTGAGCCCTGGAGCAAGCTGCCCAGAGAAGTTGTGGAGTCTCCTTCTCTGGAGACTTTTAATACCCACCTGGATGTGTTGCTGTGCAGACTGCCCTGGCTGATCCTGCTTTTGGCAGTGGGGCAGTGGACTGGATATCTCTGGAGGTCCCTTCTAAACTCTGACATTCTGTAATTCTGTGATTGGGAAAAATCTTCTTTGCTGCAAGAGGGGTCGTCAGGGATTGCAACAGGCTGCCCAGGGAGGTGGTGGAGTCCCCATCCCTGAAGGGGTTGAAGAAACCTATGGCCACTTGGGCTATGGTTTAGTGTCCATGGTGGTGGTGGGTTGATGATTGGACTGGATAATCTTGATGGTTGGACTGTATGATCTTGATGGTTGGACTGGATGATGTTGGAGGGCTTTTCCAACCTTAATGATTCTATGATTGTAATTTCCCTGAGCAGCATGAGGCAAAGACATATTTCCTTTTAGTCTGCTCCTTAGCCATTAGGGTCCTAAGTGACCACTGGCAATGGGTGCAACTGTGGATCACTTGGGTCATCAAACTGAAGCACCCAGTTCTGGAAAGAAAAAATAAGAAAATATTCTTTCAGCTCAGTGGAAACTCTTTTAATCCTCAGGGAAAACCTCCTTTCATTTGGGAGTGATTTAAAATCTGTTAGCTTTGTGAATTAGGCCATTTTAAAAAGGGGGGAAAGCAAGGAAACTGTGAAGTTTGTTGAAATGTAGCTAAGTGCTTTGGCATTGCTGGGGGGAAACCCTCATTTGACTTGGAAAAAAAAAAAGCAGATATGTAATGTTGAGGACATGACAACAGAGCCACAGAGTGGAATGATCACATGTGAAGAAAATAAAATGTATTTCTGTAATAGCTGAAGGGAAAAAAATGAATAAATCACATTTCAGCCCACTCTGAAGCCAGAGCAACTCAGCTGAGAGTAGAGCAGAATTTGGCACTTGGTCTGAGCTTTGTCAAGCCCCAGTAGTATTTTTCAGTTTTATTTTTAATTACACTTCTGATGAAAAAAATGTGAGGCAAGTCATGATTTTGCTTGTTGCCTGGCCATCTGAATCTGTCATCTGACAATGGCTCACCATATCCATCAGCCAGGGGTCAAGCCTGGGTAATGAAGCAGTTGCTGAAAGCTTGTCACTGAAATGCAGCCCAGCCCTTTGCTCGCAGCTGTCCTGCTTGGGACACTGAATTTGTTCAGAGCCTTGATCTCAGATGCATCACAAAATCACAGAATGCATCAGGTTGGAAGAAACCCTTGAAGGTCTTCTTGTCCACTCACCCTGCAGTCAGCAGGGACATCTCTTCAGCTGGAGCAAGTTGCTGAGGGCCCCATCAAGTTTGACCTTGAATGTCTCCAGGGATGAGGACTGCACCACCTCTCTGAACAACCTGCTCCAGTATTCACCACCCTCATTTGAAGAGGTTCCTCCTAATGTGCGACCTGCATCACAGAATCCCAAAATGCCAGGTTGGAAGGGAGCGCAAGGATTATCTGGTCCAAGCTTTCTAGGTGATAGTGGAGTTGCAATGAGCTGGCCCAGGAGCCTGGCAAGCTGAGCCTTAAAACTGACCAACACAGGGGGACCTACCACCTCCTTTGGGAGATGATTCCAATCTCTGACTGTTCTCATGGTAAAAAGTTTTGTTCTGGATCCCAATGGGAATCTCCCCAGCAGTGCCTTGACCCCATCACCCCTTGTCTTTTCCATGGGACTCCCTCTGCAAGAAAGGCAGTCTCCATCCTCCTAGTAGTCACAAACCTCCCCTGCTCTGATTTCAAACCCTTGCTTCTCATCCTATCACTGCATGGCCTCATAAAGAGTCTCCCCACAGCTTTCCTGCAGGTCCTTCATCATCACTGCTCTCAATGCTACTACAAATGTGTGGGTTCTTTTTCTTTTCCTCCATCAAACCAAACTAGAAACTTTGCTTGGTTTATTTGTCAGGAGAAAAAGCTTTGCCTGGAGGAGCATACAGATAGAGAGAAAGGCCAGGAAGGAAAAAGGGTTGATGTCTTCCTGGGATGCTGAAGCACAACTTCTTGGTCATTTGAGAATCCCTCAGTCAATAACCAAAAATCATGTGTGCTCCATTGCACTTGGGGACTTGGCTTAGTGGTCATGGTGATGTTGGGTTGATGGTTGGACTCAGGGGTCTTAGAAGGCTTTTCTAACTTTAATGATTTGTTCTAGGATTTATTTATTTATTTATTTATTTATTGGCAGGGCTTTTATCTTTCTAAGTGATTTAATTGAAAGCAACTTTCATTCTGCAGCAGGATTGAGCAGGGAAAGATGAAGGTTGAAGATACTTCTTGTGGCAGTTTGGGCTGGGTGCCCCCTGCCACTGCTGCATGAGATACACCTCTGGTGTCCTGGGTGCTCACCCACTAGGGGTGGACACAGGAAACGACGTATTTCTACCCATAAATCCTGCACCCTATAAAGCCATCTGCAGAGTCATTCTCTTCCTCTTTCTTCCCTCTCTGCTCCCATGGGAGATGTCCTCTCTTATCGGGTAATGCTGGGGGGGTATCTCAGGCCTCTTAGGCCTGACTAGGCCTAATGCCAGGAGAATGGAGGGAGGGTAGTCTCAGACCTGGCCAGCCTGAGACTTGCCTAGCAGTGGAAGGGGGCGGGGGGAAGGAAGAGCCCTGAGGGATTGGGTAGACCCTCAGGTGGGAGGAGGGAAGGATTGGGAAACCTCTGGGTACTGTGTGGGGGCTGGCTGGCCTCAAACCATCACACTTCTCTTGCAGTTTGAGGCTAGTTTGAGATGCTCTGTGTAAGATACAGATGCAACAATAGAATCATAGAATTGTCAGGCTTGGAAGGGAGCTCAAGGCTCAGCCAGTTCCAAACCCCCTGCCATGGGCAGGGACACCTCACACTACAGCAGGTTGCTCACAGTCACATCCAGCCTGGCCTTCAAAACCTCCAGGGATGAGGCTTCCACCACCTCCCTGGGTAACCTCTGCCAATCTCTCACCACCCTCCTGGGGAAGAATTTCTTCCTAACATCCAATCTGAATCTACCCATTTCTAGTTTTGTTCCATTCTCCCCAGTCCTATCTCTCCCTGACACCCTAAAAAGTCCCTCCTCAGCTTTCTTGGATCCCCCATCAGCTCCTGGAAGGCCACAAGAAGGTCTCCTGGGAGCCTTCTCTTCTCCAGACTGAACAGCCCCAACTCTCTCAGTGATCTGCTTTGAGCTGAGGACAGTATTGAAATGTAGCATTCTGGGATGCTGTGAAGCACTCCTGGTGTCTCCTTCCATGAAGGATTCCTTCAGGAGCCAGACTGTGAGTTTCTCTTCTTCTGGGAAACTGATTATATAACATGGAAGATGTCAGCCATAATTAAGATGAATGATTTTTGTCCCCAACTAAAGGGATTTTAGCTGGGTAAAATTGACAGGTTTTTTTCTTTCCCTTTTACTGATCATGGGACTAATAGGAACAAATCAAATGCACATCTTCTTAGCAGGAGGCAGAGGCAGGACCAAGTACTCAATTTTCTGAAATAAGTGCTAAAATCACAGAAGTCTGCAGGCCTCCTTCAGACTTAATCCTTCCTTTTCTGCTCTTTTCAACAGAAGTTTTTGAAAGGAGAAAAAATTATGGTTTATGGCTTCAATTTCTCATCTAAATCACATTTTTTTCTCAGCTTTCCTCTTTGAGCAAAGGTAGTAAGAAAAAAAATACATAGACTCTCAGTCACACTAATGATTCATTAAAAATATCCAACAAAGCATAATCAGAGATTTGGTTCATGATAAAGAAATTTAATGAAAAGGAAAAAAAAAGTAGTTTTTAGTTAATAAAAATAAAGATATTTGGTTCAAAAATAAGAATGCCCACTGCTCTCTTTTTATTTTTATTTTTTTCTTACTATTTTGTCCTAGCAACCTTCAAAGTCTCTTCTGTAGTTTTTTTTCCTAAGAACTAGCAACCAATCCAGCCCAAGAAAACCTTTTTTTTTTTTTTTCCACCTCAATAAATTAGCTTCCAGATGAATTTCAGGTTTCAAGACAGACAACCACATGCTTGGTAGTGGGACATCAGAAAGAAGTTTGTTATTATGAACGTGGTGGAACACTGGAGAAGGTTGCCCAGGAAGGTGATGGAGGCATCATCTCCAGAGACATTCAAGGTGAGGTTTGATGGGGTTCTGAGCAACCTGACCTAGCTGGGGGAGCAGCCCTGTAGGAAAGGGCGTGGTGGTGCTGGTGGATGAGAAGCTGGACATGAGCCAGCAATGGGCACTTGGCAGCCCAGAAGGTCAACTGCAACCTGGGCTGAATCCAAAGCAGCATGGCCAGAGTTGGAGAGAAGGGATCCTGCCCCTCTCCTCCCCTCCCCTTCCCTCCTCTCCCATCCCCTCCTCTTCTCCTCCCCTCCCCTCCCCTTCCCTTCCCTTCCCTTCCCTTCCCTTCCCTTCCCTTCCCTTCCCTTCCCTTCCCTTCCCTTCCCTTCCCTTCCCTTCCCTTCCCTTCCCTTCCCTTCCCTTCCCTTCCCTTCCCTTCCCCCCGTCCCTTCCCTTCCTTCCCTTCCTTCCCTCTCCCTTCCTCTCCTCCCCTCCCTTACTCCTCTCCTCTCCTCTCCTCCTCTCCTCTCCTCTCCTCTCCTCTCCTCTCCTCTCCTCTCCTCTCCTCTCCTCTCCTCTCCTCTCCTCTCCTCTCCTCTCCTCTCCTCTCCTCTCCTCTCCTCTCCTCTCCTCTCCTCTCCTCTCCTCTCCTCTCCTCTCCTCTCCTCTCCTCTCCTCTCCTCTCCTCTCCTCTCCTCTCCTTCTCCTCTCCTTCTCCTCTCCTCTCCTTCTCCTCTCCTTCTCCTCTCCTCTCCTCAGACCTCACCTGCCTGGACCAGGGCTGGGTCCAGCTGTGGGGCTCTCAAGACAGGGAGGACATGGACCTGATGAAGCAGGTCCAGAGGAGGGCTGCAGAGATGATCAGGAGGCTGGAGCAGCTCTGCTGTGAGGCCAGGCTGGGGGAGCTGGGGGTGTTCGGTCTGGAGAAGAGAAGGTTGCAGTGGGACCTCAGAGCTATTTTACCATTCCTGAAGGGATTCTGCAGGAAGGCTGCAGAGGGACTTTTCCTGAGGGTGTCAGGCCAAGGGGGAATGGTTTGGAGCTGAGGCAGAGCAGGGTCAGACTGGAGCTGAGGAAGAAGTTCTTGAGTGCCAGGGTGGTGAGACTCTGGCACAGGCTGCCCAGGTAGGCTGTGGCTGCCTCCTGCCTGGAGGTGTTCAAGGCCAGGCTGGATGAGAACTTGAGCAATTGAGTCTAGCTGAGAGGTGTCCCTGCCCATGGGAGGGAGGGTGAAGGAGATAGTGTCTGAGTTCCCTTCCAGCCTAAGCCATTCTAGGGTTCTATGAACAATTCTCTTCCCCAAATCCAACAGGTTCCTGACCCTCTATGCCTTAGCTTTTCTTTCTGTAAAATGGCAGTGACAGTAGTTATTGACTAAACTCCAAGAGCATTCTAAGCAATAAGCCATTAATATTTTTATCCTTGCCTTGGAATTCTTTAATATTCAGAGAGGATTTTGAGAATGGGGGGAAATTTCATTATGCCACAACACCTGCTCTGTGCAGCATCAGTGTAAGCACTGGAGCAAGACTGGCATGCAGCTGAAGGATGTAAAGATGACAGCAGGAAAGAGGAAGAGATTGTACAGGGTTAAGCAGGGTAGTCTTAAACAAAGGAAGGAGCAGAATGATTATAAGGAAGCATTCCAGGAGACAAAACATCCTTTGAAGGTGTAAAAGCCTATCTGGACAGGTGGAACATGTCCTTTATTTGAGCTTTTAAAAGCTGACTTCAGCATAAAGAGTTCTAACATACAGTCAGGAAAAGAAAGCAGCAACAACAGAAAGAGGGGGAAGATAATTAGGGATCACAAAACTCTGCTTAGGAACAGTCTTGATACAACTCCAAGGAAAATCTCCCCTAATGACAGAGCACAATGAAAATGGAGCTGACAGAGTGGGTCCAAAGGAGGTCCAAGAAAATGCTCAGGGGCTGGAGCACCTCTGCTACAAGGACAGGCTGAGGGAGCTGGGGGTGTGCAGCCTGGAGAAGAGAAGGCTCTGGGGACACCTAATAGCAGCCTGCCAGTATCTGAAGGGGGCTACAAGAAGGATGCAGAGAGACTGTTCCCAAAGGCCTGCAGGGACAGGAACAGGGGCAATGGTTCGAAATGAGAGCAGAGCAGATTCAGATTGGATGTGAGGAACAAGTTATGCACCATGAGGCTGCTGGAACACTGCAACAGGTTGCCCAGGGAGGTGGTTGAGGCTCCATCCCTGGAGATATTCAAGGTGAGGCTGGACAGGGCTCTGGGCAACCTGATCTGGGTGGGGATGTCCCTGCTGACTGCAGGGGGGTTGGATTGGAAGAGCTTTGAAGGTCCCTTCCAGCCCAGGTGACTATGATTTTAAGAAAACAGCATTTCATAAGCAGATTAATTCTTTCTGCCTTCTGTTCTGGGCCAAATGTAAGAAAAGGAGATGAACTAATGACTGCTGTTGGTCATCTTGATGCAGGAAAAGCAGATAATGACTGTTGGTAATCTTGACTCAGGATCAGGAGATGAAATAATGACTGGTCTCTATCATCTTGATGCAAGAAAAGGAGATGAAGTAATTCTATGATTCTAGGCTCTGAGGTGACCTCAGAATGACCTTCCAGTACCTGAAAGAGGCTTACAAGGAAGCTGGGAAGAGACTTTTGCCAAGGGCTTCCTAGTGATAGGGTGAGAGGGAATGGATTGAAGCTGGAAGATGGGAAATTCAGACTGGAGAATTGGAAGAAATTCTTTCTAGTGAGGGTGGGGAGACACTGGAACAGGTTGTCCAGGCAGACTGTGGATGTCCCCTCCCTGGAGGTGTTCAAGGCCAGGCTGGATGAAGCCTTGAGCAACCTTGGGCTAGTGGGAGGTGTCCCTGCTCATGGAAGCAGGGGGGTTGGAACTGGATGATCCTTGAGGCCCCTTCCAACTCTGGCTGTGATTCTGTGATTCGAGAGGATGAGAGACAAACATTGTGGACAAGCTGAGAAAGGAAACGGTGCACCTGAAGGAGACTAAATCTGCTCTGTGAGCAGCAGCCAAGACAGGAAGTGGGGGTCAGGAACAAAACCCTTCCTCAGGGATGATCTTGAAGGTCCCTTCCAACCTAAACCATTCTATGAATTCCTGAATAACAAGGTCCTGGTCCCTCCAGTATCTGAAGGGGGCCTACAAGAAAGCTGGGGAGGGACTTTTTAGGATATCAGGGAGTGACAGGACTGGGGGGGAATGGAATAAAGCTGGTTGTGGGGAGATTCAGACTGGATGTGAGGAAGAAGTTCTTCCCCATGAGAGTGGTGAGAGCCTGGAATGGGTTGTCCAGGGAGGTGGTTGGGGCCCCATCCCTGGAGGTGTTTGCAGCCAGGCTGGATGAGGCTCTGGCCAGCCTGATCTAGTGTGAGGTGTCCCTGCCCATGGCAGGAGGGTTGGAACTGGATGATCCTTGTGGTCCCTTCCAACCCTGACTGATTCTAGGATTCTATGATAAGATTCTGATGAGGCTATGACTTTACCTTTCAAGTGAACTTCTTTACCACAAGCTGCTTTGAAGTCAGCATCATTTGGACTCTTCTGTATGATTGTAACAACAGCCATAAATAGTCTCCAAACACAACCATCTTAGATGTGAATGGTTTTGCTGTCAATAACCCCTGGATAAATCCCAAAGAGCTCAATGAGCTGTAAGTCAATATTGGCTTTATGCTCATTAGATGAGAGCGTTTCACAGCCATGGGCTTGAGCAATAAACTGCAGCACCTCCTGAAGAACATTACTGGCTCAGGCTTAAAAGACAAAGCTCTCCTTTAAACTTGACCTAGTTGGTCTTTGCTACATCATAGGCACAAAGAAAGTTTTGAGTTATTGAAAATCAGGTTGCCGTAGGGGGGGTCTTGGTCTCTTTTCCTTGGTCTCAGGTGATAGGTTGAGAGGAAATGGCCTCAAATTGTGCCAGGGGAGGGTTAGGTTGGAGAGGAGGAAAAATTTCTTTGCTGCAAGAGTGGTCAGGGATTGGAATAGGCTGCCCAGGGAGGTGGTGGAGTCCCCACCTCTGGAAGTGTTCAAGAAATGTGTGGCCATGGCACTTGGGGGCATGGTTTAATTGGCCATGGTGGTGCTGGGTCGACAGTCGGACTTCCTGATCTTAGAGGTCTCTTCCAACCTTTGTGATTCTGTGACTCTGTGATTCTAGTGTTTGGATTTGATGACATTAAAGTTCTCTTCCAGCCAAAAGGATTTCATAATTCTCCAATTCAGTAGATCTTCCAGTACCTGCAGAAAGGCTGCAGAGGGATCTTTCATCAAGATATCTAATGACAGGACAAGGGAGAGTGGTTTGAAGCTGAGGCAGAGCAGGGTTAGACTGGAGCTGAGGAAGAACTGCTTCACTATGAGGGTGGTGAGACTCTGGAGATTGTCCAGAGAGGTTGTGGATGCCTTCTGCCTGGAGATTCAGCTTGGACTTTGATGATCCTTGAGGTCTTTTCCAACCTTATTGATTCTGTGAGATGTTCAAGGCCAGGCTGGATGAGGTCTTGGCCAACCGAGTCTAGTTGAGAGGCATCCCTGCCCATGACAGGGGGGCTGGAACTAGATGATCTTTGAGGTCTCTCCCACCCCAACCCCTTCTATGATTCTATGAATTGATTCTCTTTGGACAACGGTCCTTCTACTTGACAGAGCAAGCAAAAATGCTCATAGATTGAAGAAATATTTCCAGCCCAGCTCTTTTAGTGATGCCCTCTCAGCAGGGATGTGTGCATTGCATTATGAAAATAACAGCAAAAAGGAAAATTGATTCTTACCCTTTCATTCTGGGGTGTATTAAGAAGAGTGTGACCAGTAGGTTGAGAGAGGTTCTTCTCCCCCTCTGCTTTGTCTTGCTGAGGCCACACATGGAGGACTGTGTCCAATTCTGGGCTCCCCAGTTCAAGAGGGACAAGAAGCTACTGTAGAGTCTGATGAATGAGGAAAGTGCCAAGGGGATTGGAGCATCTCCCTTATGAGGAGAGGCTGAGAGACCTGGGACTGTTTAGCCTGAAGAAGAGAAGACTGGGAGTGGATCTTATCAATGCTGATCAATAGCTAAAGGGTGGACATCACAAGGATGGGGCTGGGCTCTTTTCACTCGTGCCCAGTGACAGGACAAGGAGCAAAGGCCACAAACTGGAACCCAGGAGGTTTCACTTACACCTAAGAAAATACCTTTTCTTGTTTTGAGAGTGCTGGAGCCCTGGAGCAGGCTGCCCAGAGAGGTTGTGGAGTCTCCTTCTCTGGAGACTTTCCAAACCTGCCTGGACAGGTCCCTGTGCAACCTGCTCTAGGTGACTCTACTTTAGCAAGGGGGTTGGACTGGATGATCTCTGGAGGTCGCTTCCAAACCTCTAACATTCTGTGATTCTCTGACTCTGTGACTCATATCAAACCTTATGGATTTGTCTTCATTTCCCTTGCTATTTTTTTTTCTTTTTTTGAGGCCACAAGATGGAAACCCAAGCTGAGAACAGTTCTTTTATTGATGGTATCATCACACATTTATGATTCTAAGCTGAGCAATTTGCCCACTCTAGTAAATAGCAGCGTCAGTTGAATATTTAAACAGAGCAAGTGGTGTTTCCTTTCAGGATTTGCAAAAGAATTAACATGGGGGGCAGGAGGGGGGAGAGAAGGACAGAGTCAGAGTAAGTGGTTCAATTACAAATTCCAAGTGATTCTCATCCTGCAGCTTGTTCTTTTTTTGTTTCTTTTTATTTCCAGTGCTGTGCCAACTGTTGTGTCACCTGCTCCTTGTCCTCATCCTATGGCAGTGCTTAGCTGAATCAAATAGTCTTCCCAGGATTTATTATGCACTCTTGGTTCCCTTTGTTACCTAACACCTGAAGCTGTTCAGGGGACCTGAAGCTACCTCACCCACGTGGGTTGGGGATTGGGTTGTTGTTTTTTTTTTTAACTCTCTTTCATTGATTTAGGCACAGGTTTTGCTTTTAGAGGAAATACATCACATGGCAATGCTATGCAGGAGAGAGTCAGTACATTCTACACTTCAGTGTTTAGGATAATTTCTCTGATGTATCTTTAGAGATGAGGAAAAGAAAAAAAAAAAAGACAACCATCCAAATATTTGATTTTCTGAACTACTGGGTTGAGGGTTTTTATGTTAATGGGAACACAGAGTCTGGAAGTTTTCATCTGTGCTGTCATTCATCCAGCCTTTCCTCTTCTCTCTTATTAATATCTCCCTGTTTGCACTCTTTGCCTTGCTTTAAATTTTAAAAAGCCATCTCAGTGTTGCTTTGTTTTTCCTGATTCAACTCATCTGTGGCTGGGGTTGCAGAGACACATTTCAAGAAGGCAGTGTGGTACTGAGGAAGGGAAAGTGAGCACTTAGCCTTAGAATCATGGGATCAGAGGATGGTTGGGATGGAAGGGACCTCCAAAGCTCATCCAATCCAACCCCCCTGCAGTCAGCAGGGACATCCTCATCTAGATCAGGTTGCTCAGAGCCCTGTTGAGCCTCACCTTGAATATCTTCAGGGATGGAGCCTCAATACATCCCTGGGTATTGAGGAAGGGAAAGTGAGCACTTAGACTTAGAATCATGGAATCAGAGGATGGTTGGGATGGAAAGGACCTTCAAATCACCTCCAGTCCAATCCCCCTGCAGTCAGCAGGGACATCCTCATCTAGATCAGGTTGCTCAGAGCCCTGTTGAGCCTCACCTTGAATACCTCCAGGGATGGGGCCTGAACCACCTCCCTGGGCAATCTGTTGCAGCCTGATGGTGCAGAACTTGTTCCTCACATCCAACCTCAATCTGTTCATTTCAAACCATTGCCTCTCCTTCTGTCCCTGCAGGCCTTTGGGAACAGTCCCTCTGCAGCCTTCTTGTAGCCCCCTTCAGGTACTGGCAGGCTGCTATTAGGTCTCCCTGGAGCACCACCCATTACCTCTGTCCCCAAATAGTTATTGTGTAGGAGAGGATGTAATAATAGGAGACAACCAGGCAGAGGAGCAACTACAGAATAATGTTGGCTTGCTTTTAGGCTGAGTCTGATCATCAGCTGCTTAGGAGAGCTTAGGATTGACAGTGATAACCAACAGACATTTAGCAGCTACTGACCAGTCCATCAGAGGACAACTTCAAGAGGTTTGAACTGCTCCACAGCAGAGCAGCTGCCACTCTCTTTAGTGTTTGCCACAGTGAGGGCTGGTGGCTGTTTGTTATCTTTGGAAAGATGGACTGGTCTGTTCTATAGGACAATGGGGTTGGAATCAGTCTGCTTTTAGCAAGGACAATGAACCATGAAATTGGCCAGAGTGAATCAGTGTGGATCACAGAGAAACAAGGAGCCCAGAACTGAGCAGCAAAAATGTTTGTGATTTTTGTTAGTATTTGCTTTTATTTTTATTGCCTGTGTGCATTGTCCTCTTTCAAGTATTTTAGGTGTTTTCTATCCAAACCTTTGAGGACTTTCATGGTTGAAATCTTGACTGATTCCTGTATTATAATTGCTCTGTAACAGAAAAGAAATCAATATCTAAAGTAAGTTTATGTTGCTGGCCCCATGAGGTCTTGGGCCCCATTCCTATTGGGATGGTCCTTCTGGTTTTCATATTTTTCCTCCTCTTCTCTTGTATATCTCTTTCATCATAGACCCATGAAATGGTGTGGGTTGGAAAGGACCTCTGAAGGTCATCTAAGCCAACCCCCCTGCAGTAAGCAGGAGCATCCTCAACTAGTTCAGGTTGCCCACCTTGAGTATCTCCAGGGCTGGTGCCTCCACTACCTCCCTGGCAACCTCTTCCAGTGTTCCACTACCCTCATATCCTTTATTTTCTCCATGCCAACATCTTCTTGAGAAATACAGCTCACATGGTTTCCTAATTCCATTGTTCCCTGCAGGAAAACACAACATCAGATGTTTTCTGGAGGCTGGAAAGCAGAGCAGCCAGATGGCCGTTTGAGCAGGGAGAGTATCTGATGGCCACTTGCCTATCTGCTAGCTGTAGAGAGTGAGTCCAGTGCCCTATCCTGGCTACCCAGCAGAGCAGAGACAAGAGCAGAGCTTTGACAGCAGGATGAGGGAGCAGCTGAGATGCTGGCAAAGCCAAGGTGACAGGCAGTTGGCCAGTGGGTTCTGTTTCCTCAAGTGAAAACAGAACTTCAGCAGAGGTTGCCCATTTGTTGAGCCCTGCAGCCAGCATGGGTTTTGCTTTTGTCTCACTGCTGGGTTTAACTGCTGGGGTTCAGCATCTGAATGCTTTGCCTTTGCCCAGTGTGGTGCTCTCTGAGGAAGGCTGAGGTGAGGGGTTGGAGTGGTTCTTAACTCTTCTACTGGAAGGGGAAGCTTTTGGCTTCAGCAGTATTTGTTGCAGCAGATTGCCTTGCGGTTATTAACAACTATTAGCATGATTAGATTACTGTTGTTTGTAGGAGGGGAGGAAGCTTTCTGCTTTCACAAAGGGGAGGGCTTAGATCTTGGGTGTCACTACAGAGCCAAACTGCTCTGATCCCCTGCAACTGATACATGGTGAGTAGTGGTTATTGAATGATGAATAATGACTGATAAAGAGTGAGGAGTGGTTATTAAATGCTGACTAGTGACAGCTAAACACTGAAGAGTGGTTAATAAAGAACCAATAGTGGTTGTTGAAGGATGAATAGTGGCATTCAAAGAATGAATAGTGGCTATTAAATAGTAAAAAGTGGAACTTACATAGTGAATAGTGACTGTTAAATAGTGAATAGTGACTGTTCAATAATGGAGAGTGACTTAAATACTGAGTAGTGGTTATTAAATAATAGATAGTGGTTGTTAAAGAGTGAGTAGGGGTCATTAGATAATGGATAGTGGTTGTTAACTAGTGAGTAGTGGTTATTAAATAATGAATATTGACTGTTCAATAGTGAACAGTAGTTATTAAATAATGGGATAGTGTTTCTTAACTAGTGAGCAGTGGATATTAAATAATATTGACTGTTCAGTAGTGAATAGTGGTTATTATAGAATGGATAGTGATGGTTAACTAATGAATAGTGGCTGTTAAATAATGAATATTGACTGTTCAATAGTGAACAGTGGTTATTAAATAATGGATAGTGGCTGTTAAGTAGTGAGTAGTGGTTATTAAAAAGTGAATGGTGATTGTTAACTAATGAGTAGTGGTTATCAAATAATGGATAGTGATGGTTAAGTAGTGAGTAGTGGATATTAAATAATTAATATTGACTGTTCAGTAGTGAATAGTGATTATTAAATAATGGACAGTGATGGTTAAATTGTGAATGGTGCATAGTAAATACTGATTAGTGATTGTTAACTAGTGAACAGTGGCAATTAAATAATGAATAATTGTTAACTAGTGAATAGTGGCAATTAAATAATGAATAAGTGTTTACTTGTGAATAGTGGTTATGAAATAATGAATAATAATTGTCCGATGGTGAATAGAGGTTATTAAACAATGCATAACTGTTAAACAGTGCTGTTGGTAAGTGATTAGGGATCTTTAACTAGAATCCTAGAATCCTTTAAATTGGGAAAGACCTTCCAGATCATGCAGTCCAACCAGGAGCCCTGCTCTAACAAGCCCACACTAAGCCATACCCCCAAGCACCACATCTGCACAGCTTGGGAACACCTGCAGGGGGATGATTTTAAGCTAAGGGAGAGTAGGTTTAGACAAGGGTGGTGAGACTCTGGCACAGGCTGCCTAGGGAGGCTCTGGCTGCCTCCTCCCTGTGGGTGTTCAAAGCCAGGCTGGATAAGACCTTGTGCAGCTGAGTCTAGTTAAGAGGTGTCCCTGAGCATGGTGGGGAGGTTGGGGGAGATGATTTCTGAGGTGCCTGCCAACCTTGAGCCAATCTCTGATTACAAATTCTGCTATGATTCTGTGATTGTACTGCCTACAATCATTTCCCTGTAAGATTCTGTGATTGTACTGACTACAATCATTTCCCCATAAGACTCCTAGCAGGTAAGCAAAAGCCTGGTTGTAAAGCTGTACAACAAAAAAAAAGGAAAAAGGAAAAAGGAAAAAGGAAAAAAAAAAGAATAAACATTAAAGGTTTATTGTGAAACTTGAAGAATGGACTGAGCAGAATTCCAGGGGAGTCTTTGAAGGCTCTAATGATGTTCAGCACTTTTATTAAACAGCCTGTGCTGAATGGGTAGGCACACTGATTAAATTTACAGATGACATCAACCTTCTGGAGTTTCTAAGCATTTTGAATTCAGAATAAGTTAGAGAAAGAGTCATTAAAAAAAAAAAAGAAAGAAAAGATGTGATTCTCCAAGGACATTTGCAATGTGGAAATAATGAGCTGCATGAAATGAGGATCATAGAATGGTAAAGGTTGGAAGGGACCCCCAGAGATCATCCAGTCCAACCCCCCTGCCAGAGCAGCATCACCCAGGGCAGGTCACACAGGAACACAGCCAGGTTGGCTTTGAAAGTCTCCAGAGAAGGAGACTCCACAACTCTCTCCGGGCAGCCTGCTCCAGGGCTCCAGCACCTTCACAGTAAAGAAGTTTCTCCTCATTTGGAGATGGAATTTCCTCTGTTCTAGGTTCTACCCATTATTCCTTGTCCTATTACCTGGTGACACTGAAAAGAGCCTGGCCTCTTCTTCTTTCCCCTCACCCCTCAGATATTGATAGACATTGATCAGATCCCCTCTCAGCCCTCTTTTCTCCAGACTAAACAACCCCTGGGCTCTCAGTCTTTCTCCATAGGAGAGATGCTGAAGGATGGAGAATAATTGGGCAAGTTATTCAAGCAACTGACAATTTAGACCAAAAAATAGACAATCTAGACAAAAAAAAAAAAAAAAAAAAAAAAAGAAGCAAAGGAAGAACAAATAGGATCATTTAACAATCTTTACACATAGAAGAGACTTGCCAAGAGATAGGTACCCAAAAACTGTTTTCTCCATGTTGCCTGTAGATAGGTTATGAAGAGGCTTACATTACACCAAGCACTAGGAAATGGATGTTTTGGAACTGTCAAAACAGTTAAGCCACAGCAATGAATTTACTCCAGGGTACTATGTGGCCTCTATCACTGCAAGCACTCTGGAAAGTAAATAGGAGTAATGCAGAGCAGCTGACCTATTCAGGCTGATGAGGTGAACCAGATGACCTGGCATTGACTTCTGGGCACAAATATTTTGAGTGATAATGCACCACAGAATCCCAGAATGCCAGGTTGGAAGAGACCCGCAAGGATCATCTGGTCCAGCCTTTCTAGGGGACAGTGGTAGTGAAATGAGCTGGCCCAGCACCCTGTCAAGCTGAGCCTGGATCAAGTCCAACCATCAACCCAGCACCCCCATGGCCATTAAACCATGTCCCAGAGTGCCATTTCTACACATTTTTTAACACCTCCAGGGATGGGGACTCCACCACCTCACTGGGCAGCCTGTTCCAATCCCTGACTAGTCCTGAAGCAAAGAAATTCTTCCTAGTATCCAACCTAAAGCTCTTTTGGTGCAACTTGAGACCATTTCCTCTTGTCCTATCACTGGTTACTTGGGAGAAGAGACCAACTCCCACCTCACTACCCAGCTCCCTCCTCACTCCAACCTCCTCTCAGGGAGCTGTAGAGAGCAATGAGGTCTCCTCAGCCTCCTTTTCTCCCCACTAAACACCCCCTCAGCTGCTTCTCCCCAGCCCTCTTCTCCAGACTCTGTCCCAGCTTTGTTGCTCTTTTCTGGACCACCTCAGCACCTCAATGTCTTTTATTTTGTGAATAACATCCTGCAATAATGGAATATCCTTCAACTTTTCCCTATTTTACTACATCATCTCCATGTGAAGCATCTTCAGTGAGTGGCTTATGTTGTCTCTGATATATTTTTCATTTCTTCACTCCTCCAGGCAGAAGTCACTGAATTTAACAGAACTCAAGTGGGTTTCTCTACCTTTCTAACATAGGGAAAAAAATCAGTTTTCAGTTGTGGGTTTTGGTTTGGGTGGGGTTTTTTTGACACATCTGACAGTGTTTGATGGGCTACATTTTTAATATTTTTTTTCCCCTACAAATCACAATCTGGTCATGAAATCCACTAATACCAACTCTGAGCTCAGAAAGTGCCACTCATCAAATCCTTTGGAGAGCAGTCTGGTATAAATGGCTTGTGATGAAGAATACTTCAGTGTTAGCACTTCCAAATTCTAAGGGAGGCTAAGATTTGTAGATGATAGGAGGAAATCTCTTCCTTGGCTGATGGGCATGGTTAGCAAAATCCCTAATTCTTGCTGCTCCAAGTCCCTGAGGGCCTTCATTTAAAGGGGATTCAAATATCCAGCTTGTTCTGATCAGATCTGTCTTGATGATATCAAGACTGTATTAATTATCCCTCATTAAAAATGAATCAATACTGTCAGGGAAATTGTTATGCTGACCTTTTGCCATGTCTGCTCTTTTCCTGGTTTTTCACAATTTTACAAAGGCAAAGATTTTGTGGAATCCTAGGGGGGAAAAAAAAATTAAGAAACCCAGGAGGGAAGGTCTGGTGAGACGTGGTTTAGTGGCTAGGGTGGTGTTAGGGTGACGGTTGGGCTTGATCTTAGAGGGCTTCCCAACTGAATCAATTCTGTGATTCCTTGAGTGTTTTGCTCAGTTCTGGGCCCCTCACTCCAAGAAGGACATTGAGGGACTGGAGTGTGTCCAGAAAAGGGCAATGAAGCTAGGGAAGGGTCTGGAGAATAGGGTTGGGGAGGAGCAGCTGAGGGAGCTGGGGGTGTTTAGTGTGGAGAAGAGGAGGCTCAGGGGAGACCTTCTGCTCTCTACAGCTCCCTGAAGGAGTGAGGTGGGAGTCAGTCTCTTCTCCTTAGTAACTAGTGATATGAGACGAGCAAATAGCCTCAAATTACACTAAGAGAGGTTTAGATTGGATGTTTGATTGATTGAAAGGGTTCTCCAAGCCTGGCACAGGCTGCTCAGGGAGGTGGTTGAATCCCCATCCCTGGAGGTGTTTCAAAGAGGCATAGAAGTAGTGCTGAGGGACAGGGTTTAACACCAGCCTTGGTAGTTGGAGAACGGTTTCTGTGTCATTCTCACATTTCAAACTCATTAAGAGGAGCAGAGGAGACTGAGGGTGACCTCATTGCTGTTGATAAAGATGTGCAGGGTGAGTGCCCAGAGGCTGGAGCCAGGCTCTGCTGGGTGATGCCCAATGCCAGCACAAGGGGCAGTGGTGGAAGATGAGGAATAGGAAGTTCCATGGAAACAGGAGGAGAGATTTTTTTTCCTGTGAGGGTGACAGAACAGTGGAACAGGCTGCCCAGGGGGGTTTTGGAGTCTCCGTCTCTGGAGATATTCAAAACCCACCTGGATGTGTTCCTGTGTGACCTGCCCTGGGTGATCCTGCTCTGGCAGAGGGGTTGGACTGGATGATCTTTGGAGGTCCCTTCCAACCCCTAACATCATTCTGTGAGTCTGTAAATGGCAGCAAGCACCAATGGCCACCAAAAATGCTCCAGGTGGCATTCTGTGGAGATGAATGCCTCAGAAGCAAACTTCCCAATCCTGTAATTAACAGAGAATGTGATACATTGCAATCTGCTCAGCTTTGCCTCAGAAGCTGCTATATAAAGCACATCTATTGATTAGCATAAATCCTGGCTAGCAGTTTGATCTATGGATAACAATGATTTGTGCCAGGGGTTTGCATGCTACACTGCTTCTAGCCCTGCATCCCATAATTGAAAGTAATTCTTGCATTGGGGTATTAGAAAGAAGAGGAAGTGGGAGGCCAATTTGAATTCTGGAGTGGGAAGAAAGAACAACCTTTGCAGACCTTATCTTTAAAGACCACTTGAGCTGCTGGCAATAAGTCTGTGGCCTTGAGGAAATGTGATGTAAAGAACACAATCAGACTAATCCTTCATCTAGAGAAATGGGAAATGGTTAAAACAGGAAAATTATTGGAGGGGAAACACTAAGTCTAAAGTGATGTAGGCAGTGTAGCATAAGAGGGACATTGAATTGCTGGAGCAGGTCCAGAGAAGGGCTACAAACATGATCAGGGAGTTGACCCTGCGATGGGAACAGGCTGAGAGAGTTGGGGGTGTTCAGCCTGGAAAAGAGAAGGCTCCAAGGAGACCTTGGAGCAGCCTGCCAGTACCTGAAGGGAGCTACAAGAAAGGCAAGAAGGGACTTTTTATGAGGATCATAGAAGTAGTGATACGACTGAGGGGAATGGAGCAAAACTAGAAGTGGGGAGATTCAGATTGGATGTTAGGAAGAAATTCTTCCCCATGAGGGTGGTAAGATACTGGCACAGGTTGCCCAGGGAGGTGGTGGAAACTTCATCCCTGGAGGTTTTGCAGCCAGGCTGGATGTGGCTGTGAGCAACCTGCTGTAGTGTGAGGTGTCCCTGCCCATGGCAGGGGGTTGGAACTGGCTGATCCTTGAGGACCCTTCCAAGCCTGACAATTCTATGATTCCATGACTGATATCTTTCTCTTCCCTTCCCAGAGAGAAGTCCAGAGTGATGCAGAGGAAGAGCCTTCTCCTCACTTGTTGGGCTCTTGGTTTGTGATTTTTTTTTTGTTTTGGAGAGCAGCCACCACCAGAGAATTGACCACACTGTAAAATTGATGTAGGGAGTCACCACATGCCTCATTACTGAAAACATTTTGTGATTTAAAGTTGATTTACTACATCTTCAGACCTCCTGCTTTCACTGCAAGAGTGCTGTAAACACTGCTGAATTAATATCTTATTTTAAAAGCAAATATTCATGGCTGGCCTGAGATAGACCTATTTACATCCAACCCAAGTGCATGCAGGATGCATAAATATTTACAGATACTGCTAAAGCATCAAATACTTGGCACAGGAGCTAAAATCCCTGTTAATAAAATAAATGATAAAGTGGTTTTGGAATTACAGGGCAAAATATGAACCCATAGATCCTGTGATCATTTTTGGGCTCTTTGCTTCAAGAAAGGCATTGAGGGGCTGCAGCAGGTCCAGAGAAGGGCAAGCAAGCTGGGGAAGGGTCTGGAGAACAGGGCTGGGGAGGAGCAGCTGAGGGAGCTGGGGGTATTTAGTGTGGAAAAGAGGAGGATGAGGGGAGACCTCTTCACTCATTGTCTCCCAGGGCTCAAGGTTCAACCTCCCCAGTGCTGAGCACATAGGGACAAATCCTGCCCTGATCCTGCTGGCTACACTGTTCCTGATGCAGACCAGGTTGCAGTTGACCTTCTTGGCCACCTGGGCACATGGTGGCTGTTGACTGGCACCCTCAGGTCTTCCTCTGCTGGGCAGCTTTCCAACCACCCTGCCCCAACCTTGGAGCATTGCGTGGGGTTGTCGTGACCCAGCTGCAGGGTCCAGCACTTGGCCTTGTTGAATCTTGCACAACTGGTCTCAGCCCCCTAGGCAGAATCCCTTCCTGCCCTCCAGCACATCAACACTGCCACCCAGTTTAGTGCTATCTGCACACTTACTGAAGAGTGGCCTCAATCCTTTCCTCCAGATCACTGATAAAGACATTAAAGAGAACTCAGCCTAATACTGAGCCCTGAGGAACACAGAATCACAGAATCAATAAGTTTGGAAAAGACCTCAAGGATCATCAAAGTCCAACCTGTCACCCAGGACCTCAGGACTACTAAACCATGTCACCAAGTGCCATGTCCAGTCCCCTCTTGAACACCTCCAGGGATGGTGACTCTACCACCTCCCTGGGCAGCACATTCCAATGGCCAACCACTCTGTGAAGAACTTTCTCCTCACCTCTAACCTAAACTTCCCCTGATATAGCTTGAGACTGTGTCCTCTTGTTCTGGTGCTGGGTGCCTGGGAGAAGAGCCCAACCCCCACCTGCCTGCAACCTCCCTTCAGGTAGTTGTAGACAGCAATGAGGTCTCCCC
The DNA here is from genome assembly GCF_027791375.1 of Indicator indicator. Taxonomy (NCBI): domain Eukaryota; kingdom Metazoa; phylum Chordata; class Aves; order Piciformes; family Indicatoridae; genus Indicator; species Indicator indicator. Next base: position 66,002,387 of record NC_072011.1, read on the forward strand.
TGAGCCTCTTCTTCTCCAGGCTAAACAGTCCCAGCTCCCTCAGCCTCTCCTCATAGGGCTTGTGTTCAAGGCCTCTCACACACACCACTTGTGCCTGGCAACCAACTGCATTTATTTGCCTTTTTTTGGGTTTTTTTTTTGGCTGGTTTAATTACACAGATTTTAGAAGAGTTAGCTCAGTAGGGATATGACTCATTAAATTCAACAGGAATTACACCCAGGCACCTAAGCCCAGAGGTCTGAGCTTAGAAACAGGTAAGGGAGCACTGCAAAACAAGAGACACTCCCTTATTTTGGATTCCCTTCTCATCTCCTTGCATGCTCTAATAGGTTCAAGACTTGGATTTACCCAAGCTAAAGATCTGTCCCAGTTCTCTGACATGAAGAGCATGGCTGGAAGATGCTTTGTGATAGAGGTGCTGATAAGCAAGCTGGCTGATAACATTTGCAGACAAGCCTGGCATGTGAGATGAGGGTTGTTTTTTTTTCCCCCTCTGTAGCTGAATAATGAATCTTAAATCTCCAACTACCCCAAGCAGCCTTGGAAATAAAGTGAGAATTAAGGACTTGGAGATATGGTTGTTTATCTTTGGAGTATGGAAATATTTAATGTCCTCAGATTGCATCCTTCTTCAATGAATACATAAAATATCATTACTGCTGTTAGGAGGTGGATGCAGGCCCCAAGGAGTGGTTGTGTTCCTCAAAAAAAAAAAAAAAATGAGGTTTGGGGAAAGATATCTTTAGACTTAGCTGTGGCATAATATCATTCAGGGATAGCAAAACAGCAAGTAACAAAAATGGGCTTAGAAGTGTTTTTGGGCTGCCCAGTTCAAGAGAGACAGAGACCTGCTGGAGAGAATCCAAGGGAGTGACAGGAGGATGCTTAAGGGACTTGAGCATCTCCCCTGTGAAGAGAGACTGAGAGCCCTGGGGCTGTGTAGTCTGGAGAAGAGAAAGCTGAGAGGGGATCTGATCAATGTCTATCAATAGCTGAGGGGTGGGTGTCAGGAGGAGGGGGCCAAGCTCTTTTGGGTGGTGCACAGTGACAAGCCAAGGAACAATGGGTTCAAACTAGAACATAGAAGATTTCACCTCCACATGAGGAGAAACTTCTTGACAGTGAGGGTGACAGAGCCCTGGAACAGGCTGCCCAGGGGGGGTTGTGGAGTCTCCTTCTCTGAAGACTTTCCAACCCCACCTGGATGCATTCCTGTGCAGACTACTCTAAGTGATCCTGCTCTGGCAGAGGGGTTGGACCTGATGATCTCTTGAGTTCCCTTCCAACCTCTGATATACTGTGAGACTGTCATGCCAGGCCACAAGAAGGCTATAGCTCTCAGGTAAGGTACTGTTGGCAACACATTGCCTGTGAGAAGTGAGTAAACTGAAACAATTTAAAGGCAAAGTGAACAACTGGATTGAGTGTGTTTTTATTGGTAGCACCGAGACCTCACCTCCAATCCTGCCTCCAGTTCTGCTGGCCCCACCATAAGAAGGACACAGAGCTGTTGGAGTGAGTTCAGAGGAAGCCACAAAGATGATCCAAGGGCTGGAGCAGCTCTGCTGTGAGCACAGGCTGAGGGAGCTGAGGGTGTGCAGCCTGGAGAAGAAAAGCCTCCAGGAGGACCTCAGAGCTGCTTGCCAACACCTGAAGGGATCCTGCAAGAAGGCTGCAGAGGGACTTTTCCTGAGGGTCTCCAGAGACAGGACAAGGGGAAATGGTTTGGAGCTGAGGCAGAGCAGGGTTAGACTGGAGCTGAGGAAGAAGTTCTTCAGTGTGAGGGTGGTGAGACCCTGGCACAGGCTGCCCAGGGAGGTGGTGGAGTTCCCATCCCTGGAGGTGTTCAGGGATGTGTGGCCATGGCACTTGGGGCATGGTTTAATGGCCATGATGGGGTTGGATTGATGGTTGGACTGGATGGTTTCAGGGAGCTTTTCCAACCTTAATAATTCTATGGTTCTGTGATTTTGGAACCATCAAAACCATTCCTGTGAAGCTGTGACACATCTTTTCCCTGTTCTCCCTGCAGAGTCTATGGTGCTCTGTTAGTCCTTGCCAGCTGTGACTCATGCAACATGTTCTTAACACATCGCTCCAGCTGTGACTCATTCAACATGTCCTCAAAACATGGCTCCAGCTTGCCTGGGGATTTATTTCCTGAATGAGCAAAAGGCTTCCTTTGCCTCTCTTATTTTCCTTGTCACTGAACAGTGCACACAGTTGTCTGCTTCAAAGAGGCTCATTAGTGACAGCAACCAGGGATCTCCAATCTTCTAGAGACTGTGAAGTGGTCTAATGAGCCTTTGGAGGGTGATTATCAGATCCTTTTGTCTTCCAAGGAGACCAGTGGCTTGCTGAGGATCAAAGGTAAAGCTCAGAGTTCTCAGGAATAACCAAGATACAAAAAACACCTGCAAGGCTTTAGCTGATGGACAAGAGACAGGATCTTGACAAGACCTGCACCAACTTATTTATGTTAATCACATCAAAGAGACAGGGTGGATTCATGTAGGCTTCAAAGCAACAAACTGTGTTGTGTGACATCTCAGCCACAAAGGGGAATAGGCAATGACTTCACAGAATGTCTGCAGCCTGCTCATCTAATTCTTTGGGCACTGCAAGAGAGACACTGAGGGGCTGGAGTGTGTCATGAGAAAGGCAACAGAGCTGGGGAAGGGTCTGGAGAAGAGGGCTGGGGAGGAGCAGCTGAGGGAGCTGGGGGTGTTCAGTGTGGGGAAGAGGAGGCTGAGGGGAGACCTCATTGCTCTCTACAGCTCCCTGAGAGGAGGTTGGAGTGAGGTGGAACTTGGTCTCCTCTCCCTAGTCTCAGCTGATGGAATGGGAGGAAATGGCCTGAAGCTGTGCCGAGGGAGGATTAGGTTGGAGATTAGGGCAAAGAGTGGTCAGGGATTGGAATATGGGAGGTGGAGTCACCATCCTGGAAGTGCTCAAGAAACCTGTGGCCATGGCACATAGGGCCATGGTTTAATAGCCATGGTGGGGTTGGACTGGTGTTGATGGTTGGACTGGATCATCTCTGAGGGCTTTTCCAACTGAATCCATTGCATGATCCTTCTGGAGGGATGCACCACAGATTGCAAAAAGAAAAGTAATGCAAGGAACATTTCCTCTTTTATCTTATGCCTTGCAAAGAAAGTTTCCTTCTGCAGGGAAATGGAAGAAGTGGCATCAGTGCTTTATGGATTTTGGCTTGATCAGCAGCTTTCATTGTCAGAAAGAGAGCTTTTGGAAATGAAATAAACTACACAATTAAATGAAAACATTAAAGTGCTGCCCCAAACAATTGAAAGTACTCAGTTCCAATGTGATTGATAGAGTGGAGAGAGCATTCCATAATTCAAACACCAGGAGTGTTTAAGTTTTCTTGTCACTGCTTTAATTAAAATCATAAAAAGACCAAAATTGTATCTTGCTTCTCTGACTGAAACTTGCTTACCCTTCCAGCAGGATAGTTTATTTTAAATAGTCATGCTCCCAAGACAGATTCTTCTCCTCCACTTCCCTTGCTATGAAAATTTAATTGTCATTGAACACTTTCAAGATGTGAGGTGTTGTTTGTTTGTTTTTTTTATGATATCTTTAGATGTCATAAAATCATAGAATGGTAAGGGTTGGAAGGGACCTCCAGAGACTGAGTCCAACCCCCCCCTGCCACAGCAGGACCACCTAGAGCAGCTTGCACAGGAACACATTCAGACAGGTCACATCCAAAGAAGGAGACTCCACAACGTCTCTGGGCAGCCTGCTCCAGGGCTCAGCACCCTCATAGCAAAGGATTTTCTCCTCATGTTGAGGTGGAACCTCCTGGGTTGCAGTTTGTATCCTTTGCCCCTTGCCCAGGACACCACTGAACAGAGCCGGGTCCCATCTTCCTGAACCCCATCCTTAAGTTATTTGTAACCATTGATCAGATCTCCTCTCAGCCTTCTCTTCTCCAGGCTAAACAGCCCCAGGCCTCTCAGCCTTTCCTCATCCCATGGATGTTGCAGTCCCTCCATCATCCCCATAACCTCTTTTGGGACACTCTCTAGTAGATCCCTGTCCCTCTTAACCTGGAGAGCCCAGAACTGGACAATACTCCAGCTGTGGTCTCACCAGGGCAGAGTAGAGAGGGGTTCTTTCTTGGTGAGCTCTTGTGGTCTTGCTAGGTTGAAGGCATCACAGAATCATAAAATCAGAGAATTATAAAAATCACAGAATTATAGAATCATAGAATTATAAAATCATAGAATTTTAGAATTATAGAATCATAACATCATAGAATCATAACATCACCGAATCACAGAATTGTTCAGGTTGGAAGAGATCTTTGGATCTTAGGAACAAGTTCTGCACCATGAGGCTGCTGGAACACTGCAACAGGTCGCCCAGAGAGATGGTTGAGGCTCCATCCCTGGAGATATTCAAGGTGAGGCTGGACAGGGCTGTGAGCAACCTGATCTAGAGGAGGATGTCCTTGCTGACTGCAGAGGGGGTTGGAACTGGATGAGCTTTGGAGGTCCCTCCCAATCCCAACCATCCTATGATGCTGTGAAGTTCTTGACATTGTCTGAAGTTTTGCTGTAAAAGCAGAGGGCTGTGGCAGCTAAATCATGCAATGCCTACAGCACCTCTCCTACACTTCTGGAAGTATTTCAGCTTCTCATTACGCAGGCAGGATGACCTGACCCAGGAGGAGGACAGAAAAATTAAGAATAGAGATTATTTTAAGAGTCTCATTGAACTCCCACTGGAGTAAATGCTTAGTTATTTCAGTAGGAGTAGCAGCAGAGCTCTTAAGCAGCATGTCACCTTTTGTAATATACAGGAGAGAGGAGGCCTATAAAAGGAGATTTAGCAACCAACTGACCTTGAGGTGGCTTCATCTTGTAGCAAGTGAGAATGATGCAGCAAATCCCTATAGGTGTTGCTAACCTTGGAGGGCCCAGAGATCGTTTTTAAGTTGCACCAACAGCTCAGGTAGTTTATGGTCATTGTCTCCACAAAACAAATGGAGATGTGGAGGAAAGAGAGAAAAATAAAGAAAAATAGTTTCTAGTCTGGTGATTATGTTGAACATAGTTCTTAAAATAGATCTTACACCAGACAGGTGACACAAAAACCTATCCAGGATGGTTTAGGGTAGCAAAAATGTCATAAAATAGACTTTAACTTTTCTTTTCTTTTCTTTTCTTTTCTTTTCTTTTCTTTTCTTTTCTTTTCTTTTCTTTTCTTTTCTTTTCTTTTCTTTTCTTTTCTTTTCTTTTCTTTTCTTTTCTTTTCTTTTCTTTTCTTTTCTTTTCTTTTCTTTTCTCTTTTCTTTTCTTTTCTTTTTCTTTTCTTTTCTTTTCTTTTCTTTTCTTTTTCTTTTCTTTTCTTTTCTTTTCTTTTCTTTTCTTTTCTTTTCTTTTCTTTTCTTTTCTTTTCTTTTCTTTTCTTTTCTTTTCTTTTCTTTTCTTTTCTTTCTTTTCTTTTCTTTTCTTTTTCTTTTCTTTTCTTTTCTTTTCTTTTCTTTTCTTTTCTTTTCTTTTCTTTTCTTTTCTTTTCTTTTCTTTTCTTTTCTTTTCTTTTCTTTTCTTTTCTTTTCTTTTCTTTTCTTTTCTTTTCTTTTCTTTTCTTTTCCTTTTCATTTTTCTTTCATTTTTTTCTTTTCTCATTTTTTCTTTTTTCTCTTCTCTTCTCTTCTCTTCTCTTCTCTTCTCTTCTCTTCTCTTCTCTTCTCTTCTCTTCTCTTCTCTTCTCTTCTCTTCTCTTCTCTTCTCTTCTCTTCCCATTCCTTTTCTGTCTGTCTTGTCCTGTCACTTGTTCCTTGGAAGAAGAGACCAACCCCCAGATGTTTGCAACCTCCTTTCAGATAGTTGTAGAGAACCAGAAGGTCTCCCCTCAGCCTCCTTTTCTCAAGGCTGAACCATTCCAGTTCCTTCAGCAGCTCCTCACAAGACCTGGAAGCTTGTTTCATCCTCCTTCAGTTGTCATTTTGGACTTTGGTTATTTTTTTTTTTTTACCATTTAGGCTCAATCTTTAGCTCCTTCACTGTCTGGTGCTACTGAATCTCCTGGTGGTCTGAAGCTCTCATGATCCTGAAGCTCTCTATGCTTATAGGAATGTTTTGCTCCTGTGTAATCTAGCACAAAGGGGGGAAAAAATACAAAACAACCCAAGCCCCAATATGCTCTTCAGAAGTATTTTCATTTGGTTCTGTTTTTAGCATCTAACAGATGGATTAAGATGGTCCAGCATAGAAGAACTTCACATAACCAAGAAAAATACCAAGAAAAATTACAGTAAAATTCCTGATGATGTCTACGTAAGAAGGTAACTTTTGGACCCTTTGTGCATTTTACTGCATGGATTCTTTGTTCTCAAAGAATTTTGTGTTGCTCTGAACACAAATTTATTGCAGTAGAGGGTTTGAAAATATTCTGCAGTCACTTTATTTTTTTTTATTTTTCTCCTTTTAAATCACACTTTGGTTTTTTCCTTGATGTTTGATGATTTCCCAGGCAAAATATTGACAAATTGGAGAGGGATTGGGTTTGACCTTTTACAGCTTTGACTCTACAGCTGTTTCTGCACGTGTTTGGCTCTCTGAGGGAATGTCATTTGGTCAGGCACTGGAACAGGCTGCCCAGGGAGGTGGTGGAGTCACTATCCCTGGATGTGTTCAAGAAATGTGTGGCCATGGCACTTTGAGATGTGGTTTAGTGGCCATGGTGGTGTTTGGTTGATGGTTGGACTTGATGAACTGAATCGGTTCTATGATTCCTTTTTTTGTTCAGTTCTGGGCCCCTTGTTCCAAGAAGGACATTGAGGGGCTGGAACAGGTCCAGGGAAGGGCAACAGAGCTGGGGAAGGGTCTGGAGAACAGGACTGGGGAGGAGCAGCTGAGGGATCTGGGGGTGTTTAGTCTGAGGGAGGCTGAGGGGAGACCTCAATGCTCTCTACAACTGCCAGAAAGGAGGTTGGAGTGAGGTGGGAGTTGAGCTCTTCTCCCTAGCAGGGAGGGACAGATTAAGAAGAAATGACCTCAAGTTGTCCCAATGGAGATTTATTTTGGATATTAGGAAAATTTTCACTGCTGCAGAGACCTCAGGGACTGGCACAGGCTGCCCAGGGAGGTGGTGGAGTCCCCAGCCCTGGAGGCGTTCCAGAAACCTGTGGCCATGGCACTTGGGGACAGGGTTTAATGGCCATGGTGGTGTTAGATAGATGGCTGGACTCAATGATCTTGGAGGTGGAGTGTTGGTCAATGTGTTCTCCAAAAGAAGAAGTGACAGTACAAAAGAAATGGCCTCAAGTTGCACCAGTGGAGATTTAGGTTGGAGATTAGGTAAAGTCTCCTCCCTGAAAGGGTTGTCAAGGCCTGGAAGAGGTTGCTAAGGACAGTGGTGGGCTCCCCATCCTTGGAGGGAGCTAAAAGCTGTGTGGATATGGTGCAGAGGGAGATGGTTTAGCAGTGGATTTGGTAGTGTTGGGTTAATGGTTAGACTTGATGATCTTCAAGGTCTTTTCCAGCCTAAACAATTCTATGATTCTATGAAAGTGAGCCAGGGGAGGTTTAGGTTGGAGATAAGGAAGAATTTCTTCAGTGAAAGAGTGGTCAGGGATTGGAGTATGGGAGGTGGAGTCACCCTACCTGGAGGTGTTCCTGAAATGTGTGACCATGGCCCTTGGGGATATGGTTTGATGGCCATGGTGGGGTTGGATGGATAGTTGGGCTTGATGATCTTAAAAGGCTTTTCCAGCCTAAATAATCATATGAAAGGTCCTACTGACACCAGTGTGGCCACTTTTGTTAAGCTGAGACTATTTTTGGGGGGTTTTTTTGCAGTGTCAGGATTCAGTTCTGCAGAAATCCAAATGCAACCAGGGCAGGAGATGACTCAGCAGGCTTCTCTCATTGGTATTAACAAAGATTCAAAAGCAGATAAGCAGAGCTGCAGGGACTTGGCAGGTTCTGAGGATAATTCAGTCTTAATTTGAAAAAAAGGACTTGCAGGCTACCCCATTTTCTTAGGTTTTTTTTTAATTAAATCTGTTCCTGTCAAATCTTTCCTTTATGTGCACGAGAGGAATTTCTGCGGTTCATGAACCACCTGGAATTTAATACCAACTGATCCATCATTTACCAAACAGAAACCTCTGCTCATTTCCAAGCCAGGCTAACATTCCACTCACATTAATTGCAATGCCTATGAGTCTTTTAAAAGGAAATGCCAATTTTAGTGGCGCTTGTGAGTTCTGTTTAGTTTTTAAGTAATTTGCAAACTTCTGGAAGTGAAAACACAGTTGTGCAACTTCCTGAATGACAGCCTGCAGAGCTGACCATTACATTTAATCACAGCCTCTAGAGTCTGGGATTTAAGACTCCTGTTACAATGATTTGAATGAATTCCTTTACGTTGGGGTAATTTGGAACTAGAGCTGTTTTTCCTGTGGAGCTGCAAGTTGTGACAAAATAAATTGGAACAGAATCAGTCATAGAATGGTTTGGGTTGAAAGGGACCTCCAGAGGGCAGCTGGTCCAGCCCCCTGCAGTCAGCAGGGACATCCTCCACTAGAACAGGTTGTCCAGAGCCTTGCTGAGCCTCATCTTGAATATCTCCAGGGATGGGTCCCCAACCACCTCCCTGGGCAACCTGTGGCAGTGTTCCAGCAGCCTCCTGGTGCAGAACTTATTCCTCACACCCAATCTCAATCTGCTCTGCTCTCATTTCAAACCATTGTCCCTCATCCAGTCCCTGCAGGGCTTTGCAAACAGTCCCTCTGCAGCCTGCTTGTAGCCTCCTTCAGGTACTGGCAGGCTGCTGTTAGGTCTCCCTGGAGCCTTTTCATCCCCAGGCTGAACACCCCCATCTCCCTCAGCCTGTCCTTGTACAATAATGAAATCATTGCCTCTCAAAATACTCAGAGGAGCTGAGGGGATAAAGAGAAATCCCTAAATACCAAGGTCATTCCTGAAAATGTCATCTTAAATAAAGGTCAAGCTCCCAGATCATGCTGAGTAAAAAATGTTTTGACAACCCCCACTTGTGAAGCTCCACATGGAATTGTAATGGGGCACAGGATTATTAAGTTGCTGCTGCATGTCTAGAGAAGGGCAGCAAAGCTGGGGAAGGGTCTGGAGAAGAGGGCTGGGGAGGAGCAGCTGAGGGAGCTGGGGGTGTTCAGTGTGGGGAAGAGGAGGCTGAGGGGAGACCTCATTGCTCTCTACAGCTGCGTGAGAGGAGGCTGCAGGGAGCTTGGGGGTAGTCTCTGCTCCCTAGTCTCAGGTGACAGAAGGAGAGGAAATAGCCTGGAATTGTGCCAGGGGAGATTTAGGTTGGAGATTAGGAAGACTTTCTTGAGTGCAAGAGTGGTCAGAGCCTGGACAGGCTGCCCAGGGAGGTGGTGGAGTTCCCATCCCTGAAAGTGTTCCAGAAAGGTGTGGCCATGGCACTTGGGACCATGGTTTAGTGGCCATGGTGGGGCTGGATTGATGGTTGGACTGGATGGTTTCAGAGAGCTTTTCCAACCCTATGGTTCTGTGATCACCAACCTCTAGTGTCTATGGGCAAAGAACCTTCAAGTGCCCACGGATAAAGCCATTCCTCAGAGAAGAAGATGCCACCTGATTTCTTACCCTGAACTGGGCTTGCACAAAAGAGAGTTTTCCAGCCTGCTTGGCACAGCTGCTGGACATTAATCACTGTGTCAGTGCAAGCACTCAAGCTGGATGCTGTTCAAATGTGATTCTGGCCAGTTTGCTCCTATTAGCTGAACGTGTACTGAACATGATGGGTTCCTGGGCTTGCTTTGCATGAGAACAAGAAAGAACAAGCAGTGTTCTTTGCCATGAATCACCTCATAAGCAAAGGATGAACTTTGAGAATTGATCTTTCCTGCAGGGAAAAATACATTATTTCTATTATTTTTTTTTTCTTTTAATGTCTTTTTTTTCAGACATCATCTTTCAAGATGCTGGCATACATTAATGTTGCAGCATGGTGATGTATGGAGCACAGCAAGAAGAAAGGGAATGTGGCCATTCTCATTAAAGGACACTGCTCTCTGGAATGAAAAAAAACGTTTATCTAGAGGTGAAAGATGTACCTAATTCTACAAAATCATAGATTCATAGAATTCCAGGTTGGAAAGGACCTCGAGGATCATCTCAGTCCAATCTTTCAGGGTGAGAATAGAGCTTAAATGAGCTGGCCCCTCAAGCACCCCCTCAAGCTGGGCCTTGGAAGTGTCTAATGTGGAGGAATTCACCACCTCCACTGGGAGTTTAAATCTTGTAACTACAGTTCATTAGAAATCATTTTCATCACCATACAGCATGGTTTGCACTGGGTCCTTGAATCTGCACGGGTAAAAAAATCATAGGATCAGTTGTCAGGGTTGGAAGGGACCTCAAGGATCATCCAGTTCCAAACCTCCTGCCATGGCCAGGGACACCTCACACTACAGCAGGTTGCTCACAGCCACATCCAGCCTGGCTGCAAAAACCTCCAGGGTTCTACCACCTCCCTGGGCAACCTGTTCCAGTGTCTCACCACCCTCATGGGGAACACCTTCTTCCTAACATCTCATATAAATCTCCCCTCCTCTAGCTTGGATCCATTCCTCCCAGTCCTACCACTCCCTGACACCCTAAAAAGTCCCTCCCCAGCTTTCTTGTAGCCACTTTCAGATACTGCAAGGCCACAAGAAGGTCTTCTCAGAGCCTTCTCTTCTCCAGACTGAACAGCTCCAACTCTCTCAGTCTGTCCCCATAGCAGAGCAGCTCCAGTCTTCTGACCATCCTCATGGCCCTTCTCTGGACACCTTCCAACACCTCCTGTAACAGAGGCTCCAGAACTGGACACAGAGCTCCAGGTATGGTCTCAGTAGAGTGGAGCAGAGGGGAAGAATCACCTCCCTGGCCCTGTTGGCCACTCTTCTCTTGATGCAGCCCAGGCTCTGCTTGGCTCTCTGGGCTACAAGAGCACACTGCTGGCTCATGTCGAGCTTCTCATCCCCCAGCACTCCCAAGGCCTTTTCTTCAGGGCTTCATGGAGAAGTGGCTGTCCCTCTCCTTGTTCCATCCTCCCTTTAGGTAGTTGTAGAGAGAATCACAGAGTTGTGATTCCTACTCTAAGCCCTCCTTCCCCCAAGACAATTATTCTTGTTATTATTTCCCTTTTTTTCTTTTGTTTTTGGTTTTCCTTCTCACATTCTGAAGATGAGTGTGCTGGTTTGGGGCCAGACAGATCGTCTCTTGCCCCGAAAGGGACAAAAGAATGAGACTCACACAAACGGATTGGAGAGTGATGGAAAGTTTAAATGGAAAAGCAATTGGTGAAGCTACAAAAAAAACTACAAACTACAAAGCATAGTGACAAAGAGTATCCCAAAGCGTACAGAACCCCTCACAGAATTCCCAAAAGCTTCCCAATCCTTCCCTTCTTCCCACCTGAGGGTAAACCCAAACCCCCCAGGGCTCTTTCTTCCCCCTCCCGCTGCTAGGCAAGTCTCAGGCTGGCCAGGTCTGAGACTGCCCCCCCCTCCATTCTCCTCCTGGCATTAGGCCTAGACAGGCCTAAGAGGCCTTGAGGATACTCCCCCGGCATTACCCGATAAGAGAGGACATCTCCCGTGGGAGCAGAGAGGGAAGAAAGAGGAAGAGAATGACTTTGCAGATGGCCTTATAGGGTGCAGGACTTATGGGTAGAAATACGTCGTTTCCTGTGTCCACCCCTGTGGGTGGGCACCCAGGACACCAGAGGTGTATCTCATGCAGCAGTGGCAGGGGGCACCCAGCCTAAACTGCCACATTCCACCCCTTATTTCATACCCATAATTCCTGCACCCAAAACATATCATCAAATTAGAAACAACTTTCAGATGACATGTCTGGCAAAGTCCAAGTCTCCATCTGGGCGTCCTTCCGAAAGGTCTCTCCCTCGGGCTCAGGTAACAGTTCAGTCCAGCTCTTCTCCCTCATCCTATGGAACCTCCCAGCGACGCAGAGTTCATTCTTCTGCACGGTGAACTCTTCATGGATCCGATGGAGCATCCTGGCCACCTGGAAACAACCTCATAACTTCTCAACCAAACATTTCTCCATCCACTCAAGCGGCATGTTTCCACCCCTCGGGGCAATCGAGTCTGAGCAATCAGGCTCCTCAACTCGACTCCTTCCACCCCTTGCAGGCAACAGCACGCTGAGACTTTCCAAAGCTGCACGGACCTTTCCCAAGCCCAGTGCTGACCGCTTCCAGCCGCGGCCCGAGGCTAATATGGATGCACACCACGCACAGGCACACCGCTCCCCCTGAGCGTAAGCATGCTGAGGCGTGGAGGCATCCGGCTACACAGCCCTCCCCCGGAGAGGGAGTGGCTGCACTGCAACCCACCGAGAAGAGAGGCGGAGCCAGGTGCTAGGCGCCATTTTCGGAGCGCGTCCGAAAATCAGGGGAGAGATAACAGCGAGAGCCGCCGTCACCTCTGCAGCCGCGGTACAGATCAAAACCGCCGCCACCCCTCGGGCCACAAGAGCGGCTTTTCCAGCCAAAGCTACGCTCGCTCCCTGGGTCCTCGGAAGCAGCTTTTGACCTGGAGCCACCGCCCGCCTTCTTGAGTTGCGGGAGCCACCGCTCACCGCCCCGCTGCGGCTAGCCCCCACCGCCGCGGGACAAGCCGACCCTGGTCTGCTTCCGACTGTCCCTCCCCCTTCTTCGGCTCCGCGCCGCTCTACTCGCCGCTGGCGCCGCGGGGAACAAAAGGGAAAGGGACAGGCACCGCATTCTTAAGCTTTTTCCCCAGTGCCTGAAGCTATAGAATCGCCGCTGCCGCTTCGGAACAGCAGGAGGGATTCCACGCCACGGCTACGCACCAGGGTGTCCCTTCGGAACCCATAAAACGCCCACACGGTCGCCCCAGCACAAAACCTTGAGCCCAGCCACCAAAAAAACCCAACAACGTCCAGATACCATTTTAACTTTTCCACCCCTGCTCTTCTCCAATCCAATTTGCAGAGTTCAGCACAGGAACCATCCTCTGCTACCAAAAATCTGTGCTGGTTTGGGGCCAGACAGATCGTCTCTTGCCCCGAAAGGGACAAAAGAATGAGACTCACACAAACGGATTGGAGAGTGATGGAAGGTTTACATGGAAAAGCAATTGGTGAAGCTACAAAAAAAACTACAAACTACAAAGCATAGTGACAAAGAGTATCCCAAAGCGTACAGAACCCCTCACAGAATTCCCAAAAGCTTCCCAATCCTTCCCTTCTTCCCACCTGAGGGTAAACCCAAACCCCCCAGGGCTCTTTCTTCCCCCTCCCGCTGCTAGGCAAGTCTCAGGCTGGCCAGGTCTGAGACTGCCCCCCCCTCCATTCTCCTCCTGGCATTAGGCCTAGACAGGCCTAAGAGGCCTTGAGGATACTCCCCCGGCATTACCCGATAAGAGAGGACATCTCCCATGGGAGCAGAGAGGGAAGAAAGAGGAAGAGAATGACTTTGCAGATGGCCTTATAGGGTGCAGGACTTATGGGTAGAAATACGTCGTTTCCTGTGTCCACCCCTGTGGGTGGGCACCCAGGACACCAGAGGTGTATCTCATGCAGCAGTGGCAGGGGGCACCCAGCCTAAACTGCCACAATGAGAAACTTTGTAGCTTACAACTTTGCTCCAGATCTTTTTGCCTTTCACCCAGCAGCCTTCATGCTGGTGGTGGCAACTCAAGTTTTGTATCTTTTTAGTATATCCACATTATCAGCATCCTCTGTGTGGGTGTGCAGGGCTGCAAATATATGTCATGGGAATGTCCGTTACTAAAATTTGTGAGTAAACTGTAGCATAATATAGTCATCTTAGGGAAGGGAATGTCTGTTTGTTTGTTTAGCAGTAATTCATAAAGTGCTGCAAAGAAAGTGATCTGCAGTAGATGGATTTTACTGCCTCCTGAACTAATGGCCCAAGTCTTTATCACCTGGCAACACCAGCTGAGCTTTGATTCATGAGACGCAGACAAAGTAGAAGGCTACAGGCAGTAATCATAAAGGCTAACTGGCCTCAGGAGGCTAATATCCCTTGGCTTCTTCAGTGGTCCATGGACAAGGAGAGGTCCTTGGAAGAGTGATTCAGAGGAGGTGTGTTGCTCAGCCACTGTGAATCACACAGCCACAGACTTGGAAGGGACCTCTGAAGATCACTGAGTTCAAGCCCCCTGCCAGAGCAGGGTCACCTAAAGCAGGGCACACAGGAACACATCCAAGTGAGTCTTGAAAGTCTCTAGAGATGGACACTCCATCACCTCTCTGGGCAGCCTGCTCCAATGCTCTGCCACCCTCAAAGTAAAGAAGTTCCTCCTCATGTTTAGATGGAACTTCCTGTGTTCAAATTACCTCCTGTGCTGTCAGTGGGGACCACTGAGAAGAGTCTGGCCCCATCTTCCCAACACCCACCCCTCCAGGTATTCATTAGCATTAAGAAGATTCCCTCTCAGCCTCCTCTTCTCCAAGCTCAACAGCCTCATCTCTCTCAGCCTTTCCTCAAATGAGAGATGTTCCAGAGTATTGTCCTCTGGAAAGCTCTTCTTTTCCCATTGCTCAAAGAAGAAATCCAAGGGGGTCAGCCTTAAGTGGGCAATGTGTGTTTCTGTGATTATTCCTTAGCGATGAGGGACTTTTGATAAGGGCTTGGAGTGATGAGAGGGAATGGATTGAAGCTTGAGGAGGGCAGATTTAGGCTGAAGATTAGGAAGAAATTCTTTCCAGTGAGGGTGGTGAGACACTGGAACAGGTTGCCCAGGGAGGCTGTGGATGCCTCCTCCCTGGAGGTGTTCAAGGCCAGGCTGGATGAAGCCTTGAGCAACCTGGGCTGCTGGGAGGTATCCCTGCCCATGGCAGGGAGGTTGGGACTAGATGATCTTTAAGGTCCCTTCCAACCTAAAGCTTTCTTTGAATCTGTGAGAGTCTGGAGAATTCCAGTACACAAAACTATCCCTTGAAGCAGAGACCCTACAGGAACAGAACCACCATTGGTTTAAAACTTCACCTTCTTTGAGAAGGCATCTTTATGAAAAAGGTCAGGATGCTAAAGGCATCCTGCTTGCTCTGCCTGGGAAGCAAAACTGTGCAGTGAGCAACTGAAGACTTAGGCAAACAGGAGAGAAGTCATCTGCATGGTAATTTAAAAAAAAAAGAAGAAAGGAGAGAAGGTTTGTTTTGATAGGTCTTGCAGCAAAGGGGTCTGTCGCTGAGTAACACTGCTAAACATGCTTCCAAGGGAGCTGCTGAAATCTCCATCAGGTTTTGATCCAGGGAAACACCTAAACACATGCCTGCCTGCCATGGAAACACTTGTGGTGCTATTTGTGCTTCAAAGGCAGAGCAGAGGGAACATTTGAAACACCAAACCCCTTTGCTGTCGGCTGACATGCCAGTTGTACTCTCACTGCTGCATACCCTGATTGAATTCATACAGTCACACAATGCCACAGCTTGGAAGGTACCTCCAGGGATCATCCAGCCCAACCCCCTTGCCAAAAGCAGGATCACACAGGGCAGTCCACCCAGGAACACATCCAGGTGGGTTTTGAAAGTCTCCAGAGAAGGAGACTCCACAACCTCTCCGGGCAGCCTGCGCCAGGGCTCTGCCACCATCACTGTAAAGAAGTTTTCTCCTCATGTTGAGGTGAAACCTTCTATGTTCAAATGGATGTTTTGTGGTGGTTTTAGTTTTTGTTTTTCTGTCAGCAGACCAACCTCAGGACTCTGTCCCACTTCCTGTAGCAAGGATTTCAAACCTCTCTGTTGTGCCTGCCGTTCCTGTGCCATGCCAGAGTCAAAAGAGGTCATTCTGAACTCTTGCCTGCTGTTGAAGAGAACGTGGACTGGAAACTACAGCACTGTAGCCACAGAGCCATTCTTCCAGAGAGGGAGAGAGGGAGGCAGAGAGCAGATGTCCACAGATCTACAGAGATGTAGCTCTTGTTTCACATGAATCTCCAAGCAGCAGAGGTGAGGAGGTTAGGTTTTCTGGCTTTTTCTCTGTGTCACTTGATGCAAGTCTGCAACTCATTTCCATCCACACAGGGTTGGCATTTTCAGTCCCTCCTCTTGCACATTCATCAACATTAACTATTTTTCTTCTCCTTTTTGTTGTTGGGTTTTTTTTTTTTCCCCCTGTTCTGTGGGTTCACAGGATGACAGAATGTTAGGGGTTGGAAGGGACCTCTGGGGATCTTTGGGTCCAACCCCCTTGCCAGAGCAGGATCATAGAATCCAGCACAGGTCACACAGGAACACATCCAGACAGGGCTGGAAAGTCTGCAGAGAAGGAGACTCCACAGCCTCTCTGGGCAGCCTGTTCCAAGGCTCTGTGACCCTCACAGTGAAGAAGTTCCTCCCCATGTCAAGGTGGAACCTCCTGTGCTGTAGTTTCCATCCACTGCCCCTTGTCCTATCCCAGAGCACAGGTCAGCAGAGACTGCACTTTCCTTCCAACCCTCAGCTATTGATAAACATTGATCAGATCCCCTCTCAGTCTTCTCCTCTCCAGATTAACCACCCCCAGGGCTCTCAGCCTTTCTTCATCAGGCAGTGCTCCAGTCCCCTCATCACCCTTGTAGCCCTCCATTGGATTCTCTCCAGCAGATCCCTGTCCCTCTTAAACTGGGGAGACCAGAACTGGATGCAATATTCCAGGTGGGGTCTCACCAGGGCAGAGTAGAGGGGGGAGGTGAACCTCCCTGGACCTGCTGTTCTATTTCCATCAGGCAGTATAGCTGCCTTGATAATTTGTCACAAGAATCAGGAAGATTCTGCATTACTGAGGGGCAAAGAGGATGAGCTGAAAGAGAGCAATAATTCTGCCTTTCATCTGACTGTTCTATAGGTTTCCATTGGACATAGCCACGCTGGAAAGCACATTTCCCTAATCACAGTTTTGCTGAGGATATTCACAAGCTGTCATTTAATAAGCAGCATTGCTATTAGAAGGCAGTGCACTTCACAGCTTTGAGACATTCATTATTTGGATTCCATTTATTTATTTATTTATTTCGTTGGCACTGCAGGTGAAGATCTGCGTCGTCGGAGGTCTGCAGGGGTGAGGGAATGAAAACAAAGCTCAGCCTGTGAGAAGCTGGGGAAATGATTCATCAATAAAGAAGGCTTTATCCACGGTACCAGATGAAAGGAGCCCACCTTCCATGCAGGAGGGAGGCATTCTCAACAAGGTTATCTCATTTTGTCCATTAGCAGTTGTGTGACAGGAAAATTAAGTGAAGAGAAAATCACAGAGTGATGGGGGGGGGGGGGGGGGGGGGGGAAACAAACCTAAACCAAACCCAAGGCTTTTGTACTTATTCTCATGGTTTTCTTTTGGAGGTATGGAAATTTTGGTCACTTCTCAGTGTTCCTGCAGTTGAGTAGCCTCCCAGCAACATTGATTTGCTAGAGGGATGTGGGGTTGTGATAGGATGAGGGGGAATGGATCAGAGGGCTGGAGTTCCTCTCCTGTGGGGACAGGCTGAGAGAGCTGGGGTTGTTCAGTCTGGAGAGGAGAAGGCTCTGAAGAGGCCTTCTTGTGGCCTTCCAGTATCTGAAGGGGGCTACAAGAAAGCTGGGGAGGGACTTTTTAGGGGGTCAGGGAGTCACAGGACTGCAGGGAATGGAGGAAAACTAGAAGTGGGGAGATTCAGATTGGATGTTAGGAAGAAGTTCTTCCCTATGAGGATGGTGAGACACTGGCACAGGTTGCCCAGGGAGGTGGTGGAAGCCTCATCCCAGGAGGTTTTTAAGGCCAGGCTGGATGTGGCTCTGAGCAACCTGATCTGGTGTGAGATGACCCTGCCCATGGCAGGAGGGTGGAACTGGATGAGCCTTGAGGTCCCTTCCAACCCTGACAATTCTATGATTGATATTCTAAAGTGAGCTCAGGATGGGTTTGAAATATTTAATATTTTTTTTTCTGTGCTTGCTTGTTGCAATTTTGGAATGACCAAAGGAAGAGAGGGTGAACTCCTAAATGTTGATACCCTAAAGTGAGCTCAGGGTGGGTTTGAAATATTTCACTTATTTATTTTGTGCTTGCTTGTTGCAATTCTGGAATGACCAAAGGAATGTCCAGTGGCTAAGTGTCTGCTGAATTCTCTCCTTTTTAGCCATGGAGCATCATTGAGCTGTCTCTAGCAAACCTGCCCAAGGCTACTGCAGAAGGAAAGGGAACACTGCATGCTCTCTCCTAGCTGCAAAGCCTTTAAAAGGGAGACATTCATGAATAGAATGCATTTCCACCATGAAATTACTTCTCAGGGGCTTTTAACATAACTGCTAGAATCTCATTCATGAAGTGAAGTCAGAGAGTATTGTTTGGCTGCAGTAAAATGTTTCGAAACAAGCAACGAATGTATTTGTGAAAGAAGAGTGGAATGCTACAAAGGCTCTGAGGATTTAGATGGAGAATAGCAAAAAAAAAAAAACAAAACTAAAATCCCAACCTCCAAACCTCTGAATATAAATCTGACTCTGTAATACGCAAATACAATAATTCAAAGTAAACAATTACCTTCTCATCCTTCCACAGAGGTTAGATATTTAAGGGGCAGGCTATCATTAGAGTTATTTAAAGGTTTTTGCAACGTGATGAAATTCTTTTAACTCAGAGCTCTTTGCTAAATGTGCTGGCAAATGACAATGAATCAAAAGCAGCCGTGAGCCTGAGGTTAAGATGCTCATGGAGAGACAAAGACTTATTCAACCAACTGATGATAGTAATCCATGCTGCTTGCTTGGTTGGTGAAAGACTCCTTATTATCTCAGATGACCCAAGGGCTGGAGCAGCTCTGCTGTCAGGCCAGGCTGAGGGAGCTGGGGGTGTTCAGCCTGGAGAAGAGAAGGCTCCAGGGGGACCTCAGAGCTGCCTGCCAGGACCTGAAGAGATCTGCAGAGGGACTTTTCATGAGGGTGTCTAGGGGCAGGACAAAGGGGAATGGTTTGAAGCTGGTTTGAAGGATTATAGTGGAGCTGAGGAAGAAGTTCTTCAGTACCAGGATGGTGAGACTCTGGCACAGGCTGCCCAGGGAGGCTGTGGCTGCCTCCTGCCTGGGGGTGTTCAAGGCTAGGCTGGATGATTCCTTGGGTAACCAAGTCTAGCTGAGAGGTGTTCCTGCCCATGGCAGGGAGGTTGGAGTAGATGAGCTCTGAGTTCCATTCCATCCTGAACCATTCTGTGATTCTCTGCATACCATGAGCATATCCTTTTTACACCTCCTGTGCCTTCTTTTTACAGGCTTACAAAACACCTCCACTTTGTTCTGAGGTGCACTGAAAACAAACTTCAAAATCAGTGAAAGGATCGAAAGTTTCTTTTCCAGGCAGCCTTAGGTCTTAGGAACTGAGCCACTCCAAGCTGTGTGATGTGTCTTAAAGTCAAGGGGAAAATAGAGAAGATAGAGGAGGAACTGGAAAGCTTATGCCAATCTCCTCTCTTTTTACTGCTGCTTAATTCATTTCTCTTAAAATTAAACTTTCTTAAATACATCAGCACAAGTGAGAAGAGGATCAGGACTTCCTGTTCCAGAGACTGGATGAACCATAAAACTTTGTATGTTTTCCAGCACATGGAACATGCTGGATGTCTTCTGGCACCGTTTTTAATTACTCTCTCATTTATTCATAGCAGTAAATTATGTTAAACACAAAATAGTAGCTCTGTAGGCAAAAAGAGATTGACACTTCCCCTCAGATCATTGAATTTCATGGAGCAGTGATGAAACAGGGAGTAAACAACTTCCTCTGCCTTCCTTAGGTGACATTGTTCCTTCAAGCAGAGAGTAAACCACATTGGTGGGGCACCAAACCTTATCCTAAGGAGAAGAACAACAAGTCCCCATCCCTGGAGGTGTTCCAGAGATGTGTGGCCATGGCACCTGGGGACATGTTTTTAATAGCCATAGTGGTGTTGGGCTGTGGCTGATGGATGATCTTAGAAGCCTCTTCCAACCAAAATGATTCTGTGACTCTAGGATTAGTGTAAGAAACGAAAATATTGGAGTGGCAAAATCCATCTGAGCATGGAAGGGGGGGAAACCCAACCCAGATTCCATATTCTGCTCTCACTGATGTCATTGTGCCTTTGTGCAATTAGCTGTAGGGTTTGGGGCTCTCTTGGTTTGTTTTAGTTGTAATCTGTAACTAAGAGGGTAGGTAGGTGCTCAGGCATCACAGCAGATGATTTGTACCTTCAAGCAGCTGACTGTAGGAATGCAAACCATACATTTAACACAATATTCCCTTTGTATTTAAAAGCTGCTCTGGAAAATTAGTCATTATTTCTTCATCTGCAGAGTAACAGCTCCTAATGTTCTCCAAGTCACATACCAGCAGCTGTTAATTGAGAGTTAAATGACTCCTGTGGGCTGGATAAAGAACACCTAAAGTTTCACTTCGCTTGCAGCTGAAGCGTAGCCAAAAGTAGGTTAAGTGTGGCAGCTTTCTTCTGCTCAGCTGAATCAGAGGACAGATTATTATCAAGAGCCTATTTGGGGGTTGTTCTGAAGGAGAACATTCATCCAATGGATGAGTAATGCTCTCTGTCTTAGGCAAAACACCAAGGAATGCCAAGCTCCTCTTTGTACTTACTCCAGGATAAATGATATGCAGGGGAAGAGTCACCCACAAGGCAGTTCTGCAGTGTTAGCTAAGTCAGTACTGATTCTGATTCTAATATATATATATATATATATATAAAATATATTTCATCCATGAACACCACTTCTCAAAGTCACACCCAGTGTCATGTCTCTGCTCAGCCACAGAACCAGCCTAGGAGCTCGTTCCAAATGACACGTTCGAGGTACTCAGTTCCCTGAGCTGGAAGGCAAAGACAAGGGAACAGAACTAAACCCCTGGTGTGGGAGGGGAAATGGTCACAGAGTCACAGACTGGAGAGCTTGGAAAGGACCTTTAGAGGTCATCTTGTCCAACCCCTCTGCAGTCAGCAGGGAATCCTCCAACTAGAGCAGGTTGCTTAGAGCTCTGTCAGAATTGACCTTGAATGTCTGCAGGGATGGGGACTCAACCACCTCCCTGGGCAGCCTGTGCTAGTGTCTCCCCACTCTCATTGTGCAGAACTTCCTCCTGATGTCCAACCTAAATCTGCCCTGCTCCAGTCTCAAACCATTGCCCCTCATCCTGGCACTCCATGCCCTTCTGAACAGTCCCTCCACAGCCCTCTTTTAGGTCCCCTGCAATGATTGAAGTGCAGCTCTAAGTTCTCCCCAGAACCTTCTCTTTTTCAAGATGAACAGCCCCACCTCTCTCAGCCTGTCCTCACAGCAGAGTTTCTCCAGCCTTCTGATCATCTTCATGGCCCTCCTCTGGACCCACTCTACCAGTTCCATGTCTTTCTTGTGTTGGCGGCCCCAGATCCGGATGCAGTATTGCAGATGAGGTCTCACCAGAGCAGAGTAGAGTGGCAGAATCACCTTTACCTGCTGGCCATGCTTGTTTCTGTGTAGGGACCTGCTATACAAACTGGACCCACACAGGTTTATGGAACCAGATAGGGTAGGAAGGCTCTGCAGAAGAAGCTGGCCAGGCTGGATTGATGGGCCAAGGCCAAAGGTATGAGGTTCAAGAAGGCCAAGGGCTGGGTCCTGTGCTTGGGTCACAGCAACCCCATGAATGCTCCAGGCTTGGGGTAGACTGGCTGGAAAGCTTCCTGGCAGAAAATCACCTGGAGGTGCTGGTTGACAGCTGGCTGAGCATGAGCCAGCAGTGTGCCCAGGTGTCCTAGAAGACCACCAGCATCCTGGCCAGGATCAGGAATAATGTGACCAGGAGTAAGGAAGTGATTGTCCCCTGGCACTGATGAGGCTGCACCTTGAGCCCTGGGTTCAGTTTTGGGTCCCTCACTCTAAGAGAGGCATTGAGTGGCTGGTGTGTGTCCAGAGAAGGGAAAGGAAGCTGGGGAAGGGTCTGGAGAACAGGGTTGGGGAAGAGCAGCTGAAGGAGCTGGGGGTGTTTAGTGTGGAGAAGAGGAGGCTGAGGGGAGACCTCCACAGCTCCCTGAGAGGAGGCTGGAGAGAGGCAGGGGATGGTCTCTTCTCCCCAGCAGCAGGTGAGAGAACAAGAGGGAACAGGCTGAAGTTATATCAGGGGAGGTTTAGATTGGCTGTTAGGAAAAAAAAATTCTTCCCTGAAAGGTTTGTGAAGGATTGGAACAGGCTACCCAGGGAAGTGGCTGACTCATCATCCCTGAAAGTGTTTAGAAGATCTGTGGAGATGGTGCTGAGGGCTGGGGTTTAGCAGCAGACATGATAGTGCTAGCAGAACACTTTGGACTCCATGACCTGCAAGGTCCTTTCCAGCCTAAACATTTCTGTGATTCTACACAACAGGCTGAGTGGAGAGCTGAGTAACCTCTGAGGTTTTTTGCACTGCTAAGCTCAAACAACAGCAAATGTGTCTCAGCTCTGGGCAGGAACATTTTTAGTCCTAAATCCACAGTGGTTAACCTTAAATTAAAGAGTTGGCTTTGCAGAAGCCAGGCTGCAAGGCACAGTGCACTCTTTTCTTTTTTTCTCCTTTTTTTTTCTCTGTTTGGTGTTGTTAGACGTGGAGCTACTCATTGTGTGAGAGAAATTAAGGTAGATTTTTAATTTCATACTTCATAATCCATAACTTTCCACAGCTCAGCTTTCCCAGGCTTTCATGGAAGGTTTCCCAGAACATGGTATGTGTTCAGCTGGACAGGTCTGAGCTCTGGGTTAGTTTGTGCATGTGTATTTATGTATATTTTTAGACATTTAAATGTATATTTGTATATTTATACATGCAATCATAGAACCACTGAGCTTGGAAGAGACCTCTGAGACCACCAAGTCCAACCACTCACCCAGAGCCCAAAATCCCACCACTACAGCTAAGCTACTACCACTAAACCACATCCCTCAGCACCACATCCAGGTGGCTTTGAAATACCTCCAGGGTTGGGGACTCCATCACCCCCATGGGCAGCCTGCGCCAGGACTTGGCAACCCTTTCCATGAAGGAATTTTTCCTAATATCTAAACTGAATCTCCACCTGGCACAACTTGAGGCCATTTCCTGTAAGGGTCAGAGCCCTGGAGCAGGCTGCCCATGGGGGTGGTGGAGTCTCCTTCTCTGGAGGCTTTCCAGCCTTGTCTGGATGTGTTCCTGTGTGACCTGTGCTGGATTGTATGGTCCTGCTCTGGCAGGAGGGGTTGGACCTGAAGATCTCCCTTGCAATCCCTAAAACCCTGTGATACTCTGATCCTGTGATCTTCCTTCTGTGAGCATTAGAGGTCAGCTCTACAACCTGTAATGGATGAGGAATGCTCCTGAAGAAAATCTTTGCTGAGAGAGAGGAGAAGGCCAACAACTCGTGGTCTAGGAATCCTCAGTGTTGATGTCCAGCTGGTCACACCCTGGTTCTGTGGCTGTCAGTTTCTCCTTATGCAGCATGGAGCTGTTTGTCTAGCTCAAAAGCATTGCCAGGAAAATTAATTACCCAGCATCTGAATATCTGAGGATGGAAGAAAGCTGAGGATAATGCTGTAAATCATGCTTATTGCAATACTTTTTGACTGGAATTGTTAATTATCATCCTTGGCTTGCTCAAGATATTTTTCACCTCTAATTCTGAGAAATCTCATCTGTAGGCTGGGAAGGATTTTTATCCCTCTCTCAGCTGCTGTGCTAACTGAAGCAGCATCTTTCATAGAAGCAGCTTGGCTCACTGTAAACAAAATTCATTATCTTTGCATATAGGAAAGACTTTGAGGGCCTGGAGCTGGTCCAGAGAAGGGCAACAGAGCTGGGGAAGAGTCTGGAAAACAGGGCTGGGAAGGAGTAGCTGAGGGAACTGGGGGTGTTTAGTGTGGAGAAGAGGAGGCTGAGGGGAGACCTCATTGCTCTCTACAGCTCCCTGAGAGGAGGTTGGAGCCAGGTGGTTGTTACTCTCTTCTTTTTAGGATCAAGTGAGAGGCAGATAGGAAATGGCCTGAAATTGTGCCAGGGGAGGTTTTGGGAGAGTTATTTAGTACTGCCAGGAGAACAGCCACCACAGTTCACTTAGAAAGCCTTACTGTGGATGGGATGGGATCCTTTTTGTCCTTTCCACCATCCCTGAACATTCAGGCTCTGAAAGTCAAGGTGAGACACTGAACATTGGCTTTTAGAGCTGCCATGTTCTGAAATTAATGGTGGGTGTCAGGGTGAAGGGGCCAGGCTCCTTTTGGTGGTGCCCAGTGATAGGACAAGGAACAACAGGTACAAGCTGGAACCCAGGAGGTTCCCTCTCAACATGAGGAGAAAATTCTTTGGTGTGAAGGTGCTGATCCCTGGAGCAGGCTGCCCAGAGAGGTTGTGGAGTCTCCTTCTCTGAAGACTTTCAAAGCCAACCTGGATGTATTCCTGTGCAACATGCCCTAGGGGATCCTGCTCTGGCAGAGGACTTGGACTGGATGATCTCTGGAGGTCCTTTCCAGCCCCTACCATTCTGTAATTCTGGAAATTAAAGCATAATTGCTCTAGATTTCCCAGAATCACAGAATGGGTAAGGGTTGGAAGGAACCTCTGGAGATCATCCAGTCCAGCTCCCCCCTGGCAAAGGGAACAAGTCAGTGACACCAACACACATTTGTGCAGGGTGCAGATTAACATTCTGAGGGTTGTTTCTTTCAGGATGAGGACCTTTAAAGCCTCTTCTTTTCTAGGAAGGGATTTGCATTCTGTTGAAGGGAAATAGTGTCTTAAGAGCACAGGCAATGTTTTAAGGGTCCCTTGCTTTCAGATGTCATCAATTGGGTCATCAGAATCGATGGGAGCTGGAGATCATTTCTCTTGTGATTTATTGTTACTTTCTCCTGTACAGCCACTGTTAAGCAGTTTGCTGTAGTGTAGGCTTTGCTAAGGAGCCAATTAAATGAGCCAGCCATGTGCTTTTGTGGCCAAGAAGGCCAAGGGCATCTTGGGGTGGATTAGAAGGGGAGCAGTGAGTAGGTGAGTAGGTCAGAGAGGTTCTTCTGCCTCTCTGCTCTGCCCTGCTGAGGCCACATCTGGAATATTGTGTCCAGTTCTGGGTCCCTCAGTTCAAGAAGGACCTCAGGGAACTGCTGGAGAGTGTCCAGCACAGAGCCACCAAGCTGCTGCAGGCAGTGGAACATCTCCCTCTGAGGCCAGGCTGAGGGAGCTGGGGCTTGGAGCTGGGAGCAGAGGAGCCTGAGGGCTGCCCTCATTGCTGGGGATGCAGATGTGCAGGGCTGGAGCCAGGCTCTGCTCAGGGATGTCCAAGGACAGCACAAGGGGCAAGGGCTGCAAGCTGGAGCAGAGGAGGTGCCAGGGGAACAGAAGGGAAAACTTTTTCCCTGTGAGGGTGCTGAGCCCTGGAGCAGGAGCAGGCTGCCCAGAGAGCCTGATCTGGTTGGATGTGTCTCTGCTGACTGCAGGGGGGTTGGACAAGATGGGCTTTGAGGATCCCTTCCAACCCAATGCAATCTGTCAATCTGTGAAATTTCCAAAGCAAGAACCAAACCCCTTCAAGGCAGATGATTTTTCAGGTCCCTTCCCACCCAAACCATTCTATTGTTTCTATGGAGGCAATGCAGCTTATTTCAATGTAACCAATGTGGACTAAGTTTTATATCAGTGGCAGATGATGTGCAATCCTTGGCTTTGGAAGCTAATTAGAAAGGATTTTAAACTATGAGACACATTTTCAAACCACTCTGTGGAAAGTGCCTCATAGCCTCCTCCATTTTTTTCTGCCTCAATTTTCTTTTGTGTTCATCTTCCTTGCATTTTCTCTTCATTTGGCCTTTTTGCTGTCTGTGTTCTTTGCTTTCCTCAGCAGTATTTTTCCCATTCCCTTTTTCCCACCTCATTATGACTTATCCTTTATATTGCAGTAGCTCCTAGAATAGGCATTCTCTAACACAAAGAGTCATGATCCCACTTAGGGTAATGAGTCTAACTGTGTAAACAAAAGCCTGGTTGCAAGGCTGGAAATTACCTCTGAAATGAGAGTGGAAATGGAGATTTGGAAGCCTTAAAGTGGAGTCAGAAGCTGAGAAGTTTTCAGAAGATTAGCCAAAGGGTAAGACAATGTGTGGCAAACTTTGTTCTGCAAAGTGGGGATAATTACAAGAGCAAGATAGAAGTGAGTGATGATATAAACAAATAGGAGGAAAAAATGAGGTAAATTTGAGGACAAAAATAATAAAATGTGAGAGTTTTTTGGCCAGGTGAGAAAAAAAAAAATCTCTTTTTTTTTTTTCCCTGTCTTCACTTTCTTCTTGAACTCTTTGCTCCCTCTCAAAATTGCCCCTAAGTACTTCAAGCTTTCAACTGCTCTCTCTCTCTCTGCCCTCCCAGGTTGCAGTTTTCCCTCCTTATCTTTGTGCAGAAAAGTGAGATTGGATGGGGTAGGAGGGCCCTTGCCTTTCAAGCACTCTGGGATCTTCTGCTGATCCACTGGCAGCTATTTAAACTGCCTACCCACTCCTCCCACTAAACCATGATTCCACAGGGCAACACAGGCCAGCTGAGGTCAGGCACCACACTGCCCTGCAGTAGCACAACTCACTTCAAAGGAAGAGAAAAAGGATGCTGCCAGCTGACACTGTGGCTTGGCTGTTTTTGTTTTTTTTTTTTTTTTCTGGGAAAAGGCAAGAGAAGGCACCTTGGAGCTCTGTAAGAAATGGCAGAGGCTTTGGAGCCACCACTGAGTTCAGTGGAAGAGGTTAGACTAATTTTGATGAAGTATTTGACTTTTTTGGGGTGCTTCTAGCAGGGGTGTGCTTCTAGCAGGCTGTCTCAGTGTGAAGGAAGGAGAGAGACTCTGTTCTGTTTTGAACGTTCCCCTGTTGTGAAATTAAAGGCACAAATGAGGCCAACTAACAAAATGAGGCTGTTGATTAAAGGATAAAGTGAACAGAACAGAAGAAGGGAGGGAGAGGGAGAGAGGAAAAAGTGGAGAGAGAACAGGAAAGCAATTCTATGACCACCACCACCCCAGGATGAGGTGAAGGCAGCTGCCAGATGGCTCCCAGGAGACCTTCTTGTGGCCTTGCAGTATCTGAAGGGGGCTACAAGAAAGCTGGGGAGGGACTTTTTAGGGGGTCAGGGAGTCATAGGACTGCAGGGACTGGAGCAAAACTAGAAGTGGAGAGATTCAGATATGTTAGGAAGAAATTTCTCCCCATGAGGGTTGTGAGACGCTGGCACAGGTTGTCCAGGGAGGTGGTGGAAGCCTCATCCCAGGAGGTTTTGAAGGCCAGGCTGGATGTGGCTCTGAGTAACCTGATCTGGTGTGAGATGACCCTGCCCATGGCAGGGGGGTTGGAACTGGATGATCCTTGAGGTCCCTTCCAACCCTGACAATTCTATGATTCTAAAAGAGACAAGATTTAGTCTCTCACACAAGCCTTGTCAAAAAGATTCCCAACTGCCATCTCCATTTCTCCCAGAGCTGGAATTTGCAGCCCCACCTGGACAAAACCCTGGGAAGGCTGTTGATGTTTCAGTGACTATTTCAAGTTAAAGCATTGCTGATCATTTTTTTAGGGCTATACCAGCAGACACAGGAGGCAAAGTTGTGGAGTTTGGATCATAAATTCTTTTCTCTGCTTTGCATTTGAAACAAGGAACCTCCAGGACTAAAGCAGAGAATCATAGCAAAAAAAAAAAAAAAAGTTTCCAGCAGGGTGGCTCATGGATTTTAATTTGTATGTATTATGGATGTGGCTTCTCTGTTTATCCTTGTTACATTTTGATCGGGTTAACGTGATTGGAATGGGGGAAAACTGACACTTTTTAGAGCAAAATGAGATAAGAGGCACAAAACTGTTTGGTTTTTATTTACTTATTTATTTTGTGCTTGAAGAAAGCTGAGTGTGGTTTCCTAAGAACCTCAAAGCAGTGCTGTTGATTTCCCCCACCCCCACCCCTTCTCTTCAGCTCCACTTCCTTTCCTTCTCACACTATTTATTTATATAAGTCAAGAATATAAAAGGTTAATTTGGGAGAAATTGGTACAAGCTTTAAAATCAATATCCTGAGGTGGGGGAAAAAAGAACAACCCACAATAACTGAGCAGCAAGAATGCTGGGTGGTTTACTTGCATTTGGAGTGGCTGTCTGGAATGAAATAGATTATTTCCCATTAAATGCAACAGCTTTGGGGGTAGGCTAAGTGGCTTACTGTAAGATTATGTCAGGGTAGGAAAATTAATTGACCACCACACAAATGAGATTTTGTAGCCTGCAGTTCTGCTTCCATGTGAGGGAGGGATGAGGAGCACCCCCAGCCTCATCCTGGCCCTGCTCATCCATGCATAGAATCATAGAACTGTCAGGGTTGCACAGGACCTCAAGGATCATCCAGTTCCAACCCCCCTGCCATGGGCAGGGACACCTCACACTACAGCAGGTTGTTAAGATCCAGCCTGGCCTTCAAAACCTCCAGAGATGAGGCTTCCACCACCTCCTGGGCAACCTGTGCCAGTGTCTCACCACCCTCATGGGGAAGAATTTCTTCCTAACATCCAATCTGAATCTCCCCATTTCTAGTTTTGCTCCATTCCCCCCATTCCTATGACTCCCTGACCCCCTAAAAAGTCCCTCCCCAGCTTTCTTGTAGCCCCCTTCAGATACTGGGAGGCCACAAGAAGATCTTCTTGGAGCCTTCTCTTCTCCAGACTGAACAGCCTCAACTCTTTCAGCCTGACATCATAGGACAGGAGCTCCAGCCCTCTGCTCATCCTCATAGCCCTTCTTTGGACACCTTCCAGCACCTCCAGATCCTTCTTGTAATAGAGGCTCTAGAACTGGATGCAGTACTCCAGGTGGGGTCTCACCAGCATGGAGCAGAGGGGGAGAATCACCTCCCTGGCCCTGCTGGCTATGCTTCTCTTGCTGCAGCCCAGGATGTGATTGGCTTTCCTGGCTGCAAGTGCATCTTTGAAGTGGGCTGTGACCATTGAACAGTCCATTTGGTGGGTGGTCACCAGTGGTGTCCCCCAGGGCTCAGTGCTGGGACCAGTTCTCTTGTTGATTTGGTTTTTTTTCCCTTGTCCTTTTGATTTCCTTGCAGCCACAGCAAATCTTTCCATTCCAATGTGTTATCTTATCATATATACTTGGAATAGCAGCAGATAAAGTGCTCTTGTAATTAATTCTGGGCTGTGATTCATATCATCAGCTAAATTTAGATGTCTGCAGTGATGATGACATCTGATCCAACCCCCTTAGACTTACAGCAAACAAATTAACAACCTGATGCATTTTGCATGTCTGTGGTTTCATTTATGAGATAAAACTGACTCTGAAAGGACTCACTTCCCTCCACTTCACTCCAAATTGATCCTAAGGTGACTCCTTTTAATGCAGGAATCTAATTCTGCCCAGAGAAATTCCACATTCTTCACCTTTTGTTATTTGCATTTCAGGTGTCTCAGTAATTTTAATTTCTGGTTTAGGCTAAACTTCCACAGAATCACAGAATGACTCAGGTTGGAAGAGACCTTTAAAGGCCATCTTGTCCAACACCCCTGCAGTGAGCAGGAACACCTCCAACTAGAGCAGGTTGCTCAGGGCCCCATCAACTTTGACCCTGAATGTCTGCAGGAATGGGGTCTTAACCACATCCCTGTGCAGCCTGCTCCTGTATTTCACCACTCTCATAGTGCAGAACTTTCTCCTCATGTCCAATCAAAACCTGCCCTGCTCCAGTTCCAAACCATTGCCCCTAGTCCTATCACTCCAAGCCTCTCTGAACAGTCCCTACCCAGCCTGCCTGTAAGTCCCTTGCAGATATTGAAATGCACCTCTAAGGTCTCCCTGGAGACTTCTCATCTTCAGGCTGAACAGCCCCAACTCTCCCAGCCTGTCCCCACAGAAGTTCTCCAGTCCTTTGACCATCTTTGTGGCCTCCTCTGGAGGTGTCCCTGCTGAATGCAGGAGGGTTGGACATGACAACCTCTGAGGGTCCCTTCCAATCCAATGCACTCTGTGACTCTGTGATTAGTCAGCCAGATCCCTCTTTCACATTTCAGGTTGCCTGAGCCTAGATCTAACTTCAGTCCTTTCCTCGTGTGCATTGATGCAAACTACCTGAAGGGAAGTTGTATCCAGGTAGGGGTTGGTCTCTTCTCCCAAGCAACCAGTGACAAAAGGATGGGACACAGTCTCAAGCTATGCCAGGGGAGGTTTGGGCTGGATGTTAGGAAGAAATTCTTCCCAGAAAGAGAGATTGGCCATTGGGATGGGCTGCCCAGGGAGGTGGTGGAGTCACCATCCCTGGAAGTGCTTAAAATAAGACTGGATGAGGCACTTGGTGCCATGGTTTAGTTGATTGCATGGTATTAGGTGACAGGTTGGACTTGATGATCTCAAGGCTCTTTTTCAACCTGGTTAATTCTGTGATTTTGTGATTCTGTAATGGTAAATATGGTCTTAGGATAGTTGGCTCAGAAGGCTTCAGCCACAAAACTACTTTGCCAAGCAGCTTTGAATGGATAACTTGGCTTTGTTGGCCTCCTGCTAGATAAAATATCACCTTGTCTGCAGCACCCTGTTTTTATGCTGCTGCAGGTGTCATCCACCAACTTACAGCCAGCATAAACCTCAGGTGAAGGTGCAGAGTCAGCACAAAATCCACATCCTCTGCTCTCATTACCTGGACAGAAATACAGTTCCGTGCTCCCAAGATCATCTGCAGAGCAATGGATGGAAGAGAGCCAGCAATGCAACCTGGAATACTGGGTTCAGGTCTCGGCCTTTCACTTCAAGAAGGCCTTTGAGGTGCTGGAGGAGGTCCAGAAAAGGGCAAGGAAGCTGGGGAAGGGTTGGGAGAATAGGGCTGGGGAGGAGCAGCTGAGGGAGCTGGGGGTGTTTAGTGTGGAGGAGGCCTTATTGCTCCCTGCAACCTGAAAGGAGGTTGGAGTGAGGTGGGAGTTGGTCTCTTCATCCCTAGTCTCAGGTGATAGAATGAGAGGAAATGCCCTCAAAGTGCACCAGGAGATGTTTAGGATAGATAACAGAAGAAATTTTTTGACTGAAAAGCTTCTCAAAGACTGTAACAGGCTCCCAGGGAGGTGGTGGAAACCCAGTCCCTTGGAGGTGTTTCAAAGAGGCAGAGATGTGTTGCTGAGGGCCATGGGTTAGTGGTTAACTCTCAGTGCTGGGCTAATGGTTGGCTTTGATAATCTTAAAGGTCTCTTCCAGCCAAAGCCATTCTATGATTAAGAAGTGGCTCTGGCAAAAGGATTGGACTGGATGATCTTTCAAGGTCCCTTCCAGCCCCTAACATGTGATACGCTTTCTTTTCCCAGGAATGTGTACAGAGGAAGGTAGAACTCTTCCTTTCTTCCTTTGTTCTGTAAGCAGACACCTTTGGAAAGACAATTTTAGTACAGTGAAACTGCTAATTCAGTGCTCCACTACTATTACTCAAATATATAAGCTTGGATAGCTTTTGAGAAATGATAAACCCAGTTTTGGGGGATCATTGCCCTTTAGAATCATAAAATCGTAGAATCATAAAGGCTGGGAAAAATATCTTTAAGATCCTTATAGGAAACAGCCCTCTGGAAAAGGACTTGGGGGTGATGATGGATGAGAATCTGGACAGGAGCAGTGTGAGCTTGCAGCCCAGAAGGCCAGTGGCAGCCTGGGCTGCATCCAAAGCAGCTTGGCTAGATATGGAGAGAGGGGATTCTGCTCCTCTGCTCTGCTCCGGGGAGACCACATCTGCAGGGCTGTGTCCAGCTCTGGAGCCCTCAACACAGGAAGGACATGGACCTGATGGAGTGGGTCCAGAGGAGGGCCAGGAAAATGGTCAGGGGGTTGGAGCAGCTCTGCTACCAGGACAGGCTGAGGGAGTTGGAGGTGTTCAGTCTGGAGAATAGAAGGCTGCAGCCTAATAGCAGCCTGCCAGTACCTGAAGGGGCTACAAGAAGGCTGCAGAGGGACAGGACCAGAGGCAATGGTTTGAAATGAGAGCAGAGCAGATTGAGATGGGATGTGAAGAACAAGTTCTGTGCCAAGAGCCTGCTGGAACACTGCAACAGGTTGCCCAGAGGCTTCACCCCTGGAAATATTCAAGATGAGGCTGGACAGGGCTCTGGGCAACCTGATCTAGTGGAGTATGTCCCTGCTGGCTGCAGAGGGGTTGGACTGGATGGGCTTTGGAGTTCCCTTTCAACCCAAACCATTCTGTGATTCCATGATTGAGTCCATCAGCCCAACACCACCATGCCCACCAAACCACACTGCCATGTACCACACCCACATGGGTTTTATGAATATCTCCAGGGGTGGTGACTCTTCCACTTCCCTGGAAAAGTGTTTGTCCTTTGCTAAAAATAAGTTTCTACCACAGCTTGAGCAGACTGAGGCAGCCATGTGCTGAAGGGAAGCTTTCTTGAGCTTTGTCTGCTGGCAGCTTTCTCCTCTGCACGCCGATTGGGTTGTGGTGCATCCTGGCCTCCTGCTTCTGCTGTGCTTGTTTTACAAATCTCAATCCACATCTGCAATTTACCAGAAGGGGAAGTCTTTAAAGGAGTTATAATAGGCCCCAGATGGTAAGACAGAGGAGATGGCAATCTTTCCTGGCAGCCACCACTTCCCAAAGGTAACACTAGAAGGTTTTCCCCATGTTTAGAGCTTTTAAGTTGATAGCTTCTGCCTTTCCAAGCACCTGAAAAATTACAGCTGCCCTGATTTTACTTTTGGGTTTAGCTACAAACTGTGTTGGAGAAGAGGCTGCCCAGGAAGGTGGTGGAGTCACCATCCCTGGAGGTGTTCAAAAACATGTGGACACAGGACATGGTTTGATGGCCATGGTGGTGTTGGGTTGATGGTTGGACTGGATGATCTTAGCAGGCTTTTCCAACCCAAACAATTTTCTGATTCTGTGATATCACTACATGGAGAAAAGTTTAATATTCAGCTATATGGTCAATTCACATTTAGGCTTTGAGGGTTTGGTTAAACACATTTTTTTTAAGCCATTGTTTTACTAGATTATATATTTAAGGGGAAAAAAAAGTGTTGCATAGATGCTTGGAACCCCAGGAAAAGCCATTGCCACATCTTCTCTTTAGATTTAAAGACATGATATAGAATTACAGAATCATTTGGGTTGGTAAAGACCTTCAGGATCATCAAGTCCAGCTGTCAACCTAACACCAGCATGGCCACTAAACCATGGCCCCAAGTGCCATGGCCACAGGTTTCTTGAAAACCTCCAAGGATGGGGACTCCACCACCTCCCTGGGCAGTCTGTGCCAGTGCCTGACCACTCTTGCAGCAATGAAATTTTGACTCATCTCCAACCTAAACCTCCTCTAATGCATCTCATTCTATCACTTGACATTAGAGAGAAGAGTCCAACCCCACCTCACTCCAACCTCCTCTCAGGAAGCTGTAGAGAGCAATGAGGTCTCCCCTCAGCCTCCTCTTCTCCACACTAAACACCCCCAGCTCTCTCAGCTCCTCCTCACCAGCCCTGTTCTCCAGACCTTTCCCCAGTTTGGTTGCCCTTTTCTGAATACGCTCCAGCCCCTCAATGTCCTTCTTGCACTGAGGCTCTCAAAGCTGAACCCAGTACTCAGAAGTACAGCCTCATGTACAGCAGCACTCTCCACAACTGAGTGCTGATCATTCAGGACTCATCCAGCCTGGCCTTGACCACCTCCAGGCAGGAGGCATCCACAGCCTCCCTGGGCAGCCTGTGCCAGAGTCTCACCACCCTCACACTTAGGAACTTCTTCCTCAACTCCAGTCTAAACCTGCTCTGCCTCAGCTCCAAACCATTCCTCCTTGTCCTGTTTCCAGACACCCTCAGGAAAAGTCTCTCTGCAGCCTTCCTGCAGGATCCCCTCAGGTCCTGGCAGGCAGCTCTGAGGTCCCCCTGGAGCTTTCTCCTCTCCAGGCTGCACACCCCCAGCTCCCTCAGCCTGGCCTTGAGATAGGCATTTTTACACCCTTGGAAAGCAGAGAGTCAGCTTTAATTGGGCTCTCATTTACAATTTCCAAACACATTCAGTGTGGGCAAATCCTCTCCTTCTGCTGGTTGTTTATTCCAGTAATTAATTATCCTCATTATAAAACCCCTGTGTTCTCTCTTGTATTCGTGTTTGTCTGCTTTCAGTTTCCAGCCCTGACTTCTTGTAACACCTTTGTCTGTTTCATTAATAACAGCTTTAGTGCTCTCTACCCCATGAAAAACACTTAATGCACCCTGATTAGACCTGGCAACGAATTTATTCTCTCCTCTCACTTAAAGTCTTTTCTTATTTTGAAAAGTCCAAGTGAAAAATTTCACCGAGGAGCTTGAAACGTGAAACAAAATCAAATGCAACGGAGGTTCGCCATGGAACAAACCCCAGGGACACATCTCCTGTAGGTTCTGACTGATCAGTTTGGGAGTTACCTTCACAAATACAGAAAGCTCAAGGGAGGTTCTCCCTCTACTCTGCCCTGGTGCGATCACAGCTGGAGATTTGGGCTGTTCTTGGGCTCCTGTTGCAGGGTGCTCCAAATGCCCACACCTTCCCTCATGATCTATCAGCAGAGGTCTGAACAGGGCAGACAAAGCCCTGAAACGCTCTTCCCCTACAACCACCTCTTGTCGCTGCCGGGTGGAGGACCAACAGCTGTGGGGAGAAGCCTGCCGGGACTTGGAAATGTGATGAAGGGGATATTCACACTTTGGCCTGGACACATTGTCTAGTAATACGTAACAGGGTGAACAGAGAGCAGTGAGGGGCTCTCATTTTTCTGCCTCTCTCAATTTCACACGGCTCACCTGTATATTGGGGACTGCTCATTTCACCTCCGCCATTTTCAGTGCTCATCTATCGCCGCTCTTGCTCGCTTCTCCCCGGACCGGCCCAGCCGTGGGACCTGCCTGCCACCCCCATCCTGGGACCGATTCTGCCCGGGAGCCTGCCAGCAAAGCCGTGACCCTGCCTGCCTGGGACCTGCCTGGCACCGCCAGCCTGAAACTGATCCCGCTCGGGAGCCTGCCAGCCAAGCCGTGACCCTGCCTGCCTGGGACCTGCCTGCCACCGCCAGCCTGGGACCAATCCTGCCTGGGAGCCTGCCAGCCAAGCCGTGACCCTGCCTGCCTGGAACCTGCCTGGGGCCTGCCTGGGACCTGCCTGCCGTTTCGCTTCTCCCTGGGACCGGTCCCGTGAAGGCATGAGCCTCGAATCAGATCAGAATTGGACAGTTTCTGGAGCCTGTCAACAGAGAGAGGGAGCTAGGGACCGTCTCCGAATTCCTACTCCGATTTCCGTGAGTAAAACCCAGCCTGCTCGTATCTCCCTGGGGGTTATTGGTCGGCCTTTTGATTTATAAGTGGGGTGGAGCTGTTTGTGGCTTAGCCTTTCCTCGTCTCTGAACTCTCCAAGTTGTATCGAAAATTGCTGTAAGCAATTCGCTACCAAATGGAACCTGTGTAAATAATTTTGTTATCAGTTTTTGTACGTAGTTTTGGGGTAGGGGTTTTCGGGAAGATAAAAAATCACTATATTTTTATAATTCCCGCCTTGTTAATTTAACCCCAAACAAACCAAATTAACCCCAAACAAACAGGGGTCCCCAGTTTAAAAGGGACCCCTGGGTTAGGGAGAGAAAGTCCAACGGAGGCTGTGAAGATGATGAAGGGCCTGGACGTCTGTGTGATGAGGAAAGGCT
Organism: Indicator indicator; assembly: GCF_027791375.1. NCBI lineage: Eukaryota > Metazoa > Chordata > Aves > Piciformes > Indicatoridae > Indicator > Indicator indicator. The sequence goes on from NC_072011.1 coordinate 66,038,092, forward strand.
GAGAGCCCTGGGGCTGCTTAGCCTGGAGAAGGATGAGAGGAGATCTGATCAATGTTTATAAATACCTGAAGTGTAGGGGTTAGGAAGCAGGGCTCAGTGGTGCCCTGTGTGACAGGACAAGGGGCAATGGACACAAACTGGAACCCAGGAGGTTCCACCTCAGCATGAGGAGAAACTTCTTTGGTGTGAGGGTGCTGAGCTCTGGAGCAGGCTGCCCAGAGGGGTTGTGGAGTCTCTTCTCTGGAGACTTTCGAGACCCATCTGGATGTGTTCCTGTGTGCCCTGCCCTGTGTGCCACTGCTGTGGCAGGGGGCTTGGGCTTGATGATCTCTAGATCCCAAGATCTCAAGAGGTCCCTTCCAACCCCTAAGATTCTGTGACTGTATTAAAAATATATTAAATATTATATAATATATTGGCATTATGTTTTGGTTATAATTTAGATATTAGCTGTTTTGTCTTTCACATATTTATAATACCTTCTAAAAATTACTGTATTTAATAATTTTCAAGTCTATTTGAATCTTATCCTGATGCTTTTAAATCTTATGCTCACTAATTCATCAAGCTCTCTCAATTCTCTCAACCTTAAGGGTTTTCCTCCACCCCCTGAACCATGCCTGCCATTCTTTCCATTCAGGGACTCTCTCAGTGACAGCAGAGGGTTTTTTTTCCCCCGCTTTATTTTTGTTAGTGCTCTTAGAAGGATTTTCCTTTCAGCTCAGAATTGCTGCCCTGATTTTAAAATGCTGCTTTCTCCTCAACACATGAAAGAGTCAAATGAATCTTTTCCTTTTGGAGCTCATTCATGCCAAATGTGGTCTTTTAGCCTGCCCTCTTGCCTCCTGTTGTCTTATTTGCTCTCATTTTATTCCCAAATAATTTTTTCCCCCCAATCTCTCCTCTTGCAATTTGTGCCACAAATACACATTTTGAATCTTACTTTAGGACACTCAGACAGTGCTGTTTGGATGGGGTTGGCCCAAGCCAGTCATATCTCACCTCTAGTCACAGTCTCCTTATCCTTTATATCAATCCCCCCCATAGCCTTTTAGATCTTCTCTCCTTGTTATACCTCTTCACTTGGTCTCAGAAAGATCATATTTGTCTTTTTTATTTTCTCTCTTTCTTTCTCTCTCTCTTTTCCTTTTATTTTTTCCCCACTTTTGCACTAATCCCATGCACCAGCTGGCTAAAAGCCTCTCTAATATGCTTCAGTGATTCTCCTAGGAGGACCTTGCCATCATTATTTGTCTTTCTCATCAGATGCAGTCTCAGGTATTTCCCTTCAGCCAAATACTGGGCTTGTATCAAAACATCAGAATTCACCACAGGATTTCCACTGGCTTCTTGAGCTGTTTTGCCATTCTCGATAGAGTGTGCCTTGACTGGCACATTAAATTAACTCGATATTGTTGTTGTTTTTTTTTGCTACCAGTTAGTCACCATGAGCACAAGGAAGTGTATTTGGAGCAAGGAAGCATCACAGAATCATAGCATAATAGAATCATTAAGGTTGGGAAAGACTCCTGAGGTCATCAAGTCTGATGTTCAGAGCATCAAGTCTATAGCAAATGAAGAGGTTTCTGCTGAGTGGTTTCTTCTAGTGGCCTTCCAGTACCTGAAGAAGGCCTACAAGAAACCTGGGAAAGAACTTTTTACAAGGGCTTGTAGTGATAGGATGAGAAGGACTGGATTGAAGCTGGAAGAGGTCAGATTGAGGCTGGGGATTGAGGCTGGGGATGACTTCTTTCCAGTGAGGACAGTGAGACACTGGAACAGGTTGTCCAGGGAGGCTGTGGTTGCTGCCTCCCTGGAGGTGCTCAAAGCCAGGTTGGATGAGGCCTTGAGCAACCTGGGCTGGTGGGAGGTGTCCCTGCCCATGGCAAGGGGTTGGAACTGGATGAGCTTTAAGGTCCCTTCCAACCCTAAACCATTCTTTGAATCCCTGAGGGTCTGGAGGATTCTAGCACAAAAAAAAAAAGCAGAAACTCTATATGAACAAAACCAAGCAACCCAAACCATTCTGGCCTTTTTCCCTTTCCACTGCAATTTTACTATTGAATTTCTTCACCCACACAAAACCACACAAAAGCAGCAACAAGACTCAGTCAGAATGAAGCTTTTGAAGCCATCATGCTCATGTGCCAATTGCAAACCTTCTGTCTCTTGCTGCTAACATAGTGATCCCCCTTCAACAACCACCAAAAAAAAAAAAAGCCACTCTGTACTTCTTTTATTGACAGAGTAATTGGCTAGTCAGTGCAATTATTCCTTGTACATCTAGGTGTAGAATGGCAATTTCTAATGAAAACATTCCTTTTTGCCACTGGGATTTAGAATAAGTGGGCAATTTTAGAATAATCAAATGTCAGTGGAATTATTTAAGCTCCATTCTGATGTATTACAGCTATTAAAGCAGGAGGTAAAGCATAATAAAGCTATCTGCTTGCTATGCCCAGGAGCTATTTTTCAACACTGAAATAATAACCATCTTAATACAGTTTTTTTTCTTTTTGGTGGGTTTTTTTTGTCTGTTTGTTTTTTTTTTTCCTCATAAAAATCAGAGGTTGAGGAGAAATTATTGAAATCTGAAAATAGTCTGTTCAATATAATTATGGGATCTCTCTCTTTTTTTTTTTTTTTTTATAGCTGTTTGAAACCAATATGCCCATAGAAATATTTCACTGATTACCACCTAGTACTGAAAGATCTGCTACTAGGGGTGGAAAAAAAAAAAAACAAACACCAAAAAGGCATGTTATGGACTTACAAAAAATGGCTTTGTGGTAGAACTGGGAAATTGACCTTTTATAGCAGCACTCTAATGAGGATCAGGCTAACAAGTGCTGCTATCAGAGCTGTGAAAACAAGTACACACAGAAAATTTGTGTTGTGCAAGATTTAAATACACCTTACAGTCTGCATCAATCAATCATAAAGCTTGGAAAAGACCTCTAAGGTTGTCCAGTCCAACCATCCACCAACATCACCATGGCCATTAAACCATTAAACCAAGTGCTATGTCACTGTGGTTTTTAAAACACCTTCAGGGGTGGCAGACTTTGAAGCCAACCTGCTTAAATGACTGTTATGGCCAAGACCAGAGGCTTAACCATTATGGAAGCTGTTAGTTGCAGTAAGAAAGGAAAAGTGCTGGAGCCCAGAATGTTGTCCTAATAAGAGATGTTGAAGGAAATCCTTCACAGTGAGGGCTCTGCTCAATAACTGCTCCTCAAGAGGATGAAAGGAAAAGAGAAATGAGCAATGGGATAGAGCTCTGCATTTCCATTGTAGGATTCCTGCTGCAACTGTAAGCAAATGAAAAGCAAAACCAAGATGAGTACCAGTGGCAACTCTAGGAATCCTTTAATTCAATATCTGAGAATGATGGAATTGTTTTGCTGGGAAGAGACCTCTGAGATCATCCAGTCCAACCAGCAACCAGCAACCCAACATTCCCATTACTACTAAACCATGTTCCCATGTGACATGTCCACATATTTCTTGAACACCTCCAGAGATGGGGACTCCACCACCTCCTTGGACAGCCTGTTCCAATCCCTCACCACTCTTGCAGCAAAGAAATTTGTCTTCATATTTAATCTAAATATCCCCTGGTGCAATTTGAAGCCATTTTTCCTTGTCCTACCACCAGACACTCTTCAGAATCCTCAATGTTTTAGTGGGTTGATGAAGATTTTTAATATCTTCATATTAATCCTCTGTGAAATGACCAAGCCAGTTACTCTGAAAAGGATTAAAGTGAGATGATGGATAAAAGAACTCCTGAGTGTGGGTTTATTTTCATACAGGAAAACTCTGCAAAGTATTTGAGCTGTGGGATTCAGCGTTGCAAGCAGCCTGATGTTTGAGAAATTGTGCAAAAAAATCATTTTATCATGTTGAACAAACTGTTGGAGAGACCCAGGGAAGAGAATTAACTCATCACTCCATTCTCAGCAACACAGACAAAACAAAATAAAATCAGTTGTTGTTGTTCTTCAGGCTGCACAATAACACTCACTCTCAGCTTAGTTATTTGAAGCGAGGCTGTTAGCATGGAAACAGGGAAAACAAAGAAGATTTAGCATGGAAAGCGTGGGAAAAACAAAGAAGTTTTAGTATGGAAAGCATGGGAAGAACAAAGAAGTTTTAGCATGGAAAAAAAGGGAAAAAAGTTTTAGTATGGAAAGCATGGAAAAAAGCAAGTTTTAGCATGAAAAAAAGGAAAAACAAGTTTTAGCATGGAAAAAAGGGAAAAAACAAAGATGTTCTAGTATGGAAAGCATGGGAAAAACAAAGAAGTTTTAATATGGAAACTATAGGAAAAAGAAAGTAGGTTTAGCATAGAAACCACAGGAAAAACAAAAAAGTTTTAGCATGGAAAGCGTGGGGAAAACAAAGAACTATTAGCCTGGAAAGAATGGGAAACGCAAAGAACTTTTAGCGTGGAAAGCACAGGAAAACAATGCAGTTTTAGCGTGGAAAAGAAAAAAGGAAAAACCAAAGAAGTTCTAGTATGGAAAGTATGGGAAAACCAAAGAAGTTTTAGCATGGGAACTATAGGAAAAACAAAATTTTATCATGCAAACCATGAGAAAAAGAAAAAAAGTTTTAGTATGGAAAGCATGGAAAAAACAAGTTTTAGCATGAAAAAAAGGGAAAAACAAGTTTTAGCATGGAAAAAAGGAAAAAAACAATGAAGTTCTAGTATGGAAAGCATGGGAAAAACAAAGAAGTTTTAATATGGAAACTATAGGAAAAACAAAGTAGGTTTAGCATAGAAACCACAGGAAAAACAAAGTTTTAGCATGGAAAGCATGGGGAAAACAAAGAACTTTTAGCATGGAAAGAGTGGGAAAACAAAGAACTTTTAGCATGGAAAGCACAGGAAAAACAAAGGAGTTTTAGCGTGGAAAGAAAAAAGGAAAAACCAAAGAAGTTCTAGTATGGAAAGTATGGGAAAAACAATGAAGTTTTATCATGGAAACTATAGGAAAAATGAAGAAGTTTTAGCATGGAAAGCACAGGGAAAATGAAGAAGCTTTAGCATGGAAAGCATGGGAAAACCAAAAAAGTTTTAGCATGGGAAGCACAGGAAAAACAAAGAAGTTTTACCATGGATACTATAGGAAAAACAAAGAAGTTTTAGCATGGAAAGCATGGGAAAACAGGTTTTAGCATGGAAAACATAGGAGGAAAAAAAAAAACTTTCAATGCTTGCAAGCATCTTGTAAATAAGGCACTAAGCCTTGCAGAGGTCATTCATTCTGCTGTGGGGTAGGGAGGTTACCATTGAAGAGCTCATTGCAAATTAGATGCAGCAGGAAAACAAAATAGGTGCAGAAGTGTGCAGAAGGAAGGGCAGCAAAGGGTCTGGAGAACAGGTCTTACGGGGAGCTGCTGAGGGAACTGGGGTTCTTTAGTCTGGCAGAAAAAAAATGTCTCATTCTCTACAACTGCCTGCAAGGAGGTTAAGCCAGGTGAGGGTTGGTCCCCTCTCCCTCAAGTAGCAAGTGATAGAACAAGAGGAAATGTCCTCAAGTAGCACCAGGGGAGGTTGAGGTTGGATATTAGAAGAAAGGTCTTGACTGAAAGGGTTCTCAAAGACTGGCACAGATGATAGACTGAGAAGAAACAGCCTGAAATTGCGCCAGGGGAGGGTTAGGTTGGAGATGAGGAAAAATTTCTTTGCTGCAAGAGTGGTCAGAGATTGGAAAAGGCTGCCCAGGGAGGTGGTGGAGTCAGCATCCATGGAAGTATTCCAGAAACCTGTGGAGATGGCACTGTGGGACATGGTGGAATGGCCATGGTGGGGTTGGGTTGATGGTTGGACTGGATGATCTATGTGGTCTTCTTTTCCTTTTTTTTTTGTCAGCCTTAATGATTCTATGATTCTATGAATTTCTGACTGTAGGCCTTGCAGATAAATTAAAGCAGGGTTTAAGCAACGAGAGATGTGACAAGCACCTACCAAAAAGAAAAAACAAAACCAAAAACCCAGGAAGCATTTACAGCAGGAAGCAGCAGAACTGTACTGAGTTATGTAAGGATGATACTCCATGAAAAAAAAGTCTTTCCTGAGTAGAATGGAAACAGAAGGAAAATAAAAATGTAGGAGACATCAACACAGAGCAGAGTACAGAAGTTAATAAGTAGAGCAACACAAGGCAGTAAATGTAAGAAAATCAATAGAGACTCCCAGCATCACATCTATTGGATACCTGCCACCTCATCATGATTCATCATCATCCTCATCAGGGCTGAACTATTTCCTGGTTGTTACAAGCTGGATAGCAGAAAGTTAATCGAGCACTGTGAATAAATCTCCAGGTCATTTGTAACGCTCCTCTGACTCTTGGAGGAGAGATCTCCACATCAGCCACCAGTGGCCACTGGCAGCCCAGAAAGCCAAGCAGAGCCTGGGCTGCAGCAAGAGAAGTGTGGCCAGCAGGGTGAGGGAGGTGATTCTCCCCCTCTGCTCAGCTCTGCGGAGACCACACTTGGACCTCTGTGTCCAGTTCTGGAGCCTCTATTACAAGAAGGATCTGGAAGGTGTCCAGAGAAGGGCCATGAGGATGAGAAGAGAGCTGGAGCTCCTCTTCTGTGGGGACAGGCTGAGAGAGTTGGGGTTTTTCAGTCTGGAGAGGAGAAGTCTCTGAGGAGACCTTCTTGTGGCCTTCCAGTATCTGAAGGGGGCTACAAGAAAGCTGGGGAGGGACTTTTTAGGGTGTCAGGGAGTGATAGAACTGGGGGGAATGGATTCAAGCTAGAGGAAGGGAGATTTAGATTAGATGTTAGGAAGAAGTTGTTCCCCATGAGGGTGGTGAGACACTGGAACAGGTTGCCCAGGGAGGTGGTAGAAGCCTCATCCCTGGAGGTTTTTGTAGCCAGTCTGGATGTGGCTATGAGCAACGTGACGTAGTGTGAGGTGTCCCTGCCCATGGCAGGAGGAAGTGGATGATCCTTGAGGTCCTTTCCAAACCTGACAATTCTATGATTCTAAGACATCTCTATGATCAGAGCTGGAAGTAGTAACAAAATCCTCCTGCATATTTAACAGCCCTATTCCCAAACACATTTAATATATTCCTGTGCTCTATGCTGTGTGCATACAATAGATTGGACTGTGAGAATCACCTCTCATTATATTAAACATTCCAACCTAGCAACCTAAATATGGAAAGCAGCAGTGAAATGATTTTTTTTTTTAAAGATGTTTCATCAGAAAATTGCTCTGACTGTGTCTCTTTGTGATCTGAGAACTGAGGAACCCTATTATTATGACAGCTTGGAAAATGTGGTGGTTAAAATGCAGAGCTTCCTGTGTCGTGGTATTACACCCAGGGTTGCTTGAACAAGTTCTCCCACATTCATGAGCCCTGCTAAAATCCTTCATTTTCCCTATGTAATCTATACTCAGCACTGAAAAAATGATAATTATTTTCTCAGGGCTGTAAATTAGTGCACTGTGACAGGGTGAGGAAGAAATCCTTGCAGCACTAAAGCTGCAGTGGATATTTAACTATAGTTTTTTTCCCCCCTTTTGTAGGTACTTGAAGCAAATTGAGAAACAGGTCACTGCCATAGATTTAATAAAAAGGCATAAAATGTTTCCTAAAAGGCCCAAAATCTTTCCTAAAAGGCATAAAATATTTCCTGAAAGCACAAAATATTTCCTAAAAGCACAAAATATTTCCTAAAAGCACAAAACATTTCCTAAAAGGCCCAAAATGCCTCCTTAAAAGGTTTGGAATATTTCCTAAAAGGCACAAAATATTTCCTAAAAGCACAAAAGATTTCCTAAAAGGCACAAAATATTTCCTAAAAGGCAGAAAATGCCTCCTTAAAGGGGTTGGAATATTTCCTGAAAGCACAAAATATTTCCTAAAAGGCACAAAATGCCTCCTAAAGGGATTAGAATATTCTCTAAACCCACAAAATATTTCCTAAAAGACAGAAAATGCCTCCTAAAGGGGTTGGAATATTTCCTAAACCCACAAAATATTTCCTAAAAGCACAAAATATTTCCTAAAAGGCAGAAAATGCCTCCTTAAAGGGGTTGGAATATTTCCTAAAAGCACAGAATGTTTCCTAGAGGCACAAAATATTTCCTAAAAGGCAGAAAATGCCTCCTAAAGGGGTTAGAATATTTCCTAAAAGCACAAAATATTTCCTAAAAGGCAGAACATGCCTCCTTAAAAGGGTTGGAATATTTCCTAAAAGCACAGAATGTTTCCTAGAAGCACAAAATATTTCCTAAAAGCACAAAAGATTTCCTAAAAGGCACAAAATGCCTCCTAAAGGGGTTGGAGCTGGATGACCCTTGAGGTCCCTTCCAAGCCTCACAGTTCCATGATTCTATGATTTGGCTCAGTGATCTCAGAGGGCTTTTCCAACAGGAACAAGCCTATGGTTCTGTGATTCCATGATGCTTTCAGACCTACCAGCTCCTGTGCATGACCCCCAGTGGCAGCAAGGTCTCTCCTTACTCACTTGCTCTTTTCTGTCCATACCTTTGCTCTTGAGAGGAGATGAGAAATCCAAGCCTACGGCCAGCAGTGAACTTCTGTTAGTGCTCTCTGAAAGCAAAGGGATTACTTACTCTGTTTTGAACACAACCAGAGCACCTTGGATTAATTCAGATTTAACTGGCTTTTCCCTAGGGGAAGTTAATAATGAAGAATAATAGCAGTCTTAAAACCCCTTGCCTTCAGCTTCATCAAGGGGTTGTTCCTACAGGGGCTCTTTTTGCACACACAGATTCTTCTAATCTCTTGGAGCAGGCTGCTGCTCCTTGCAGACATTGCAGTAGTCAGGGGCAGGGATAAGTCCACAGGGATGACTCAGCATTTGTCTGGTGTTCCAAAGCTGGTCATGAAGTTTATGGATTATTTGTGCTGCTGTGTTTGGACACCAGCCTTATAACCTGTCAAAGATGTATCCTGCATTACTGGAGAATCATAGAATCACAGAATCAGAGAATCACAGAACCGTAGAATCATAGAATCAGAAAATCATAGAACCATAGAATCACAGAATCAGAGAATCCTAGAATCCTAGAATCAGAGAATCACAAATTCATACAATCATAGAATCACACAGTCATAGAATTAGAGAATCACAGAATCATAAAAATCACAGAACCAGAGAATCATAGAAACAGAGAATCATCGAATCAGAGAATCATAGCATGGTCTGGGTTGGAAGGCACCTCCAAAGCTCATCCAGTCCAACCCCTCTGCAGTCAGCAGGGACATCCTCAACCAGATCAGGTTGCCCAGAGCCCTGTCCAGCCTCACCTTGAATATCTTCAGGGGTGGAGACAGTTGGAATCGATCACCTTAGAGGTCTTCCCCAACCTTAATGTTTCCATGATTCCAAGTTTGTAGAATCCCTGGGATTTCTTTGAAAAAAATCTGATAAATTGAATTGGATGCTTGCATATGGAATTAATTTTGATCCAAAGCTCTATCTTTCGACCTTAATTCCATGTTTGAGACCTCACTGAGAATCAGCAGCTTGGAGAGAAGTGAAATTCATGGCCTGATCAGTCTACAACATGCTGCTATTGCTTCTGTGTCAAATTTAATGGCTTGTGACAGGCCAGCTAAAGCTGAGGATCTTGAGATTGGGATGACAGATTGGCTGTTGATGAAGTGAATTGATACGTGTACACAATGTAATCATTTGCATAGTTAATTTATTATTGTTGTGAGCATTATATTGGCTTAGGTAAATTATACCACTCTGCTGCTCGCTCCAGAAATGGATATTGATGGATTTGTTTTGACTCTGCACCAGTTGGCCCTGACTGGAAAACTGTCTGGATGCAATTCTGTGCTGGCTGGCATCAGATGGCACAGCACAGCTGTGTGTCAGATCTGAGGGCTAAGCTCAGTGGACACAGGCAGAGCTGCTTTGGTCTTGATACTTGCAGAGTTCAAGCTTCTGCTCACTGCTCTGGAAGAAGAAGAATGAGTAAAAGAAAAGGTTGACAGATCAGGGCCATAGCTCTGTGCTCAAGGCTGTCACCAGTAGGCACAGGGCAGCTAGCAGGAGCAGGTAGCTGAGATTTAGAAACATATTTCAGGTGAAATAGTTTCCTTAAAAAAGGATTAAGAGGAATGCAGCTCAAAACATTGATATCTGGTACAATCCCCTGGATTGTGGGAGCCTTCTGGTCAGGCTTTGGAATAGGGTTGCCCAAAGATTGAGAGGAATGCAGCTCCAAACACTGGTACTTGGTGCAATTCCAGGGAATGTGGGAGCCTTTTGGTCAGGCTTTGGAATAGGGTTGCCGTGGGAGGTGGTGGAGACACCATCCCTGGAGGTGTCCAAAAAACCCATGTGGCCATGGCACTTTGGGACGTGGTTTAATGGCCATGGTGGTGTTAGGTCAATGATAGCTCTCTCTGTGCTGGTGAGGCCTCACCTGGAGTACTGTGTCCAGTTCTGGGCATCCCAGCTCAGGAAGGACAAAGAACTATTGGAGAGGTCCCTTCCAAGCCTTGTCATTGTGTGATTTGACTTGAATATCTCCAAGGAAGGGGCCTCAAATCTCTAGTGGGGGAAGGGGGAACCTTGATCTTGGAGATCTTTCCCAACCAAAGCATGATTCCATTTCTGCCCATTCTACAAAGGGTGGGTTTAAAACAGAGGTCTGTTTGTGTTCTGTAAACATCACAGCATTGGACGGAGAGTGGAATGCAGCTTCAGGTTGTTTTCTTCCTTATTCCTGGCATGTAGATATCTTAGTTTATATATTTGATGTTGCTGTGACTTTATGTCTTCTCTCATTGAAGAGTTGGTCCTTTTCGGCATATTCTTCAGTATTTGTATTTGGATATCTTCAGTATTTGTACTATTTAATTCCTTTACAATTGGGTCAGGCTAAATGAATTCTGAAAAGAGCTCTTTCCGGTGCTTATCCTTGAAAATCAGTGTTTGCAATCAAGTGAGTCAGGTCATTTAGCTTGAATGTTGGGGTTTCTTTTTTTTTTTGTTTGTTCCCCATGATTAGTTTTCAGTCATAGCTAATCTTGATTTCCTGCAAGGCCACACAATTGTCAGCTGCTAGCTGAAAGCAGACAGCAAAAACTGTAGCTGGGAAAAGTGAGAGTGGTATTTCAACAAAAACATCCACCTTGATTTTGGTCTTAAGCTCTTCAGGAAGTAGTTTCCTACTTGTAGGACTTGTCCTTTGTGGTCAGATAACTGTAGCTAGTTCATAGAATCATAGAAAAACTTCCATAGAATAGACCTAGTTCCAAATCCCCCTGCCATTGGTCAGGGACAACTCCCACCACACCAGGTTGCTCAAAGCCTTACCCAGCCTGCTCAGAAGCACTTCCAGGGATTGAGGTGTCCATAGCTTCCCTGGGCAACCTCTTACAGTGTCTCACCACCCTCATAGTAAAGAACTTCTTCCTACTGTCCAATCTCAAACCATTGCCCCTTGTCCTGTCACCACAGGCTTTTACAAGAAGTCCCTCTCCAGCTTTCCTGTGGCTTGCTATCTACAACCACCTGAAAGGAGGTCAAAGTGGGATGGGGGTTGATGTCTTCTCCCTAGTAACAAGTCATAGGATGAGAAGAAGTGGCCTCAAGTTGCACCAGAGGAGATTTAGAATCATAGAATCATAGAATCAGTCAGGGTTGGAAGGGACCACAAGGATCATCTAGTTCCAAACCCCCTGCCTCCTCACACTAGAGGATTTAGGATTGAGATTAGAAGAAACTTCTTGACTGGAAGGATTATCAAAGCCTGGCACAGGCTGCCCAGGGAGGTAGCTGAATCCCCATCCCTGGAGGTGTTTCAAAGAGGCAGAGATGTGGTGCTGAGGGACATGGTTTAACCCTGGCCTTGGTACAGTTAGAGAGTGGTTGGGCTGGATGAGACTAAAAGTCTTTTCCAACCAGCACAATTCTGTGTTTCTCTGATTCTGTGCTCATTGACTTTCAACTCCACTGAGTATAACAAACTTCTGTGGACCTGTACTTCAAGGGATAAATTTCTTCCTCTACCACAGTCAGAACAAAAATAGAAACCAAACCCAAAACAAAAACAACAACAAAAAACCCCAACCCACAAACTAAATTTATCCTGAGTACAGGCCCAGTGAGATATTTGTAACAGATTTATTGCACTCAGCCTTAAGTTAGCTATTTATTGACATCACTTTTGCTCCACTCTAAAATAATCACCACTGATTCACAGAAGTAGATGCAAATATATAACACTCAATACTAAATCAACAATAATTCATCTTTTCTTAATTATCCAGATAAATAAAACTGGGGGGTGGGGGAGAGGGGGCAGAGGGGGAATAATAAAAATCAAGATTTGTTCATGGCTCTGCAAATTCCAAAACAAGAAACACTAAGATAAAAATAAAATAGAATAAAAATAATTGAGGTTATTGCAAAAAATAAATCCAGAGTTCTTCTTCTGAACACACAAAACTCCTGTGGGTCTTGAATTTCTGCCACCCTCTGGACAGCTTCATTCAGGGACTGAGCTGAAATTGCATTTGTCAAGGTCAAGGCATGAAAATGTAATGATAAAAATTTGAGAGTAAAAAGAAGAGGGAAAAAAGAGAACCCTTAAGTGAAGGTTTTGGTTTTTTTGATCTGATGTGGAGAACAGATTTCATATGGTATATAATTTGTCAGGAGTGAAAAAAGAAGGTTAATTCCAGTCACAACATGTAAATTGTGATGGCAAAAGAAGGAGACTGAAAATCAAGTGTGATTCAGTCTTCTAGGACCATTCCTTAGATACCACCTTCAAAACATCTATCTTCCCTGATAAATTTTCTATCCAGAGGGTAAGATAAAAGTATTAGTGCTCAAAAAAAAAAATGTAGACATGAGACTTCACACAGAATCACAGAGTGTCAGGGGTTGGAAGGGACCTCGAAAGATCATCCAGCCTAAACCCCCTGCCAGACCATGGTTCAAGACATGGTTTAGTGGTCATGGTAGAAAACAATTAGGATGAAGGGCAATGGTTTGAAATGTGAGCAGAGCAGGTTTAGATTGGATGTGAGGAAAAAATTCTGCACCATGAGGCTGCTGGAACACTGCCACAGGTTGCCCAGGGAGGTAGTTGAGGCCCCATCCCTGGAGATGTTCAAGGTGAGGCTCAACAGGGTTCTGGGCAACCTGATCTAGTGGAGGATGTCCCTGCTGAGTGCAGAGGGGGTTGGACTGGATGAGCTTTGGAGGTCCCTTCCAACCCAAGCCGTTCTGTGGTTCTGTAATTCTGTGACTCTATGATTCTGTGATTCTCTGATTCTGTGGTTCTATAATTCTGTGATTCTGTGGTTCTCTAATTCTATGATTCTGTGATTCTCCAATTCTATGATTCTGTGAATCTCTGATTCTGTGGTTCTCTGATTCTAAATCCTGTGATTCAATGATTCCTGGAAGTGTTCAAGATATAGTTCGGCAGGGCCTTGAGCAACTTCTTCTAGTGGAAGGTGTCTCTGCTTATGGCAGGGGGCATGGGACTAGGTGATCTTGAAGGTTCCTTCCAACCTAAACCAATCTATGATTTCAGCAGTGCTCAACCATCTCCTTGGTGTTCTGTGATGCCTTTCTGAATTTGAATTTTTACCACCATCCCTGGAGGTGTCCAAAAAAACATGTAGATGTGGCACTTCAGGCCATGCTCTAGTGGTCATGGTGGTGTTGGGTTGATGGTGAAGCTTGATGAGCTTAGAAGTCTTTTCCAACCTTAGTGATCCTATGATGATGTTCTGTGACTATCCCTCATGATTAGTTTGTTACTGCAGTCCACAGATTGAAAGACACAGAAGATGAGACAGGATTGATGTCAGTCCATCTGGTTAGGAAGATTTCTCTGTGTATTTGCATATCTAAAAATATGATCCCAGCACTGCAGGACTGTGGGGAAAAAAAAAAAAAAACAACCAAAAACCAAAACTCCATGATTCTCACAGTAATCTGTACTAGAAAAATAAATTAAAAAAATGCAAAAAGGTTCAGTTTGATAAAATCAGCTTTCAATTCAAAGCACTTCAGAAGAGCTGGACAGGGGAATTGAGTGCAGTCTCAGTGGGTGTGGAGATGATACTAAACTGGGTGGCAGTGTTGATCTGCTGGAGAGGAGAAAGGCTCTGCAGAAGGATCTGGACAGTTTGAATCTCAGGGCTGAGGTCAGTGGGATGAGGTTTTACAGAGCCAAGTGCTGAGTCCTGCTCTTGGGTCACAGCAACCCCAAGCAAGGCTGCAGGCTCTGGGCAGAGTGGCTGGAAAGCTGCCCAGCAGAAAAAGACCTGGGGGTGCTGGGTGCCAGCAGCTGGAGGCGTGCCAGCAGCTGGAGATGAGTCAGAGGGTGCCCAGGTGGGCAAGAAGGGCACCAGCAGCCTGGCCTGGAGCAGCAATGGTGTGGGCAGCAAGCTGGGGAAGGGTCTGGAGAGCAGGGCTAGGGAGGAGCAGCTGAGGGACCCTGGGGGTGTTTAGTGTGGAGAAGAGGAGGCTGAGGGGAGACCTCATTGCCCTCTACAGCTCCCTGAGAGGAGGCTGCAGTGAGCTGGGGGTTGGGCTCTTCTCTCTAGTCTCAGGTGATAGAAAGAGAATAAATGGCCTGGAATTGTACCAGGAGAGGGTTAGGTTGGAGAGGAGGAAAAATTTCTTGACTGCAAGAGTGGTCAGGGACTGGCAGAGGCTGCCCAGGGAGGTGTTGGAGTCCCCAGCCCTGGAGGTGTTCAAGAAACGCGTGGCCATGGTTTAGTTGAGGACACATTTTAATGGCCATGGTGGCCTTAGATTGACAGATCCTAGAGGTCTTTTCCAACCACAACAGTTCTCTGACTCTGTATGGCCTTAAATCACTGCATCAACCCCCCCCAAAAATGATAGAAAAAGACTGCCCCCATGATCTGTAGCTTTTCTGCACTGTCAGTGCAAAAATATTCCCCACTAAATGTTAAGAGCCCTGCTCTGTGGCTGGAGGCTTTCTGGTACTGTATTTTCTTTTATTTTTTTCCAGTACTGGTTAGTGATGAAAAAAAGAGTCATTTTAAAGGATTTATTAATATTTGAGCTTGTAGTCTTGTAGCCCCCCTCCCCTCAAAATAAAAAAAAAAAAAAAAGAGTCTGCTATGACTAATAAAAATAAATGCTTTTGCCACCACTGAAGCTTGAAGAATTGTCTTTGACTTGTCTTGGTGGCCTGAGTTGACTTTAGGTTAAGCTGTCATAACAATTGTTTAATGGCTGGATAATGATTGACTGTCTGGGGGTTTTGGTTATCTCCCTAAATACCACATAGGATAAAAACTTAACAAAGGCAGGGGGAGATCACTGAGGAGAGAACACCACCAACAAAAAAATTAAACTCCAGTCTGCTTCAGCAAATGGATGGAAAGAATTTGATGTTGAGGATGATCAGACACCAGGAAAGGCTGCCCAGAGAGGTGGGGGATGCTCCATTCCTGGCAACATTCAAGGTCATGTTGGCTCTGAGCAACCTGATTTAATTGAAGAGGGCTCTGCTGACTGCAGGAGGGTGGACAAAATAACCTTTAAAGGTCCCTTCTAGCCCAAACTATTCTATGATTCTATGATTTTAAGCAAACCAAAGACTCCTTGCAACCCCTTGTATCCCCCCTGGAGTAAAACAAGTACTAGCAGTGGAAGCTTAAGCATGGCACCAGAGGGGAGGGAAAAAGATCTATAGCAAAAAGGGTTGGTGATGTATGACAATGATAGAATTTGCTATCTCGTTAGTTCATTAATTGTGTAATTGATGCTGCATTAGTTGCACTCTAAGAGGACTAATAATAACTGTATTGTTTTGTTTTAATTAGT
The DNA here is from genome assembly GCF_027791375.1 of Indicator indicator. Lineage (NCBI taxonomy): Eukaryota > Metazoa > Chordata > Aves > Piciformes > Indicatoridae > Indicator > Indicator indicator. The sequence continues at coordinate 66,053,935 of NC_072011.1, forward strand.
TTTTGCTCAAGCATTAATTAGATTAAATGGCCAGGAAGGCCAATTGCATCCTGGGGGGCATTTAGAAGAGTGTGGCCAGCAGACTGAGGGAAGTTCTTCTCCCCTTCTACTCTGCCCTGGTGAGGCCACCTCTGAAATACTGTGTCCAGTTCTGGGCTCTCCAGTTCAAGAAGGACAGGCAACTACTGGAGTGAGTCCACTAAGATGATCAAGGGACTGAGGCTTCAGACTGGAGAATAAGAGACTAAGAGGGGATCTCATTAATGCTGATCAGAGACTGAGAGGGGATCTCATTATTGCTGATCAATAGCCAAAGGGTGAGAGTCAGGAGGATGGAGCCAGGCTCTTCTCAATGGCATCCAAGGACAGGACAAGCGGCAGTGGGCACACACTGGAACACAGGAGGTTCCACGTAAATACAGGGAAGAAATTCTTCCCTTTGAAAGTGGCAGAGCCCTTGAGCAGGCTGCCCAGAGAGGTTGTGGATTCTCTTTCTCTGGAGAGACTCCAAACCCACCTGGATGTGTTCCTGTGTGATTTACACTGGGTGATCCTGCTGTGGCAGGGGGGTTGGATTGGAGGATTTTGGTAGCCTCTAGAGGAGGAGGCTCCACAGCCTCTCTGAGCATCCTGCTCCAGGGCTGCTCTGGCACCCTCAAAGTGAAAACCTTTCCCCTTATACTTACATGAAACCTCCTAGGTTCCAGTTTGTGCCCATTGCCCTTTGTCCTATCCCTGGGCACCACTGAAAAGAGCCTGGCCCCATCCTCATGACTTCCACTCCTTAGATATTTTGTAGCAGGTCTCGAAAGCCTCTGGAGAAGGAGACTCCACAACCTCTCTGGGCAGCCTGCTCCAGGACTCTGTCCCTGACAGTCAAAATGACAGAGGTCCCCCAGCTTTGTGGTGGTTTCTTGTTTCTTCCATCTTCTCAAAAACCATTATTCAGACTCACGTAGCTTGGAGGTTTTTGGGGTTTTTTTCTCTCTCTTTTTTTTTTTTTTTCTACCCCTGAATCCTCAAAGCTGAGTTCTCTTCTCTTTTCCACTCTCCAAGGGTGTTTTGTGCTTATTTTTCTAATTGACAAAGTGGCAAAACTCTTTTTAACTAACAGGAGTTCTTTGATTCTCTTAGTCTTGACAATCTGCAGAGTTGGAGATGTGTTCTGCTTCTCTCTGGGGACTCAACATTCAGTGTTAAATTAATGAAGACTAAAGACTGCTACTGAGGAAAATAATTATTGCTTATTTAAGGAAACATGCAAGTAATCATTAACTTCTCTAGCAATTTTTGCCCTATTTCAATACATTCATTGATTTTTTCCCCCTTCCCCTTGAAAATAGATTCTTTAAGCACTCAGAGGATTGACTTTTTATTTATTGTTCAAATCATTATATTGACTCTTCAGAATTGGATTTGTACTGCTGGTTAAAGTTGTTAGCAGTTGCAAATTCCTGGGAAGAAATAATTTATTTATATGTTAAATTTCTAGGAGAAAAAGCCACAGTCTGCTATGGTTTTGAATTGCTTTTCTCCGTCCAAGGTCAGCTTCTTACATCTTGTGCTGCTGTAGTCTTAAGAGGAGAACTCTTCACATTGATGTGAACTGTTCCTATGTCTTCTTTCTTAAGAAGCAAACTCAGTGGAGACCTCCCCTGCTTCAGGGAGTGAAAAATAGATGCCAGCCTCATCTGCATCACAGAATGGTAGGGGCTGGAAGAGAACTCTGGAGATCATCTGAGTCCAACCCCCCTGCTATAGCAGGGCCACCTAGGGCAGGTTGCACAGGAACACATCCAGGTGGGTTTTGAAAGTCTCCAGAGGAGGAGAGAGACTCCACAACATCTCTGGGCAGCCTGATCCAGAGTTCTGGTACCCCAGGCTTAAGTGAAACCTTCTGTGTTCCAGTTTGTGCCCATTGCCCTTTGTCCTATCACTGAACACCACTAAAGGCAGCCCAGCCCCATCCTCATGACCTCCACCCTTTAGCTATTGATCACCAGTAATCAGATCCCCTCTCTGGTCTCCTCCAGGCTAAACAGCCGCAGGGCTCTCAGCTACTTCTTGCAGGAGAAGGAGGGCTGGACTGGCTGACCTTTGGAGGTCCCTTCCAACCCAAACCATCCTATGGTTACTGGGGAAACTTCTCTTAGATAAGAGATATTCTCTTATCTACCTTATAGCACAGGGAAAGGGAGATGAGAACATTCATTACTTAGCCAGTAGAGTTTCTTTATTAAAATAGCCTTAAAAATGAAAATAACCTTAAAAATAGAAATAGCCTTTGAAAATAACCTTAAAAGTAGAAATAGCCTTTAAAATTGTCCTTAAAAATAGAAACAACCTTAAAAAGATCATTAAAAATTAGAAACAACCTTAAAAAGATCATTAAAAATTAAAAACAGTCTTTAAAAGTATCCTGAAAAAATAGAAACAACCTTAAAAATATCCTTAAAAAAAAAAAAGCCTTAAAAGTATGTTTAAAAATAGAAATAGCCTTTAAAATGTCATTAAAAAATATAAATAACCTTAAAAATATCCTTAAAATAGAATAGCCTTTGAAATATTATTGAAAATAGAAATAACCTTAAAAAATCTTTAAAAAATAGAAATAGCCTTTAAAATTGCCCTTAAAAATAGAAATAGCCTTAAAAGTAGTCTTAAAAATTAGAAATAGCCTTTTAAATTACCCTTAAAAAATAGAAATAACCTCAAAAATACCCTTAAAAATTGGAAATAGTCTTTAAAATATCCTTTAAAAATAGAAATAGCCTTTAAAATATCCTTAAAAAATAGAAATAGCCTTTAAAATTACCCTTAAAAATAGAAATAACCTTTTAAATTACCCTTAAAAAATAGAAATAACCTCAAAAATACCCTTAAAAATTGGAAATAGTCTTTAAAATATCCTTTAAAAATAGAAATAGCCTTTAAAATATCCTTAAAAAATAGAAATAGCCTTTAAAATTACCCTTAAAAATAGAAATAACCTTTAAAAACGCCTTAAAAAATAGAAATAGCCTTTAAAAATACTCTTAAAAATAAAAAATAACCTTTAAATATCCTTAAAAAATAGAAATAACCTTAAACAATCCTTTAAAAATAGAAATAGCCTTTTAAAATATCCTTAAAATACAGAAATAACCTTTAAAAATATCCTTAAAAAGTAGAAACAGCCTTGAAATATATTCTTAAAAATAGAAACATCCTTTAAAAAAATACTCTTCAAAATAGAAATAACCTTAAAAATAGCCTTAAAAATAAATGCTTATCACTCTCTGAATTCTGTAAATATTGGTTCATCTCTAATTCATTGATGTATTTTTTTAATGCTTATGAATATTTAATTGGGCATCATTGCCCAAATCCTTTATTAGGGGTTAAAAAATCCAGACTCTAGAGATCCATAGGTCCAAGCTATGCTTTCCTCACTCTTGTCACATATATGTTTGTGATGTCCATAATGGAAGAGATATGAAATCATTGCTGCTCTGCTGGTTTTAATGCCAAGCTTGCTATGAAAGATAAGGCAGCAATTTTATCTCGTTGCCACTTGCATTTGGAACATCTCCAAGCTCTCCAAATTCTGGGTGGCATTGTAGCCCCACCCTGGAAATCCCACAGGGTAATGAAATATTTAATTCAAATGAACAAAACAAACAAATAATAAAAAATATAAATAAAATACAAGTAGTCACTTTTGTTTCAAATTTGCACCTGATTGATTGGGTGAAGTTTTTGCTCTGCTGCAGCTCATCAATAATTAAGTTGGCTGTGACATATTTGCAGCAGCTGTGTTGTTACAAGCTCTATCTTTCTGGGAGCTGGCTGGGGGGTAAAATCGTTTGAGTTTCAGGCTGTGCTGATTTTAACTACTGCATAAAGCATTCAACAAATAGGCAAAGGATTGGTGCAGTCACTCCACTGATGGTGGCTTTTTTCTTCTCCCCTCTCCCCTCTCCCCTCTCCCCATGTCCTTTACCATTATTGGGTTGTTTAAAATCATCATAGAATTGGTCGGGTTGGAAGGGACCTCAAGGATCATCCAGTTCCAACCCCCTGCCATGGGCAGGGACACCTCACACTACAGCAGGTTGCTCACAGCCACATCCAGCCTGGATGCAAAAACCTCCAGAGATGAGGCTTCCACCAACTTCCTGGGCAACCTGTGCCAGTGTCTCACCACCTTCATGGTGTAAAACTTCCTCCTAACATCCAATCTGAATCTCCCCATTTCTAGTTTCGCTCCATTCCCCCCAGTCCTGTCACTACCTGGCACCCTCAAAAGTCCCTCCCCAGCTTTCTTGTAGCCCCCTTCAGCTCCTGGAAGGACACAAGAAGGTCTCCTGGGAACCTTCTCTTCTCCAGACTGAACAGCCCCAAATCTCTCAGCCTGTCCCCCTAGGAGAGGAGCTCCAGCCCTCTGCTCATCCTGGGGCCCTTCTCTGGTCATGTATACCTGGACAAGTATGTTCAAATTAAGCTTTAAGAGCTTAACACTAAAATGAAGTTTTTTCTATAGTCTAGCAGGTGCCAGAAGAAAGTTGCCATCAGTTTTTCTAGCTATTATTAAAAGTTGGTTGTTGGGTTTTGGGTTTGTTTTTTTTTTTTTTTTGTATACAGGTCATAGATCATTTAAGAAGGACAGGGACTTGCTGGAGAGGGTACAACAAAGGGCTACAAAGATCATTAGGGGATTAGAACATCTCTCTGATGAGGAAATACTGAGAGATTGGTTCTCTTGAGTCTGGAAAAGAGAAGCCTGTGGAGGGATCTCATCAATGCTGATCAGTACTTCAGGGGTGGGTGTCAGGACGATGGGGCCAGTCCTTTTTCACTGGTGCCCAGTGACAGGACAAGAGGTAATGTGCACAAACTGGAACATCAGAAGTTCCACCTAGACATGAAAAGGAACTTCTTTACTCTGAGGGTGGAAGAGCGCTGAAGGAGGCTACTCTGGGAGGTGGTGAAGTCTCTATCTCTGGAGGCATTCAAAATCCCACCTGAACATGTTCCTGTGGGACCTTCTTTAGATGAACCTGCTTTGAAAGGAGGGTTGGACTTGATGTTCTCCCAACCCCTCCCATACTGTGTGATAAAATTTAGAGCAATTCCAAACACAGTAAAAAAATAACAAATAATCCTCAAAACCCTTCTAGCAGAGCAGGCTTAGGATGCACTTTGTTGGCAGCAATATGTTTGTAATCACCATCAGCATCTTATGTTCCACTCCTGATGTGTCTTAATCCTTTATTCATGACTTCCTTTAGTTTTGGTTATTTCTCTGATTACAGGTGATGTTACAAATCACATTTTTCATGCCTTCTTTCCCACCTTTTGAAATTCTTTTCATTCTCTTCTTGGTACTGAATGGGGAATGCTTCAATCTGGAGGCTCTACACTTGCCACCAAAATACCACACAAGATAGTGAAGATAAATTTTTCTCTGACAAGATTGTTCCACTTGTGTCCTCAGAAGATTGTTCCACTTCTCTCCTCAGACATTAAGATAATTCCTCATTTTGGTTTTTCTTTTTTTTTTTAATGTGTCCTTGTTAGTAGAATTCAGATTACTTAAGTAAAAGCAGACAAGTAGGATATTTGAGCAAGGATCACAGAATGGCTCAGGTTGGAAGGGACCTCAGACATCTACTTCTTCCTCAGATCCAGTCCAACCCTTCTCTGCCTCAGCTCCTGACCATTCCCCCTTGGCCTGCTTCCAGACACCCTCAGGCAAAGTCTTTCTGCAGCCTTCCTGCAGGATCCCTTCAGATCCTGGCAGGCAGGTCTAAAGTCCCCTGGAGCCTTCTCCTTTCCAGGCTGAACACCCCCAGCTCCCTCAGCCTGTCCTCATAGCAGAGATACTCCATCCCTTGGATCATCTTTGTGGCCTCCTCTGGACTCACTCTAGCAGCTCTGTGTCCATCTCCTGCTGGGGACAGCAGAACTGGAAGCAAGATTGGAGGTGAGGTCTGAGCAGAGCAGAGTCCAGGGGCAGAATCCCCTCTCCTGCTGCCCACACTCCTCTGACTGCAGCCCAGCACACAGCTGCCTGCTGGGCTGCAGGAGGGCACTGCTGGCTCCTGGGGAACTGCTCAGCACCCAACACCCCCAAATCTTTTTCTCCAGGGCTACTCTTAACCCACTCTGCACCCAGCCTGGATTTGTGCCTGGGGTTGGTCTGACCCAGCTGCCGGACCTTGCTCTTGGACTTGTTGAACCTCCTGCAGTTGGCACTGGCTCACTTGTCAAGCCTGTCAAGATCCTTCTGGATGCCATCCCTGCCCTCCAGTGAGTCCAGCACCACTCAGCTTGGTGTCATCAGCAGACTTGCTGAGGGTGCCTCAATGTCACTGCCCATGTTGCTAACAGAGATGTTAATCAGCACTGGACGCAGCAGAGGTCCCTGAGGAACTCTTCTTGTCGCTGGTCTCCACCTGGTTGAAGTTAAATTAATAACCTTTTGGGGTTCTTTTCATGGCTATAACTTCACCTGTGTGCATTTAAATGTCAGTCCCTCCTCACGTTCCTGAGGAAAGGAAAGGGATGGATGCATCATTTATAAACAGCCTCATGATGTATTCAAAGAGTGCAGTGGTAAGCACCGAGGTAACATCTTGAAAAGGCACCTAAGGAGCCAGACAGATGGATTATGAGTTCAAAAAGGGAGCTGGAATGCTAAAAGGAAGCCTGACCTTGAAGGAAAGGAAGGAAAGAATGTGACTAGCCCTACTCATGCATTAAGTGTGTGCACAGGGCCAAGCACTGTGTGCTAGGAACAAGTTCTGCACCAGGAGGCTGCTGGAACACTGCAACAGGTTGCCCAGGGAGGTGGTTGAGGCTCCATCCCTGGAGATATTCAAGGTGAGGCTGGACAGGGCTCTGGGCAACCTGATCTAGTGAGGGGTGTCCCTGCTGAGTGCAGAGGGGGTTGGACTGGATGAGCTTTGGAGGTCCCTTCCAATCCAGACCATTTTATGATTCTGTGATTTTATGATTCCGTGATTCTAGGAAGGTCTTCCATGCTGGATGCTGAGAGGTGTTATTGGTACAAGGATTGAAAGGCTGAGGACAAAGGAACCCAGACTGCAATACTGGGGAAAGCAAGACTTCAAAATCCTGTAGGGCTGAGAGCTGATCTTGCTCCTGCTACCAGTGCTTGTAAACTGTTCTGTAGTGGCAGCTGCTGCTGCTGCCTGTGCTTGGCAAAAGAAGTTTTCAGATGTTAAGCTCAAAAAAAAGGTGTTACCAGAAAAACCATTCCAGAGAAAGACAGACTGGAGATTGGGAAGAAATTCCTGACAGTGAGGGTGGGGAGACACTGGAACTGGTTGCACAGGGAGGCCGTGGATGTCCCCTCCTTGGAGGTGTTCAAGGCCAGGTTGGATGAGACCTTGAGCAACCTGGGCTGGTGGAAGGGGGGTTGAAACTGAATGATCTTGGAGGTCCCTTCCAACCCAAACCATTCTGTGATGATTTTATGATACAGAAACAAAATCTCAGCATTCATTTGGTTGGTCTCTTCTCCCTTGTAACTCGTGATAGGATGAGAGGAAATGGCCTCAAGCTGCACCAGGGGAGATTTGAGTTGGACATTAGAAGAAACTTGTTGACTAAAGGAGTGGTCAGGGATTGGAACAGGCTGCCCAGGGAGGTGGTGGAGTCACCATCCCTGGAGGTGCTCAAAACCCATATAGCCATGGCAATTTGGGACATGCTTTAGTGAGCACAGTGGTGTGGGGTTGATGGTTGAACCTGATGATCTTAGATGCTTTTTCCAAACTCAGTGTTCTATGGTTTTGCCACCCCAGCTGGTTCTGAAGTAAGCCAAGTTCTGAAGGCCATTCAGACATAAACATGAGTCTGGGGGTTGGACTGGATGACCTTTGGAGGCCCTTTCCAACCCAAACCATTCTGTGATTCTCTGATGAGATAATTTTGTTCTCGTTATTCTTGCACTTTCCCTTCTGTGCACCAAGTTAGCTGTCAGCACACAGGAGGAGAAGTACATTAAAAATGTGGAGAAAATAGCCCCAAACATTTAGTATTGAACTGCAGAACCCAAAGTTAATTGCAAAAAAAACCCCATAGTTAAATGCAAAAACCATAGTTAATTGCAAAAACCACAGCTAATTGCAAACACCACATCTAATTGCAAACACCACAGCTAATTGCAAAAACCACAGTTGATTCTTTGCCATGTGAATGCTGTCCCTGCCCATAGTATTGGTTTTGTTTCTTTACCTCTCTGCAAAGATCAGACCTGAAAGCCCAAAGGAAAGTTGGTTAAAAGCAGCTTTTAATACTGTTTTGAAACTGTTCCTCCAAAGCCTGCGTTGCCATACCCTGCAATTGTCACATTAAGGACCACAGAAGCCACAGAATCACAGAGTGGTGGAGGTTGGAATGGATCTTGGAGGTCATCCAGTCCAACCTGCCCTGCTAAAACAGTTTTGCCCAGAGCAGGTTGCACAGGAAGGTGTCTGGGAAGGTTTGGAAAGTCTCCAGGCAATGAGACTCCACAACCTCTCTGTGCAGCCTGCTCCAGTGCTCTGCTACCCTCAAAGCAAAGAAGCTTTTCCTGCAATTCAAGTGAAACCTCCTGTGTTGTGGTTTGTTGCCCCTTATCCTGTCACTGGGCACCAGTGAGAGGCACCAAGCCCCATCTTCATGACCTGCACCCTTCAGCTGCTGACCAGCACTGACTGATCCCCTCTCAGGCTACTCTACTCCAGGCTAAACAGCCTCAGGTCTCAAGACTCTCTGTCTAAAACACAGGCTCCAGGCCCCTTTGTCCTCTTCTGTTGTCCTCCAGCAGCTTTGTCCTCTTGTGTTGGACTCTTTCCAGTAGTTCCTTGCCTCTCTTGAGCTGGGGAGCCCAGAACTGGCCAAAACCCTCTAGGTGTGGCCTCACAAGGGGAGAACAGATTGGGAGGGGAACACCTGATGACAGTTTTATTTGGGTGTGCTGCACCTCTCCATTTCAATACTGATGGTGTCTAGAAGGTCTGTGTCCCAGAGGAAGGTCTCTGTCCCACAGGACTTTCATAGAACTGATAAATCAGATCCTGTTTGATATTTTTTGGCTTCCCTCTTTTTTTGATGGGGCTTTGGCTTCTTTTGATCTGGGTTTGGCTTTTCTTTCTGCTTTGGGTTTAGCTTCTTTCTGTTTTGCTTTGGGTTTGGCCTCTTTCTGTTTTGCTTTGGGTTTGGCCTCTATCTGTTTGGGTTTGGCTTCTTTCTTTTTGGCTTTGGGTCTGGCTTCCTCCTGTTTTGCTTTGGGTTTGGTGTTTTTTGGTTTCTCTTTTTTTTGATGGAGCATTGGCTTCTTTTTTGCTCTAGGTTTGGCTTTTGGGTTGTGATTTGAGTTGTGCCTTTTTGCTTCTTTTTTAGTGGGGCTTTGACTTTGCTTTGGGTTTGGGTTCTTTTTTGCTTTGGGTTTAGGTTCTTTTTTTGCTTTGGATTTGTCTTTGTTTTGGGTTTGGCATCTTTCTTTTTTGCTTTGGGTTTGGTGTTTTTTGGCTTCTATTTCTTTTCACACTTTGGCTTCTTTTTTGCTCTAAATTTGGCTTTTGTGTTTTGCTTTGGGCTGGGCTTTTTTGCTTCTTTTTTGTTGGGGCTTTGACTTTTATGTGCTTTGGATTTGGGTTTTTGTTTGCCTTGGGTCTGACATTTGTTGGTTTATTTGCTTTTAAGTTTTATTTGGTTGGTTTGGTTTTGAGGGTGATTTGTTTAATTTTTTTTCTTTCTTTTTTTTCCCCTTTTTCTTTCTCCTTTCTCGTTTTCTTTCTCCTTTTTCTTTTTCTTTTTCTTTTTCTTTTTCTTTTTCTTTTCTTTTTCTTTTTCTTTTTCTTTTTCTTCTTTCTTTTTCTTTTTCTTTTTCTTTTTCTTTTTCTTTTTCTTTTTCTTTTTCTTTTTCTTTTTCTTTTTCTTTTTCTTTTTCTTTTTCTTTTTCTTTTTTCTTTTTCTTTTTCTTTTTCTTTTTCTTTTTCTTTTTCTTTTTCTTTTTCTTTTTCTTTTTCTTTTTCTTTTTCTTTTTCTTTTTCTTTTTCTTCTTTTCTTTTTCTTTTTCTTTTTCTTTTTCTTTCTTTTTCTTTTTCTTTCTCTTTTTCTTTCTCTTTTTCTTTCTCTTTTTCTTTTTCTTTTTTTCTATTTTTTCTTTCTCTTTCTTCATTTTTTCTTTCTCTTTCTCTTCTTATCTTGTTTTTCTTTTTCTTTTTTTTTAATTCTCCTTTTTTTTTTCTTCCCTTTTTTTCCCCCTCTGTTTCTCTCCCCTTTTTTTGTCTTTTTCTTTTTTAATTTCTTTTTTTTTTTAAGAATTTAGAGTATTTCTCTTATAAGAAATGCATACAACAACCAGTAGCTGTGTAACGTTCTCTTAAACACTTCTGGTACATTGAGGGTGAGCTGTGTTAGAATGCTATATAACATTTAAAACCATGGGAAGGTAGCAGGAATATCTAAAGCTATTTTTTTTTTCACTGTAAAACATTTGCATTCAAAATAAAGTGGAACTAATAAGTAAGTCTTTATTCTTCCTTCTTTCCTTCTTCTATATTCTGTGGTTGGGCTTGATGACCTCAAAGATGTTCCCCCCTCAACAGCTCTATGATAACTTGTGGGGTTTTGTATTCATTTTAGTCTGTCTGCTGAAGTCCATCTCTCTCTGTGCACGTCTGAGTTTCGAGTTTAATAGAATAGAATAGAATAGAATCAAGAAGGTTGGAAGAGACCTCAAGGATCATCGAGTCCAACCTGTCACCCTACACCTCATACCTATCTAAACCATGGCACCAAGTGCCATGTCCAATCCCCTCTTGAACACCTCCAGGGATGGCGACTCCACCACCTCCCTGGGCAGCACATTCCAATGGCCAACCACTCTCTCTGTGAAGAACTTTCTCCTCACCTCCAGCCTAAACCTCCCCTGGCGCAGCTTGAGACTGTGTCCTCTTGTTCTGGTGCTGGTTGTCTGGGAGAAGAGACCAACCCCCTCCTGGCTACAACCTCCCTTCAGGTAGTTGTAGACAGCAATGAGGTCTCCTCTGAGCCTTCTCTTCTCCAGGCTAAACAGTCCCAGCTCCCTCAGCCTCTCCCCATAGGGCTTGTGCTCAAGGCCTCTCCCCAGCCTCGTTGCCCTTCTCTGGACATGCTCCAGCAATTCAACATCTTTCCTAAACTGAGGGGCCCAGAACTGGACACAGTACTCAAGGTGTGGCCTAACCAGTGCTGTGTACAGGGGTACAATGACCTCCCTGCTCCTGCTGGCCACACTATGCCTGATGCAGGCCAGGATGCCATTGGCTCTCTTGGCCACTTGGGCACACTGCTGGCTCATGTTCAGCTGCTGTCAACCAGTACCCCCAGGTCCCTTTCCACCTGGCTGCTCTCCAGCCACTCTGTCCCCAGCCTGTAGCTCTGCATGGGGTTGTTGTGGCCAAAGTGCAGCACCCGGCTCTTGGATTTGTTGAATGCCATCCTGTTGGACTCTGCCCATCTGTCCAGCCTGTCAAGGTCCCTCTGCAGAGCCCTTCTACCTTCTAACAGATCAACACCTGCTCCCAGCTTGGTGTCATCTGCAAATTTACTGATGATGGACTCAATCCCCTCATCCAGATCCTCAATAAAGATATTGAACAGGATGGGGCCCAGCACTGATCCCTGGGGGACACCACTAGTGACAGGCTGCCAGCTGGATGTGGCACCATTCACCACCACTCTCTGGGCTCGGCCCTCCAGCCAGTTCCTAACCCAGGCAGAGTGCTGCTGTCCAAGCCACAGGCTGCCAGCTTGGCCAGGAGTTTGCTGTGGGGGACAGTGTCAAAGGCCTTGCTGAAGTCCAGGTAGACTACATCCACAGCCTTTCCTACGTCCACCAGGCTGGTCACCTGATCATAGAAGGAGATCAGGTTGGTGAGGCAGGACCTGCCCTTCCTAAATCCATGTTGGCTGGGCCTGATTCCTTGGCCATCCTTCAGGTGCGCAGTGATTGCCCCCAAGACAATCTGCTCCATGATTTTCCCTGGCACTGAGGTCAGGCTGACAGGCCTGTAGTTCCCAGGTTCTTCTGTTCGTCCCTTCTTGTGGATGGGCGTCACATTGGCCAGTTTCCAGTCTTCTGGGACCTCTCCAGTGAGCCAGGACTGGTGGAAAATGATGGGGAGAGGCTTGGCCAGCTCATCTGCCAGCTCTTTCAGCACCCTAGGATGAATCCCATCAGGTCCCATGGACTTGTGAATATCCAAGTGACTCAACAAGTCTCGAACTAATTCCACATGGATTTCAGGAGTACAACACTGCTCCTTGACCCCATCGACCAGCTCAGGAGGCCAGTTATCCTGAAGTCCTCCTGCCTTACTGTTGAAAATGGAGGCAAAGAAGGTATTTAGAATCTCAGCCTTCTCCTCATCCTTAGTTACAATGTTACCCTCCACGTCCAATAAAGAGTGGAGGCTCCTCTTGCCCCTCTTTTTAGCATTAACATATTTATAAAAATGCTTTTTGTTGTCTTTCACAGAAGCGGCCAGTTTAATTTCTAACTGTGCTTTTGCCTCTCTAATTTTTCTCCTACATGATCTAACAACATCCTTAAACATATCACTAGTTGCCTCCCCCCCTTTCCAAAGGCAATAAACCCTCTTTTTTTCCCTTAAATCCTTCAGGAGCTCCTTGCTCATCCAGGCCGGTCGTCTTCCCCGCCGGCTCGTCTTACGGCATGTGGGAACTGCCAGTTCCTGTGCCTTTAGGAGCTCCTGTTTGAAGTAGGTCCAACCATCCTGGACCCCTTTGTTCTTAAGGGCTGTTACCCAGGGAACTTTCCAAATAAGTTGCCTGAACAACCTGGAGTTTGCCCTCCGGAAGTCCAAAGTGAGGGTTCTGTTACTGCTCCTCCCTATTTCCCTGCATATTGAAAACTCCACTATCTCATGGTCGCTGCACCCTAGACAGCCTCCAACCATCACATCTCCCACCAGCCCTTCTCTATTTGAGAACAGCAGATCAAGCAGAGCCTTGCCCCTGGTAGGTTCACCTAAGAGCTGCATCAGGAAGTTGTCATCCATGGACTCTAGGAACCTTCTGGACTGTCTCCTCTCTGCTGAATTAAGTTCCCAGCAGATGTCTGGTAGGTTAAAGTCCCCCACAAGGACAAGGTCTGATGATCTTGAGACAGCATTTCTCTGCTGTAATGATGATTTTGTGGTCTTGATAACTTTCCATCAGCTCCTGTGAAATAGATTGGAGTTTATCTTCACTTCAGTTGCATGAACAGACTGATAAAAATGTTTCAACCAAAATCAATAGCAAGATTGCAAAAGGGAAAAAAAAAAAACAACAAAACCAAAACAACCAAACTAGAAATAATTTACTATAAGCTATTACTGTGGCTCCAAGAAATGCTCATCCCAAACAACCCTTCCTTATGATCCAGAGGAAAAAAAAAATGTTTCCTTCCCAACGACTGTGTTCTGCATATTGATTGTCTGCAATAAGCAGCAGCAGCTGTATGGTACAACACAAAAGCACCAAAGAGAGGCTATTGATGAATGTCAAGAGTAGTATTGATAAAGAAATGGGGGGGAGGAAGTTCTTTGTTTCTCTGAGTGTTGTTACAATGGATGTTTTAAAGGAGGAGTTTCAAAGAGGGTACTGGAGGCCTTTGAGGGTCTTCTCCAGAAATTCCACACAACTCAACTCTGTGAAGAGATTCTCTCCATCTGCACTGCTCTGGTGAGACCTCACCTGGAGCACTGTGTCCAGTTCTTGAGCCCCTAGTACAAAAAAGATCTGGAGGTGCTGGAAGGTGTCCAGAGAAGGGCCACGAGGATGAGCAGAGGCCTGGAGCTGCTCTGCCATGGAGACAGAGAGTTGGGGCTGTTCAATCTGGAGAAGACTCTCAGGAGACCTTGCTGTGGGCTTCCAGTATTTGAAGGGGGTACAAGAAATCTGGGGAGGGATCTTTTAGGGTGTCAGGGAGTGATAGGACTGGGGGGAATGGATCCAAGATTGAGAAGGGAAGATTTAGATTAGATGTTAGGAAGAAGTTGTTCCCCATGAGGGTGGTGAGACACTGGAACAGGTTGCCCAGGGAGGTGGTGGAAGCCTCATCTCTGGAGGTTTTTGCAGCCAGGCTGGATGTGGCTGTGAGCAACCTGCTGTAGTGTGAGGTGTCCCTGGCCATGGCAGGGGGGTTGGAAGTGGATGATCCTTGAGGTCCCTTCCAACCCTGACAGTTCTGTGATTCTGTAGCTCACCTCTGTCAGATTCATCATGAATCAAAGGAAAGCAGTGTTTGAGATTAAGAAATGGATCACTCAAACTAAATCTCAGGGCCAGTTGTATTCCCATGGAATTCTATCTTGAGTGCTAATTTATTGTAGCACAAACCTTTAAAGAGATCTAAATATCACAGAGTTATACAATATCTCAAACTGGAAGGGACCCATAAGGATTACCAACTCCAGCCTCCTGCTCTTCACAGGGCTGCCTAAAACCTAACCATATGGCTAAGAGCATTTTCCAAGAGCTTCTTTGCCAATGCAGCCCAGGATGTCCTTTGCCTTCTTTGCTGCAAGGGCACACCCCTAGCTCATGTCCAGCTTCATGTCCATTGGCACCTCCAGCTCCTTTTCCTGCAAACCTGCTCCCCACCCAGCCTCTGCTGCAGCAGGGAATTATTCCTCTTCAGCTCAAGTCTTTGCTTTTACTCTTTCATTTATTTTTTTATTTAATAAGGCTCCCATCAGCCTATTTCTCCAGCTTGTTCAGGGCCCTCTAGACAGCAGACCTGCTCTGCACCAACCATTGGTCCCAGCCACTCCACTCCTCCTTCCCAGTTTTGCCTCAGCCACAGATGTGGTGAGAGCAAACTGTGCTCTTCCACCCTTGTCATTAAAGCTACATAATATTGGGATCAAACCTTGAGGAACCTCACTAGCAACTAGCTGGTGCCAGGTAGGAGCACCCTGACAGAAGCAGCACAGCCTGACAAAGGGCTGAGGCTTGTAGGAGGCTGATGGAGATCAGCTGAACACCTACCAGACATTAGAGCTAACTAGGGCTGGCCCCTGTGCATCCTTGAGCAGGGTATAAAAGGAGTCCCACCACAGAGACATTTTGAGTTGGATGTAAGCAGCTCTTCAAGTCTGAAGCTTTCTTGAGGATTGGGAAACCAGATGAGGATACTTCCATGGATTGAGTATTCCCCTTTGCTTTGGTGAGTGAATATTTAGGGTACCTTTGAGTGAGAGGTTTCCCCTTGATGAGGGTGTGTACATTTTGCTTCATCTTTCCAGGCATAATATTCTTTAAGAATCGCTTCTGTAGCAGCATATTCTCAACAGACACTAAAAATGAGGATTTAGTTGTGTTGGAAGGAGTGCTGAGCAATTTTGGGTAAAATAAATCCATGGCTTGGGTTCTGTCTGTGGACAGTGGACTTTGCAGCATTGATGACCATGATTCAGGCAGACTGCAGAGTTGGACCCAAGCCAATGTCATGAGGTTCAGCAAGGAGGCCAAGTGTCAAGGTCCTATACCTGGATCAGGGCAATCCCAAACACAAATCCAGGCTGGACAAGGAGTGGCTCAAGAGCAACCTGGAGGAAGAGGAGAAGGCCTTGGGGGGGGTGTCAGCTGGTGACAAACTCCCCAGGAGTCAGCAATGGTTGCTGGCAGCCCAGCAGGCAGCTGAGTGCTGAGCTGCATCCAGAGCAGGGAGAGCAGCAGCACAGGGAGGGGATTCTGCCCCTCTGCTCTGCTCTGCTCAGACCCCACCTGCAGCACTGCCTCCAGCTCTGGTGCCCCCAGCATAAGAAGGACGTGGAAGTCCTGCAGCAGGTCCAGAGGAGGGCCACAAAGATGATCAGAGGGCTGGAGAACCTCTCCTGTGGAGACAGGCTGAGAGAGTTGGGGTTGTTCAGCCTGGGGAGAAGGTGGTTCTGGGGAGATCTCATAGCAGCCTTCCAGTACCTGAAGGAGGCTACAGGAGAGCTAGGGAAGGACTTTTTACAAGAGCTTGCTTTGGTAGGATGAGGGGCAATGGCTTTGAGCTGGGAGAGGGGAGACTGAGACTGGAGATGAGGAAGAAATTCTCTCCAGTGAAGGAGGGGAGACACTGGAACAGGTTAACCAGGGAGGTTGTGGATGCCTCCTCCCTGGAGGTGTTCAAGGTCAGGCTGGATGAGGTGTTGAGCATCCTGCTCATGGCAGGGGGGTTGGCACTGGATGATCTTGAAGGTCCCTCCCAACCTAAACCATTCTATGATTTGAATCAAGCAGCCCCACCACTTTTCCACCCATTCCGTCATCCACTTTCACAAACCATCCATTGCCAACTGGTCTCATTCCAATTAAAACGGTTCATGTCTTCTGGGAAGATATGCCATCCTTTCACATTGACTGTGGGCTGCTTCCTGGCTCTGCAGTCCCCAGCTTAATGATTACAAATGTCTCATTCCCCTTTTAGAAGTGTAAATGCATTTTTCCATCCTTTATTCTAAATCCATGCTGAAGGGCAGCAGGCAAGTAAGGGAATTTCAACACAGAACAATGGTTTCAGCAACCTGGAATATCACAATCCAGACTTAGGCAGAAGGAAAAGACAGTTACAAGGCTGTGTGCATTTAATCCATATCTGGGGCTGAGCTCTGTCACCTGATGATCCCTTTCCAGCAGAAAAAGAAAAGCAGGAGGAGGAGAGAAGACCCACAGGTTGTAATGAAATAGGGGTTAATGAAATAGCCAAATTCATGCCAAGGTTAAGAGAAGAGAGAGAAATTTATAGTCAGCCCAACACAAGTGAAACACAATCCCCAGGAAGGCAGGATTCAAGCTCATGGTGAGGAGAAGCCTTAGCAGGAAGCTAGGGAGGGGAAACCAAAACAAAGGAAAAAAACACCAAACAACTAAAAAAACCCACCAAGAGAGTAACTTGAGATGCCAGCAGCATCCTGGCTTGTACCAGCAATAATGTCAGCTGCAGGAGCAGGGCAAAGATTGCCATCCTTTATTCAGCACTGCTGAGGCTCCACCTTGAATTCTGGGTTCAGTTTTGGGGCCATTGCAACAAGAAAGACATTGAGGTGCTAAACACATCCAGAGGAGGGCAATGAAGCTGGGGAAGGGTCTGGAGAAGAGGGCTGGGGAGGAGCAGCTGAGGGAGCTGGGGGTGTTTAGTGTGGAGAAGAGGAGGCTGAGGGGAGACTTCATTGCTCTCTAGAGCTCCCTGAGAGGAGGTTGGAGTGAGGGGTTGGGCTCTCCTCCCTAGTATCAAGTGATAGGATGAGAGGAAATGGCCTGGAATTGTACCAGGAGAAGGTTAGGTTGGAGAAGAGGAAACAAATCTTTGCTGCAAGAGTGGTCAGAGGCTGCCCAGGGAGGTGGTGGAGTCCCCATCCCTGGAGGTATTCCAGAAAGGTGTGGCCATGGCATTTGAGGCCATGGTTTGGTGGCCATGGTGGTGTTGGGTTGATGGTTGGATAAAATGATCTTAGAGGCCTTTTCCAACCAGAACTATCCTATGATTCTGAAGTATCCATGAAGGCAGCATAAGCCCCTAACAGCTTTAGCCCTGTGCTGATGTGAAGGGCTGACAGTTGCACATTTCCATTTTAATTTCAGTCACTGAAATGAAGAATCCCAAAGCTCCCTCTACAGTCAAAAAAAAAAATGTAAATACCATCTCAGATCTAGAATGGACTGAGCCTGTCTAAGGTGTTGGCAAAAATCTGTGGCATGATTTCACTTAAACAGTCTCAGAGCCTATGCAAATTATCTGGGATGGAGGCTGTGTGAGGATCTGGAAGTTGGTGAGAATGCTTCTGTGAACAGAAGTCGACTTTAAAGCACTCCTTTATCTGAAGACAAGTTTTTTTTTTTCTCCCTCCTATCTCCTTTTACAATCTAAATTTACTGCCTTCCACTTCAGCAATGATTTAATTTCTCTATTAATATATATTTAAAGAGCAGAGGGAGAGAGAAACTTCTGTGGAGGAATAAAAATTGGAACTGGGAGTGTGGTTATAAATCATAAAAATGGTTGTAGAACCATTGAATCATTAAGGTTGGAAAAGACCTCTCAGATGACTAAGTCCAGCTGTCAGCCCAGCACCACCATGTCCACCAAACCATGTCCAAGGTCCCATGGGCATGGGTTTCTTGAACACCTCCCAGGATGGGGACTCTACCACCCCCCTGGGCAGCCTGTGCCGATCCCTGACCAATCTTGCAGCAAAGAAATTTTTCCTAATCATAGAATCACCCTGGTTGGAAGGGACTGGCAAAGGTCATCCAGTCCAACCCCCTCTGCAGTCAGCAGGGACATTCTTAACTAGATCAGGTCACCCAGAGCCCTGTCCAGCCTCACCTTGAAGATCTCCAGGGATGGAGCCTCAACCACCTTGCTGCACAACCTGTGGCAGTGTTCCAGCAGCCTCCTGCTGCAGAACTTGCTCCTCACATCCAATCTCAATCTGCTCTGCTCTCATTTCAAACCATTGCCCCTGGCCCTGTCACTGTGGGCTTTTGGGGACAGTCCCTCTGCAGCCTTCTTGTAGCCCCCTTCAGGTCCTGGCAGGCTGCTATAAGGTCTGCCTGGAGCCTTCTCTTCTCCAGGCTGCACACCCCCAGCTCCCTCAGCCTGTCCTCGTAGCAGAGCTGCTCCAACCCCCTGATCATTTTTGTGCCCCTCCTCTGGACCTGCCCCTCCATGTCCTTCATGTATTGAGGGCTCCAGAGCTGGACACAGCCCTCCAGGTGAGGTCTTAATCTCCAACCTAAACCTGCCCTGGCACAATTTCAGGCCATTTCTTCTCATTCTATCACTTGATAGTAGGGTGAGAAGAGGCTGACCCTCACCTCATTCCAACCTCTTCTTCTTTTTCCTCTGTATTCTATTTTATTCAGTATGAGAGCACAAACATCTGCTCCAATCTCTCTCAAAAGCTGCTGCTATTATAGTAGCTGAAACTGGGCTACTCCTCCCCATGGTCCTACGTGACCTAGCCGCAGCTCCTGTATGAAAACTTTTTGGGACAGGCCTCTGTTGAATAAAAATCCTCTTACAAAACACCTTCCTCACTGCAGCTTCCTAAATCAGCTCCAAAAAATTCACAAATGGCTTCATTTGTGGAGCTGCTGCAGAAAAGAAAGTGGGGGGGGGAGAGAAAAAGCTTTTCAAATTGGAGCTGTCCCTGCTCACTGCAGGGGGGTTGGACAAGATGACCTTTGAGGATCCTTTCCAACCTGAAGCATTGTGTGATTCTGAATGAAAATGATTTTATCTGAAGTTCTTCAGTAATATATTTTTTTTGTTTTTGAATCTTTATTGCACAATGAAGTTGAACCATCAGTAAATATGCCATAGTTTTCCTAGAGTTTTATCTTCATAAACTCAGTAAAAACCCCAAACAGACAAACAAACAAACCCCAAACAAACCAACCAACCCCAAACAAACAAAAAACCCTAAACAAACCCAAATAGCTGAATTGCTTGTAGAAAGCTATTGCTATGTGTATGGAGAAACAGAATGATGAGTTTGGGTGGAAAAGCCCTTGAAGATAATCCACTGCAACCATTCTCTAATTTTATCAAAGATGTGGTCCCCCAACACCACATCTCTGCCTCTTTGAAACACCTCCAGGGATGGGGATTCAGACACCTCCCTGGGCAGCCTGTGCCAGAGTCTCATCACCTTCACACTGAATAACTTCTTCCTCAGCTCCAGTCTAACCCTGCTCTGCCTCAGCTTCAAACCATTCCTCCTTGGCCTGTCTCAGACACCCTCAGGAGAAGTCCCTCTGCAGCCTTCCTGCAGGATCCCTTCAGGTCCAGGCAGCTCTAAGGTCCCCCTGGAGCCTTCTCCTCTCCATGCTGCACACCCCCAGCTCCCTCAGCCTGGCCTCACAGCAGAGCTGCTCCAGCCCTTGGATCATCTTTGTGACCTCCTCTGGCCTCACTCTAGCAGCTCTGCGTCCTTCTCCTGCTGGGGACAGCAGAACTGGAGGCAGGATTGGAGGTTTGGACGCTGAGGTTTGTGACACACTTCATAAAATTTCTTCTGGGTTTATCTCTTCTTGTGTGTGTTTGGTTTTTTTTTTTTTTATCTTTATCCCCCCCCCCCCTTTTTTTTTTGGCAGTTTTGTTCTTGAATGGCAGCAGGAGAAGTGATAAATGCAAGAAGAGAAAGAGCAGGCAGTAAACAGGATGAGAGCTGACTGCTTTACGTTTTGCCAGCTTGCAAGATCTTCTGCAGCTTCTTATCAGTAAGGGATTGTGTGAATCAGTGCATTTAAAAAAAAGGAAAGGAAAGAAAAAAGAAAAGGAGAAAAAAAAAGAGAAAAAAAAGAAAAGAAACTAGGATAGAAACCTCTCCAAATCTCTACACACACACAAGGAAAAAATAAAAAGGAAATAATTTCTAAAAGAATTAAAAAAGAATGAAAATAATAATAAAAAGAAAAAATGAATGCCAAAATTAATTTTCAAGTGATTTAAAAATAATTTCCAAGTGATTTAAAACTAACTGAATTCATTTAAAAATGAGGTAAAGAGTTTAAATGTAATTAAAAATAGTGTGAAAACAGTTGAAAAGAATAAAAACAATTGAAACCAAATGAAAGTAGCTAAGAATTAATAAAAATAGTTTAAAACTAGTAGTTTAAAAATGCTAAAAATAGTTTAAAACTAATGAAAATATAATTTAGAACTAGTAGTTTATAAAGAATAAAAATAGTTAAAACTAATAAAAACATAATTTAAAACCAGTAGTTTAAAAATACTAAAAATAGTTTAAAACTAATAAAAATATAATTTAGAACTAGTAGTTTAAAAAGAATAAAAATAGTTAAAACTAATAAAAATACAATTTAAAACCAGTAGTTTAAAAATACTAAAAATAGTTTAAAACTAATAAAAATATAATTTAGAACTAGTAGTTTAAAAAGAATAAAAATAGTTAAAACTAATAAAAATACAATTTAAAACCAGTAGTTTAAAAATACTAAAAATAGTTTAAAACTAATAAAAATATAATTTTAAAGTAATGCAAATAGTAAAAACCTAACAAAAATAGTTTCAAATTAATAAAAACAGTTTTACAATAATAAAGTTAATTTGAAAACAATAGAAATAGTATAGAAATAATTTTAAAAGTTTAAAAATAGTTTTAACCCAATAAAAATAGTTTTAACCCAATAAAAATAGTTTTAACCCAATAAAAATAGTTTTAACCCAATAAAAATAGTTTTAACCCAATAAAAATAGTTTTAACCCAATAAAAATAGTTTTAACCCAATAAAAATAATACTAATTAAAATAGTTTTAAAAAGGAAACTAATTTTTAAGTAATAAAATTAATTTAAAAATAATAAAAATAATTTTAAAACAGTTTAAAGATGGTTTAAAAATAGTGGAGAGGGTTTAAAAAGAGTGGAGAGGGTTGGAAAATAATGGAGAGGGTTTAAAAGTAGTAGAGAGGGTTTGAAAATAGTGGAGAGGGTTTAAAAATAGTGGAGAGGGTTTAAAAATAGTGGAGAGGGTTTAAAAATAGTGGAGAGGGTTTAAAAATAGTGGAGATGGTTTGAAAATAATAAAGATGGTTTAAAAATAATAATACTAATAAAAATAAATATATAATAATAATCCTAATAAATATAATACTATATAGAAATATACTAATAATAATCCTAATAAATATAATACTATATAGAAATATACTAATAATAATTCTAATAAATATAATACTATATAGAAATATACTAATAATAATTCTAATAAATATAATGCTAATAAAAAATAATACTAATAAAAGAATCTCTTTTGCCATTTCTTTCATGTTCCCTGTGCTGTAGGGAATTTGAACTCATTTCTTACACTCAGGGAACTCCTTATTTGTCTTCCTTGCCAGGTTAATTCCAGCACTGTTTATTTTTGCTCTGAGAATGATTTCCTCCCTAGGAATAAATATTGAGCTGGGGAACGCTGATGTCACTGCAGAGCCCTGAAAGAGATACAGTAGATCTGGGAAAGGATCCAAAGTGCTTCAGGTTGACTTTTTTTGCCAAGCTCAAGCTTCTTTTTATTTATTTATTTAGTTAGTTAGTTAGTTATTTTTCACCCCAAGCTCTCTGTCCTCACAAACCCAGAGTCAGCTCAGAGGATAATGCAGGTGTAGCCTGAAAATGCTAGGCTGGGGTGACTGGGATGGGAGTTGTCAGCTCCTGCAATCATAAGAGGGGGGGGAAAAACACCCCACAACACAGCAAACCTTTCCCAACCCCACTGCTTCACAGTTATGGTGCAATTTGTGATAGAATCAAAGATTCTGTTGGGCTGCAAAGGACCTTTCAAGGACATCTAGTCCAAACCCCCTGCATTCAGCAGGGGCATCCCTGACTGGAGCAGGTTGCCTGACCTTGAAAGTCTCCAGGGATGGGGCCTCCACCACCTCTCTGGGCAACCTCTTCCAGTGTGTCACCACCCTTCCTTCTTCCTAATGTCCAGTCTCCATCTACCCTGCTCTAGTTCCAAAACCTTGCCCCTTGTCCTAGTGCTAACAGTCCCTCCCCAGCCCACAGGTACCTTTCAGCTATTGGAAGGCTTCCATAAGGTCTCCCTGGAGTCTTCTCTATTCCAGACTGAACAACCCCAACTTTTTCAGCTTGTTTTTGTAGCAGAGGTGCTCCAGCTCTCTGATCATATTTGTGGCTCTCACCTAGACCCTCTCCATCAGGTCTGCGTCCTTCCTGTGTCCTGAACAACCTCAACTTTCTCAGCTTGTTTTTGTAGCAGAGGTGCTCCAGCTCTCTGATTATCTTGGCTGGTGAGCTAGGCTTCTTGCCTGGTTGCACGTGCCAGGTCAGCTGACAGGGTACAGGTGCTGGTGTTCAGGCTTCTAGCTGCAGTGAGTGTTCGAGCCTGGCACTTGGTGTGGAGGGTGAAGGAGACACCTGTGTCAGGTGTGACCAGGTGAATTTTCTCTTAAATTTGGTAGCTGAGCTGAAGGATGAAGTGGCTAAGCTGAAAGCGGAAGTAGCAAGGCTCAGGACCATACAAGAATGTGAAAGGGAGTTGGATATGTGGGAACAGGCTTTGCAACCCTCTCCAGCTGAGGGGAGCAGAGGAGGATGGATAAAGGTCCCTGTCAGGGGAAGCAAAGGGAATGCACCCCAACCCTCTTCGCCTCCCCCATTGCCCTTGAGCAATAAGTATGAGACTCTGCAGGCTGAGGGCAATGTGGATGAGAGTATTGTAGAGGAACCAATCAAGGAGATGCCAAAGATGAAGCAGCCCCCCCAAACCTTAAGGACCAGTGCTACAAAGAAAAAGAGAAAGGCTATAGTTATTGGAGACTCTCTCTTGAGGGGAACAGAGGGACCCATATGTCGTCCCGACCCATCCCATAGGGAGGTGTGCTGCCTACCTGGGGCCCGGGTGAGGGACATCACCCAAAGGTTACCTAAACTAATCCAGCCCTCTGACTATTACCCATTGCTGGTAATCCAGGCTGGAAGTGAAGAAATTGAAAAGAGCAGCACCAGGAAGATTAAAAAGGAATTTAAGGCCCTTGGGAAATCGATTGACGGGGCAGGAGCTCAAGTGGTGTTCTGCTCAGTTCCCTCAGTAGCAGTGGTGTACACTGAGAGAAACAGGAAAACCCACACCATCAACAGTTGGCTTAGGAGATGGTGCCAGCAGCGGAATTTTGGCTTCTTTGATCACGGGGCAACTCTTACTGCACCCGACCTACTGGACCAAGTTGGGTTGAATTTATCTAGAAAGGGAAAGAGGGTGCTGGCACTGG
Organism: Indicator indicator; assembly: GCF_027791375.1. Classification (NCBI taxonomy): domain Eukaryota; kingdom Metazoa; phylum Chordata; class Aves; order Piciformes; family Indicatoridae; genus Indicator; species Indicator indicator. The sequence continues at coordinate 66,077,736 of NC_072011.1, forward strand.
GGTTGGCAGGACTCATTGGGAGGGCTTTAAACTAGGTCTGAAGGGGGTGGGTGTGGAAACCAGTCTCCCTGGAGAGGAGGGAGGACCACATAAACTGGTGAAATCAACAGCCCAGCTGAAGTGCCTGTACACCAATGCACGCAGTATGGGCAACAAACAAGATGAACTGGAACTCTTGGTTCACCAGGAGAACTATGATGTAGTTGCCATCACAGAAACATGGTGGGACGATTCTCACAATTGGAGTACTGCACTGGGGGGTTATAAGCTCTTTAGGAGAGACAGGCAAGGGAGAAGAGGAGGAGGGGTGGCCCTGTATATTAGGGAATCCTTTGATGCCTCAGAGCTTGAGGTTGCAGTTGAAAGGGTTGAATGCTTGTGGGTTAAAATCAGAAGGAGGCCGCACAAAACTGACATCCTGGTTGGAGTCTGTTATAGACCACCCAACCAGGACGAGGAGGCCGATGAGATATTCTATAAGCAGCTGGAAGCTGTCTCAAGATCATCAGACCTTGTCCTTGTGGGGGACTTTAACCTACCAGACATCTGCTGGGAACTTAATTCAGCAGAGAGGAGACAGTCCAGAAGGTTCCTAGAGTCCATGGATGACAACTTCCTGATGCAGCTCTTAGGTGAACCTACCAGGGGCAAGGCTCTGCTTGATCTGCTGTTCTCAAATAGAGAAGGGCTGGTGGGAGATGTGATGGTCGGAGGCTGTCTAGGGTGCAGCGACCATGAGATAGTGGAGTTTTCAATATGCAGGGAAATAGGGAGGAGCAGTAACAGAACCCTCACTTTGGACTTCCGGAGGGCAAACTTCAGGTTGTTCAGGCAACTTATTTGGAAAGTTCCCTGGGTAACAGCCCTTAAGAAGAAGGGGGTCCAGGGTGGTTGGACCTACTTCAAACAGGAGCTCTTAAAGACACAGGAACTGGCAGTTCCCACATGCCGTAAGACGAGCCGGCGGGGAAGACGACCGGCCTGGATGAGCAAGGAGCTCCTGAAGGATTTAAGGGAAAAAAAGAGGGTTTATTGCATTTGGAAAGGGGGGAGGCAACTAGTGATGTGTTTAAGGATGTTGTTAGATCATGTAGGAGAAAAATTAGAGAGGCAAAAGCACAGTTAGAAATTAAACTGGCCGCTTCTGTGAAGGACAACAAAAAGCATTTTTATAAATATGTTAATGCTAAAAAGAGGGGCAAGAGGAGCCTCCACTCTTTACTGGACGTGGAGGGTAACATTGTAACTAAGGATGAGGAGAAGGCTGAGATTCTAAATACCTTCTTTGCCTCCTTTTTCAATAGTAAGGCAGGAGGACTTCAGGATAACTGGCCTCCTGAGCTGGTCGATGGGGTCAAGGAGCAGTGTTGTACTCCTGAAATCCATGTGGAATTAGTTTGAGACTTGTTGAGTCACTTGGATATTCACAAGTCCATGGGACCTGATGGGATTCATCCTAGGGTGCTGAAAGAGCTGGCAGATGAGCTGGCCAAGCCTCTCCCCATCATTTTCCACCAGTCCTGGCTCACTGGAGAGGTCCCAGAAGACTGGAAACTGGCCAATGTGACACCCATCCACAAGAAGCGACGAACAGAAGAACCTGGGAACTACAGGCCTGTCAGCCTGACCTCAGTGCCAGGGAAAATCATGGAGCAGATTGTCTTGGGGGCAATCACTGCGCACCTGAAGGATGGCCAAGGAATCAGGCCCAGCCAACATGGATTTAGGAAGGGCAGGTCCTGCCTCACCAACCTGATCTCCTTCTATGATCAGGTGACCAGCCTGGTGGACGTAGGAAAGGCTGTGGATGTAGTCTACCTGGACTTCAGCAAGGCCTTTGACACTGTCCCCCACAGCAAACTCCTGGCCAAGCTGGCAGCCTGTGGCTTGGACAGCAGCACTGTGCACTGGGTTAGGAACTGGCTGGAGGGCAGAGCCCAGAGAGTGGTGGTGAATGGTGCCACATCCAGCTGGCAGCCTGTCACTAGTGGTGTCCCCCAGGGATCAGTGCTGGGCCCCATCCTGTTCAATATCTTTATTGATGATCTGGATGAGGGGATTGAGTCCATCATCAGTAAATTTGCAGATGACACCAAGCTGGGAGCAGGTGTTGATCTGTTAGAAGGTAGAAGGGCTCTGCAGAGGGACCTTGACAGGCTGGACAGATGGGCAGAGCCCAACAGGATGGCATTCAACAAATCCAAGTGCCGGGTGCTGCACTTTGGCCACAACAACCCCATGCAGAGCTACAGGCTGGGGATAGAGTGGCTGGAGAGCAGCCAGGCAGAAAGGGACCTGGGGGTACTGGTTGACAGCAGCTGAACATGAGCCAGCAGTGTGCCCAGGTGGCCAAGAGAGCCAATGGCATCCTGGCCTGCATCAGGCATAGTGTGGCCAGCAGGAGCAGGGAGGTCATTGTACCCCTGTACACAGCACTGGTTAGGCCACACCTGGAGTACTGTGTCCAGTTCTGGGCCCCTCAGTTTAGGAAAGATGTTGAATTGCTGGAGCATGTCCAGAGAAGAGCAACGAGGCTGGTGAGAGGCCTTGAGCACAAGCCCTATGAGGAGAGGCTGAGGGAGCTGGGGGTGTTTAGCCTGGAGAAGAGAAGGCTCAGGGGAGACCTCATTGCTGTCTACAACTACCTGAAGGGAGGTTGTAGCCAGGAGGGGGTTGGTCTCTTCTCCCAGGCAACCAGCACCAGAACAAGAGGACACAGTCTCAAGCTGTGCCAGGGGAGGTTTAGGCTGGAGGTGAGGAGAAAGCTCTTCACAGAGAGAGTGGTTGGCCATTGGAATGTGCTGCCCAGGGAGGTGGTAGAGTCACCATCCCTGGAGGTGTTCAAGAGGGGATTGGACGTGGCACTTGGTGCCATGGTTTAGATAGTCATGAGGTTTAGGGTGACAGGTTGGACTTGATGATCTTTGAGGTCTCTTCCAACCTTCTTGATTCTATGATTCTATGATCTTGGTGGCTCTCACCTAGACCCTCTCCATCAGGTCTGTGTCCTTCCTGTGTACTGAACAACCCCAACTTTCTCAGCTTGTTTTTGTAGCAGAGGTGCTCCAGCTCTCTGATCATCTTGGTGGCTCTCACCTGGACCCTCTCCATCAGGTCCATGTCCTTCTTGTATTGATGGCCTCATAGCTGGGCACAGGACTCCAGCTGAGGTCTCCGCAGAGCAGAGGGGCAGAACCACCTCTCTCAATCTGATGACCAGGCTGCTTCTGATGCAGCCCAGGAGGAGATTGTCCTTCTGGGCTGCAAGTATGCACAATCTAGAAACACAGTTTTGTAGTTAAGGAGTAGTTGGTGTCCCCCCTTCCTCACCCCTCCCCCTTCCCCCCCCAGTAATCAATATTTATGTCTGTCCCAGAGCTCTGCACATTTCATTCAAGGTATAGAGAGGGAGCAGAGCCACCTTTCAGCAGGGACTTTCTCTTCTTCAGCCAAACCTGCAGAAATGGACATTAAAATTCTACCATTGACACTAAAGGGGATGTCAAGTCCTAGTGTCCACTGAGAAAAAAGAATTGGCTGCTGGGTTTGGGGCCCCATCCCTGGAGATATTCAAGGTGAGGTTGGACAGGGCTCTGGGCAACCTGATCTGGTTGGGGGTGTCCCTGCTGACTGCAGAGAGGGTTGGACTGGATGAACTTTGGAGGCACCTTCCAATTCAGACCATTCTGTGGCTGTGATCTCAGTCCAAGTCACACAGACTTCAGACTTTAAGCCAACCTATAGAAAACTAACACAGAAGATGAGGAAAGAAAGGTTGGAGTGATTCTTAAGCAAGGAATTATTTTTATAGCTTTATTAAAGAAATTAAGAGGGGAAAAAAAAAAAGAAAAAAGCCTCCTTAACTATGAAATTAGGAAAGTGCCTAACAAATGGCAAAACCTCCACCAAGCTCAACTTCCATGAAGGGGGAAAAGTGGAATTAGGAAACTGAGACAAATGTTTTCCTGTGGAGCACAGCTCTGAGCTCAGGATTTATAGGAGGGCTGGAGGTATTTCTAGCCGTCACTACCTTTCTTCTAAGGTGGTCTGCTCAAGGATGTCTAATACCGTGAGGTCATGCAAAGCACTGCTGAAACCTGCTCCAGGCTGGCTTCAGTAGTCACTCCCTGAAGCAGCAACAGCAGCATCAGCATTTATTTGGTGTGCAGGCAAAAGCCACTTTGAGGAAGGTGTTTTGTTGCTTCTGAAGAGGAACCTGCATTTGCAGGCAGAAAGGATGTCCTTTGCCAGCCAGCAGTAGATCAGGTCAAGACATTTATTCAGTGCAAAAAATACCTCTCAGGAGACTGTAAATCTGTGAAATATTTAAGGTGTGGGGGTCATGAGAATGGGGCCAGGCTCTGTTCATTGGTGCCCAGGGATGGGACAAGGGGCAGTGGGCACAAACTGGAACCTAGGAGGTTTCATGTGAGTGTAAGGGAAAACTTAGTCACTTTGAGGGTGCCAGAGCCCTGGAGCAGGCTGCCCAGAGAGGCTGTGGGGTCTCCTTCTCTAGAGGCTTTCAAGACCCACCTGGATGTGTTCCTGTGTGCCCTGCCCTGGGTGATCCTGCTCTGGCAGGGGGTTGGACTGGATGGTGCCTGGAGGTCCCTTCCAACCCCTACCATTCTGTGATTCTATCATCTCCTGCTGGACCAAGGTTCCACTTTCTGCAACCCCAGTGTGCAGTGGACACCTGCTAGGTTCAAACAGACCTGAGTTCCTTCCCTTTTGTGTTGGCTGCCCTAAGAGGCTGGGGAAATGTCCCAAGAGAGTCCTCAGAGAGAGCTCAGTTCCTGTTTGCTCTGAACTGATCTGCCAAGGCTCCTGTATAAGCACAGTACAAAAAGAACCATGAAACAAATGTAAGAACTTGACTCAGGCTTCCTGCCTGAGAGTTTACTGGTGGGGGGAAAACAAACAGTGCTGAGTACATTTTGAAAGGTTGTGAGGTCTGGTCTTAGCTCCACAAACCTACCAGAAGTTTTCATCTTTCTTTGCACAGTGAACCTGGGCATGGTGAGGAACAGCTTGAGGAAGTTCTGTCTGAAGGGAAAGAGGCCAGATGTGTGGGATTGGTTTGCTTAGTTTTGCTTCTTTATGATGAGTAGCTGTGGTGGTTTGAGCTCTGAGTTTAGGAGCTCAAATGACAACAGATATAAATTCCTCCCCCAGCCCTTCTCCTTTTTTTTCTCGGCAGGGTGGAGAGAGATAGAAGAAGAAGAGGGAAAAAAAAAAAAAAACTCATGAAAGAAATATTCTGAAATCGGTTTGGAAGTAGGAGGAGTAAAATTTTTTTTTCTTTTTCACAAAAGGGAAAGGAAAAAAAATAATATAATTTTTTACATATATATATATCAGTAACGGGGCGGGGGTGTGTGTGTCACAGAGGTGAGGGATGAGGGTAAGTGGTAAGAAAAATATACAAAACCAAGCCTGGATGGCCTTGTGTTCCCCTGGATGTCGGTGGATTCAGTTGAGAGAGAGAAAGGGCCCCAGCCACGTGGTCCGGTGCAGGAGACAGCAACAGCAGCAGGAAGTCCTCTCGAGCAGACGAGGCAGGAAAAAAGGGAAGAGCAGCAAGTTATCCGCCCTTTTTATAGGCTTGCTGGACAGGAAGGGGAAGTGGAATAGACCACCTCTGAGTCAGGGGACCACCTTCTCCCAGCAGGGGAGGGGCCAAGCCCTCCCCAGATTAAATTTCTTTTGTCCACCTGGGGCTGGGTTCTTCTCAGCCCCATCCAGGATGGGTGTGCCCCAGCACAGTAGCTGAAACACACAAGGATTTTTCTTAACCTTCTGTTAGACTTCTAAATTCCAGGATCATCTCTTTGATACTTCAGCAACCAGCCAGCCAGTGAAGGAGCAACATTATCACAGCAAAGGGAGGAAAATTTCAGTTGCAGAGTGTGAAAGCTCCAGTCAGGGAGGTAAGATGCAGATTTATTCTTTTGTTGTTGTTGTTGGTTGGTTGGTTGCTTGTTGTCATCTACCCTTAAATAAATTTTGGAGATTAAAAAAAAAAAAGTCACAGGGCAAGGTTTAGTACTCCCAACTACTCATTTAAATAGGAAAAAACCCTTTACAATACCTTCTGAGAAGAAAAAGGGGGAGTAGTGGAGCTGATTGACATTCCTGATAGTAAAAGCTGAAGAAAATCATAGTGTCTTCTAAAAAAAAAAAAGATCAAATCACATTTTTCCCCCCAGTGTGGTACAAGAAATTTTAAAGGAAAAGGACCTATTTATACTTGAAACATTTTTTGTAAGCCAGCTTTCATGTTCATTGCCTGCAAAACTGGACTGGAAGACTTCCTTCAACAGACAGCAGTGATCACAGAATTGTTTTGGTTGGAAAAGGCTTCTAAGATCATTCAATCATCAACCCAATCCCACCATGACCATTAAACCATGTCCCAAAAGTGCCATGGCCACAGGTTTCTGGAACACCTCCTGGGCTGGGGACCCTACCACCTCCCTGGGCAGCCTGTGCCAGTCCCTGACCACTCTTGCAGCAAAGAAATTTTTTCCAATCTCCAACCTAACCTTCCCCTGGCACAATTTGAGACCATTTTTTCTCACTGTATTACCTGATACTAGGGAGAAGAGACCAAGCCCCAGTTCACTGCAGCCTCCTCTCAGGGAGCTGTAGAGATCAATGAGGTCTCCGATCAGCTTCCTCTTCTTCACACTAAACACCCCCAGCATTAACCAGCAGCCTTTTTCCTTTCCCCATCCCCTTCTCCCTGGCTTTTCCCTAAGATTGTTACAGAGGCTGCTAGAAAGTCTCCCTGGAGCCTTCTCTTCTCTAGGTTGAAGAGCCCCAACTCTCTCAGCCTATCCCCATAGGAGCGGTGCTCCAGCCCTCTGGAGCTCCATCAACCCCTCTCAAACCAGGCTGTTCAGCTGTGCATATAAAAGTTCTTATTCTTTTATTTGCCTTTCTCTAACCTCCATCTCTTGAGATCAGTTTTCTCAACTACTTCTATCTGAAAGTAGAACAACTCCCTGACCAAAACCTCCTTTACTCCAAAGGACCCACAGACCACCTTTGGAGCAGTCACTTAAACACTCCTGGCTATGTCCCCAGGCACTACATGCAGCTGGTGAGAAGCAGCCTGCATCTATGTTAGGAAAATATTTTAGCCTCCAGAGGAGGTTGACTGCATGCTAAGTGCATTAGAAGCAGCCCGCAGAGTGATTTAGCTCCCAGAAGGCTCCCTGAAATAATTTTGGAGAGTTCTAGCTTGCACAGACTGAAAACATCAGAACTCCTTAGCAGTTTAGCAGCAAAGATGATTGAGTTTCAGCACCCAGGAGCATTCCAGGCACTGTTTAATCTACAAAGTGGATCTAGAGCCATATGGTCTCCAAGAAGAAGCAGCACCTCATTGTTCAGTCTTGTTAAGCTGACAAATGAAACTGTTTATGATGACCAGGAAAGCCTGGAACTGGCTACCCTCATGTTTCAGGGTCATCCCTGGAAGTATAGAATGATCTTCAGCACCTGAAGCATGAGCAGCAGATTGAGAGAGGTGATTCTGCCACTTTGCTCTGGTAAGACCTCACCTGGAGTGCTGCATCCAGCTCTGGAGCACTCAATCCAGGAAGGGCACAGAGCTGATGGAGTGGGTCCAGAGGAGGGCCAGGAAAATCATCAGGGGGTTGGAGCACCTCTGCTATGAGGACAGGCTGAGGGAGCTGGGGGTGTTCATCCTGGAGAAGAGAAGGCTCCAGGCAGACCTAAGAGCAGCCTGCCAGTACCTGAAGGGGGCTACAAGACAGCTGCAGAGAGGCTGTTTGCAAAGACATGCACTGACAGGATGAGAGGCAATGGTTTGAAAGGAGAGCAGAGAGATTGAGATTGGATGTGAGGAACAAGTTCTGCACCATGAGGGTAGTGGAACACTGGAACAGGTTGCCCAGGGTGGTGGTTTGGGCCCCATCCCTGAAGATATTCAAGGTGAGGCTGGACAGGGCTCTGGGCAACCTGATCTAATGGAGGATGTCCCTGCTGACTGTGGGGGATTTGGACTGGATGAGCTTTGGAAGTCCCTTCCAGCCTGGGTGATTCTGTGATTTAAGTTGGAAGAGACCTTCAAGATCACCAAGTTGAAGCATTAACCCTACTCTACCAAATCCACCACTAAGTCATATCCCCAAGCACCACAACTCTACATCTTTTAAACACACCCAGGGAGGGTGACTCAAGGACCTCCCTGGGCAGCCTGTTCTAATGCCTGAGAAGCCTTTCAGTGAAAGCATGGCTAGACAGGCCTCCAAAAGCAATAGGAAGGCAGGCAGGAAGCAGATGTGTAGACATGACACTTTGGGGACATGATTTCATGGCTGTGGTGGTGGTGGGTTGAGAGCTGGACTTCATCTTAAAAGCCTTTTCCAATTGAAACAATTCTCTGATTCCAAGACACAATGGAAGGGATCATTTATTTTCTTTCTACTTATGAGTGAAAATACAAGGATGCTCTACAACTAATTTCCTGAAGTGACTCAAAGAGCTGCTGCAGATATTTTTTCCCCTCTCTTGCTTCACTGAGCTTGGTATTTCACTGAGCTTGTTCAAGGGATGCAAGACTGCTTCGAGCTCTGCGAATCTGCCAGCAATTTGTTTAGCTCTGATGCACACATTCAAAGCAGCACTTCTGAACATGGAAGGTTCTGCTCTTCAGAGAGCATGGCAAAAGCAATCAGGACTTCACAGTCCTATGGCTGCATGTTTGGATGAGAGGAGGTGGCCTCAAGTTGCATCAAGGGGGAAGTTTAGTTTGGATATTAGAGGAAACTTCATGGCTGAAAGGGTTCTCAAACACTGCAACAGGTTCCCTAGGGAGGTGGTGGAGTCACCATCCCTGGAAGGGTTTGAATAATGTGGAGACATGGCACTTTGGGATAGAGTTTCGTGGCCACGGTGCTGTTGGACTTGATGACCTTAGAGGTCTTTTCCAACCTTAATGATTCTATTTTTAAAAAAACTTTAATTTAGTTATTAAGATCTTCCTGAACTCTGTCCATGAACTCCAAGGACCTTCAAGATAAAAAGTAAGAGCACAGTTTGGTGGGTTGAACATTGGGACCCTAAACTTATTTTGATGTTTTAATCAGTTATGTCTATGTACAAATGAGAACAGGCTGCCCAGAGAGGTAGTTGAATGCCCATCCCTGAAGGTGTTTCAAAGAGGCAGAGATGTGGTGCTGAGGGACATGGGTTTGCCCCAGATTTGATAGAAGCAGAGAATGGTTGGAGTAAGCTGGGGGTTGATCTCTTCTCCTTAGTCTCAGGTGAAGGAAGGAGAGGAAATGGCCTGAAACTGTGCCAGGGGAGGGTTAGGTTGGAGAGGAGAAAAAATTTCTTTGCTGCAAGAGAGGCCAGGCATTGGAACAGGCTGCCCAGGGAGGTTGTGGAGTCCCCAGCCCTGGAGGTGTTCCAGAAACCTGTGGCCATGGCACTTCAGGGCATGGTTTAGTGACCATGGTGGTGTTGGGTTGATGCTTGAAGTTAATGATCTTAAAGGTCTTTTCCAACCTCAATGATTCCGTTTTATTTTGTACTAAGTAGGAGGTCAGAAACATAAAAGGCACACAACTTACATCTCAAGCTGTCTTTGGGTAGAAATCACCTCTGTGGGCAGGGGACTGCCTCCAGGCCTGTACATTCCCCCTCCTATAGGATATTTAAGTGAAGTTTGCCATGCTCTGTGTCTCTTCCATTAGTTGTTTCTGTATTGATTTCTTGGTGGTGACTCTGCACTGTGCTTTATAGAGAGAACTTCACTTTCCCATCACTCCCCCAGCACAGAGATGCAATTGCAGTGATTTCAGCAGAGGTGCTTCTGATTTATCTTACCTGGGATCATTGTTGTTAAGCTCTGAATTTCCTTTACAAGCAAACAATTGTCATCAGTTTTTTTTTATCTCCTAGAGCAGGGTAAGCCAAGGTAAAAAGGGAATTGCAGGAGATAAAAAAGGTAGACAGAATTCTTAAATGTTGTTAGAATATTTTTGGGGGGGTCCTTTTTTTTTTTTTTTTTTTTTTTTTGCTTGTTAAATATCTAAAGGGTGGCATGAGGATGGAGCCAGACCCTTCTCAGTGGTATCTCCTTATGAGGAGAGGCTGAGAGCTGGGGTTGTTTAGACTGGAGGAGAAGAGACTGAGAGGGGATCTCATTAGTGCTGATCAATAGCTAAAGGGTGAGAGTCAGGAAGATGGATCCAGGCTCTTCTCAGTGGTGTCCAGGGGCAGGACAAGGGGTGAAGGACACACACTGGAACACAGGAGCTTTCAGTAAACATAAGGAAAAATAATCTTCATTTTGAGGGTGGCAAAGCACTGGAGCAGGCTGCCCAGAGTGATTGTGGAATCTCCCTCTCTGGAGACATCCCAGACCCACCTGGATGTGCTCCTGTGTGACTCACTCTGGGTGATGCTGCTCTAGCAGAGGTGGGGATTGGACTTGATGATCTTCATTGATCCCTTCCAACCCCTACCATGCTGGGATTCCTTCCAGTAAAAGCATGGCTCAAAGTAGTTGTTCCCTTAGCAGGGAAACAGCAAGTACATGAATATAAGCTAAACACAATTTCCCACATAAAAAGGCTGTGATGTTTTTATTTTCTTGTTTTTTTTTTTTCTTTCCCAGTAAGCAATTTTAATGTAATAAATGTTTTCATTTCTGTCATCTAAGTGTGTGAAATGATGGCATATTAGTTTATAACTTCAGCAAATGTTTTACAGCTCTGTGCCTGCCTTGTAGCTATTTCTGTTTGCTAGCTGTATTTCAAACTGCAGCACAGCATCCATGCCCCCAGCACAGCATCCATGCCCCCAGCACAGCATCCATGCCCCCAGCACAGCATCCATGCCCCCAGCACTAGCAGTACTCAGAGGGAAGATGACAGAAAGAGCGACAGCAGAGGCAGGGAGGTTCTCTTCACCCTCTCCTCTGCCCTGCTGAGGCCACACCTGGAGGATTGTGTCCACTTCTGGGCTTCCCACTTCAAGAGGGACAGGGAACTACTGGAGAGAGTCCAGTGGAGGGGAGTGGAGCATCTCTCTTAGGAGGAAAGGCTGAGAGACCTGAGATCTCCTGTATGGAAATATTCAAGGCCAGGTGGGATGGAGCTTTGAGTAACCTTTGCTAGTTACAGGATCACACAGGATGTCAGGGGTTGGAAGGGACCTCTGGAGATGTTTGGGTCCAAGCCCCCTGCCAGAGCAGGATCATAGAATCCAGCACAGGTCACACAGGAACACATCCAGACAGGGCTGGAAAGTCTCCAGAGAAGGAGACTCCACAACCTCTCTGGGCAGCCTGTTCCAGGGCTCTGTGACCCTCACAGTGAAGAAGTTCCTCCTCATGTTGAGGTGGAACCTCCTGTGCTGCAGTTTATATCCATTGCCCCTTCTCCTATCCCAGTGATCTCTGAGGTCCATTCCAGACTAAGTCATTCTATGATTCTGTGACTTTTTTTTTTCTTTCCTGGTAAAAGAGAAATGAATTCTGTAAAATACCAGTTCATGAAATGACAGCTTTGTATATATATATTTTTTAATTATTATTTGAATATATTGAATTTAAACATAAAAAAATGCAAAATATCTTTACAGAAGCTTGCAACAGGCAGACTGACTTAGGAATGTGGAAACCACTACATGGCCCTGGAAACTGAATAGTCTTGAGGGTTAGATTTGAGGATCCTGAGGCTCTTTTCCAACTGAAACTCTTCTATGATTCTGTGGAATAGATACTGAAAAGTTTGTTTCTGGTCTCCTTCTGATTTATCCTTCTGGGGGGGTTGGTTGATTGGTTGGTTTTGGTTTGTTGGGGTTTTTTTGTTTGTTTGGGGTTTTGTGTGTGTGTTTGGGTTTTCTTGTTTGGTTTTGTTTGTTTGTTTTGGGATTTTTGGGGGCATCTTTCTTGTGTACCTTAAGAAATCAATGTTAAGTTGAATTTAAGAAGTCATCCATTCATTTCTCCCAAGCTGTATTGTCAATTAGAATGCTCCAGGGCATGGCTTTCCCCCCACCCCTGCTCCCAGGGCATGGCTTTTCCCCTGCAGCATGTCTCAGTCATGGAAGGGTAAAATGCCAATGGGAAGTACAGGAATTCCTACCACCCTTCCCATCAACAGCAATGGCACTTGATCGTTTCTTTCCCCATTCACCACAGTGCAAATTTTCCCCCTCAAGAGTCAGGAAAGCCAAGAAACTTAGCGTGGGGTGGGGTGAAAGTCTTGTAATGGACTACTTAAGTAGATTTTCTTACCTGGAGAGCAAAGAAAATGAGATTTCAGGAGCTGTATTGAAGTGCTAACAGACCCCATTCCAAAGAAGCCTATGGGAGGATAAGCAATAATGGTAGAAAAATGGTGCTAGGAGCAGTGGTTGTACAGAAAGATAAAATAGAAGGGATAAAAGGAGCAGGTTGTTACCCTTGGGACTGGAAAGGAACATTAAACTGCTCAGGGCTAAACACAAGAGCAGTTATTCTTGGATGCCTATTCATGACAGGAAGGTCTCCTAAAGGAGCTTGCTTTTAAAGAGATAAGGGAGAGATGGCAAGAGAGGAAAGGGGGAACAGCAGCCTGTAATGATGATCCACAAAGAGGAGGAAGATAAAATGCTTCTGCCATTCTATTCTAGGGATAAGGCTAAGTGGCACTGAAGGACTTTACCTTGCCAGTAAATGTGTTAGGATGGGTGATAGGAACCAGCAGTTGATTTCTCCTGCTTTTGTAGAGCCTGAGTGGAATTCTAGTCCTGTGAAAGCTGCAAAGGCTCTTTTGTAGGCAGGATTTCATCTCATCAATTTCTTCTAACCCTTTCTTTTGTCTCCTTGCTCACTGCTTATTCACCCTGCACGCCCTCATCCATATCAGCACCAGACCCAGGGCTCTGGGCAACCTGATCTAGCTGAGGATGTCCCTGCTTAAATGCAGAAAGGGTTGGACTGGGTGACCTTTGGAGGTCCCTTCCAAGGCACACCATTCTGTGATTCTAAGACCCTCTCTTCTGCAGTCACATTTCTGAGGTGGGATTTCAACCTTCTCTCAGTTTTGCACATTGAAAATGGCATTGGGGAGATTTTTGTCTTCAGTCTTGGTCTCTTCTGATTTGTTCACATTGGTTTACGTTTTACTGCTGGCACTAATTCTATTCTTTTTATATACAGTATACATGGCCAACATCTAATATGTATATTAAATTTCTGTTATATGTCAGTATAGAATCACAGAATAGTTGTCAGTTGTGCAAGAACCTCTCCTAGCTTATTTTGAAGGTATAGAATTCTAGGTGATGAATAATAGACTCATAGACTGGTTTAGATTGGAATGGACCTTTAAATATCAGCTATTTCCAACCCCCTTGCCATAGGCAGGGACACCTCCCACCAGCCTAGGTTGCTCAAGGCCTCATCCAGCCTGGCTTGAAACACCTCCAGGGAGGAGGCATCCACAGCCTCCCTGAGCAATCTGTTCCAGTGTCTCCTCACCCTCACTGGAAAGAATTTCTTCCTCATCTCCAGTCTCAATCTTCCTTCTTCCAGCTTCAATCCATTCCCTCTCATCCTATCACTTGCAAGCCCTTGCAAAATTTCCTCCCCAGCCTTCTTGTAGCCCCCTTCAGGTACTGGAAGGCTGCTCCAAGGTCTCCCCAGAGCTTTGTCTTCTCCAGGCTGAACAGCCCCAGCTCTGCCAGAAACAGAGTACCTGCTGCAATGTGCAGGTTTGATTTTGAAGTTTCCTCTAACGTGTAAGGGTTTTGCTTCCAGAGTGCTGTGCACCCTCACAATCAATAAAACACACACAGATCTATCCCTCCCTGTTGACTCTCAGCACAGTAATCACATCATGGAATTTAAGGCATCTAAATTAGCTGCCTGAAGTCACCTACTGACTCTGTAAGATCCATGAAATAGTTTGGATTGGAAGGAACCACAAAGCTCATCCAGTTCTAACCCCTCTGCCATGGACAGGGACACTTCCCACCTGCCCAGCTTGCTCAAGGGCTCATCCAACCTGCCCTTGAACACCTCCAGGGAGGAGGCATCCACAACCTCCCAGGGCAACCTGTTCCAGAGTCTCATTACCCTCACTCTCAAGATTTTCTTCCTCATCTCCAGTTTGAATCCTCCCTCCTCCAGCTTAAGCCTATTTTTCCTCATGCTTTTACTACAAACCCTTGTCCAAAGTCCCTTCCTGGCTTTCTGGTAGGCTCCCTCCAGGTACTGGAAGTCTCCTAGAAGGTCTCCTCACAGCCTTCTCTTCTGCAGGCTTGGAGTGGTTGGGGAGTTCTTATTTTAGGTCGTTCTGCTTCACCCTGGAATGAAACACCTGAAGTGGGTGATAAAAGTCACTTTATTCTGTCTTGATGCAGCTAATTTTAGGCAGTCAGTGGGATACTACCAAAAATATTGAGTAAACTAATTGAGCTGAGCCACATGGGAATAAAAATCTCATTTCAGTATTTTTTTTTTTTCTGGCACACACTCTACAATTGCTTCCCCAGGAAAGAGTCCCTGCATGGATACCAAATAAATCATCCTCAATGAGGTAATCAAGATGGGGGAGCTGATGCTGTTGCTTGCTTTTAATCAATCCCTGAAAGGAAAGCCATTAAGAAACCACAGCAGCACAACCCATCCCTGTGAGCCTCTTTTCAGTGGGGTGAGCATTTCATTGGCACTTTCTGCTTCCAGAGGGATGTGCCCCTTTTAAAGGGCCTTTGGTTTGCTCTGCCTTCTTTAGAGGGCTTGTTGATATGATCTCAGCCAATAGAGCTTGTGTGGGAAACAAAGGAAAAATAGACATTGGCTTTTCCAGCTCTTTTTTTTTGTCAGCTGCTCAAACTGCAGCCACTTTGGTTCTTACACTGAGGTGAGGAGAGGGAGAAAAAAAAAAAGAGGACAATTGTGCTGTTGGGGAAGAATGTCCATTTTTCTGCAGTGGTTAAAAGATCAAAGGGGAAAAAAACCAAACGAACGAACCTGCAGTAGAATCATTGCATTGTTAGGGCTGGAAGGGACCTCAAGGATCATCCAGTTCCAAGCCCCCTGCCATGGAGGGGCAGCTTTGTGGCTCTGTGCTGGACTCTCTCAAGCAGTTCCATGAGGTCTTGAGTTGAGGGGCCCAGAACTAAACAATATTCCAGCTGTGCCCTCACCAGGGCAGAGTAGAGGGGCAGGAGAACCCCTCTGGCCTACTCACCACGGCCCTGCTAATCCACCCCAGGATATTCTGACATTATGAATGTTTATATTTGGTGAAATAATTGTTAAAATTCAACCTCAGTCCACCTTACATATTTCAACAGCAAAGTGAGAAGCTGGAAGAACTGAAAGGGTTAATATCAACCCCAGAGCTTTGGAGTCTGTTTCCTTCTGGAAGGCCAAGTTTGCTCCATCTGTGTTGCATATCCCTTTAAATAATGGACACAGCTTTGATTTTTCTGCAGTTTTACCAAGGCTGTAAAGCTGCTAATAACCCTTGAGCATTATTTTTATTGTTATTGGTTTTTGCATTCAGTGTAGCACAACAGTTTGAGCTTTGTGCTCAATGACTGGAATCTGCCACCCCACATTAAACACCACTTGACTTACCTTTGCCTACAGGAATTTCCAGAAGAGCTTTAATAGTTTTATTGACATCAGAGTATTTAGGGATCTGGTAGAAACCAGCTCGTAAGCTGAAATGCAGAGAAGTTTGCCAACTATTTGTTGATCTGTTTCTCCCAGCCAGCATTTCCTGTTTGGAAAATCAAGTTGTGTAGCTTGACTACCTGAAACCAAGCAGAAAATCATCAAATTGCTTCAGTCAGAAAAAACCTCCAAGAGGACTTCAACCCCACCCAACCCCACCATGACCATTAAACCATGTCCCACAGTTCCATGTCCACAGGTTTCTGGAACACTTCCAGGGATGGTGACTCCACCACCTCCCTGGGCAGTCTGTTCCAATCCCTGACCACTTCTGCAGCACAGAAATTTCCCCTTGTATTGCTTCTAACTTTAAGGAAAGTCCTGGCGAAAGCAGAGGCAAGCTATAGGCTATGATCAATATAAATAATATTAATAAATACTATATAATTATAAATACAAACCAGCAGCTAAATAATAACTGCAATGAGGAAGAAAACCTTGCAGAAGAAGTCTCTCTCTTCTGTGTTATGTTTCTCCTGTTGGGACCCATGGCTTGGTATCCCCCAGAACAAACATGACCACATCACAGACTCACAGGACAGCAGGGAGTGGAAGGGACCTCTGAAGATCATCTCTTCCAAGTCCCCACTGCCAACCAAGGTGTACCCAGAGCAGCCTGCTCTGACAGGAATGTGTCCAGGCAGGTTTGTAAAGTCTGCAGAAAAGGAGACTCCACCACCTCTCTGGACAGCCTGCTCCAGGGCTCCACCACCCTGAAATGAAAGAATTCTTTCCTTAATTGAAGTGAAACTTGCTGTGTTCCTTGTCCTATCACTGGGCACCACTGAAAACAGCCCAGCCTCATTCTCATGACCTCCATCCATCCTTTAGATGTTAATCAGCTTGGAAAAATTCCCCTCACAGTCTTCTCTTTTCCAGGCTGAACAGCCCCAGGTCTCTCAGCCTCTCTTCCTAAGAGAAATGCTGCAGCCCCCTCAGCATCTTTATGGCTCTCTGTTGGATTCTCTGCAGTAATTCTTTGTCCTTGAACTGGGGAGTCCAGAACTGGACACAATACTCCAGGTGTGGCCTCAGCCAGGCAGAGCAGAGTGGGAGGAGAACCTTCCTCAACCTTCTCGCCACACTTGTCCTAATGCACTCCCAAAACAAGAACTTTTGGTTTGCTTTATCACAGTTCTGAATAAGCTGGAGGTTCCTTTCCAGTAGAAGAGAGAAGAGATGCCCAGTTAGGTAAAGACCATATCTGCCCATCCATAGTTATGCTCAGTTAAAAATTCAGAGCTTCATTAGGCTTTCTCACCATGGAACAACAGTAAGAGAGGGGCTAAATTTAATGCACAGTAAAGGATCTCTCTCTCTGTCACCAGATATTAATTCCTGGACGTGCATCACTTTCACCTTCACCAGCTAATGTCTGTCCCTTGCCCTTCAGCCTCCTCCCCAGTATTTTTTTTCTTTCTGGTAGCCCTTGTGATTACTCTTTAATGGGAAAGGACACTTCCAGCCGTGGCTGAGGTCACACACAGAGAGGAAAAGCAAGAACTGGCACTCAGAAATTCTTTTCAGCACCTGGGCCAGGTTCTCACACATGGCCAGGTCCAAAGAGTGGTGGTGAATGGAGTCACAGGTGCTGCTCCCCAGGGCTCAGTGCTGAGGCCACTTCTCTTTAATACCTTTATCAATGATGTGGATGAGGGAGGGGATTGAGGGCACCCTCAGCAGGTTAACAGATGGCACTAGACTGGGAGAGAGTGCTGCTCTGTTTGATGCTAGGAAGGCTCTACAGAGGGACCTGGGCAGGCTGAACAGATAAACCAAGAGCAGTTGTGTGTATTAAGGCCAAGTGCCAGCTCCTGCACTTGGGTCACAACAACCACATGAGCACTCCAGGCTTGGGGGAAAGTGGCTGGAAAGCTGCCCAGCAGAGAAGGAAGGGTGCCAGCTGGCTGAACATGAGCCAATAGTGCACACAGGTTGGTCAAGAAGGTCAGCAGCATCCTGGCTTGGATCAGGACCAGTGTGACCAGCAGGAGCAGGGCAGTGACTGTCCCCCTGCACTCAGCACTGGTGAGGCCAGACCTTGAGTCTTAGGTTCAGTTTTTGGGCCCCTCACTACAGGACAGATAATGAAGTGCTGGAGCAGGTCTAGAAAAGGACAACCAAGCTGGGGAAGGGTCTGGAGAACAGGGCTGGGAGGAGCAGCTGAGGGTGTTTAGTCTGGAGAAAAGGAGGCTGAGGGGAGACCTTCTCAATCTTTACAGCTCATTGAAAGGAGGTCGGAGCCTGATGTGGGTTGGTCTCTTCCCCTAGGGACAAGTGTTAGGAGAAAAGGAAATGGCCTCAAATTGCAGCAGGGGAGGTTTAGGTTGGATGTTAAAAAATGGCTTCACTGCAAGGGTGATCAGGCACTGGAATTGGCTGGCCCAGGGGGGTAGTGGAGTTTCTTTCTCTGGAGGCATTCAAAACCCACCTGGATGTGTTCCTGTGTGCCCTGCCTTGGGTGATTCTGCTGTGGCAGGGGGGTGTTGGACTGGGTGAGCTTTCAAAGTCCCTTCCAACCCCTAGCACTCTGTGATTCTGTGTAACACAGCTTACAATGCAGACTCGTTCTGCTGGGGCAATTATATTGCTTGAATGGATTAAAGTTTCCACACATAAATACAGCAAAGATCCAGCATAATTATATCTATTGTAGATGGAAAGGATAAAAAAAAAAAAGAAAAGCACAGATTTGGTGATAGGGAAATTATGCAGAAGCCATCAAAGCAATAATGGGAAAATGGGAAAAGTCCATTAATTGAAGCATTATCTTTTATTTTATTTTATTTCACTCTCATTAATAGTAAAAGACAGGAAAAAATAATTGGAAAAAAAGGATAATTGGGAAAAAAAAAAAAAGAGAGAGTGGAAATAAAAGGATAATCACAGAATGGGAGGGGTTGAAAGGGACCTCTGAAGATCATTTAGTCAAACCTCCCTCCTAAAGCAGAAGAAATCACACAGGGACACATCCCAGTGGGTTTTGAATGCCTCCAGAGGTGGAGACTCCACAACCTCTCCAGGCCACCCTCGCCACCCTCAGAGGGAATCATTTTCCCCTTATGTTCAAGTGGAACCTCCTGGGATCCAGTTTGTGCCCATTGCCCCTTGCCCTGTCACTGGGCACCACTGAGAAGAGTCTGGCTCCATCCTCCTGAGACTCTCCCTTTAGCTATGGATCAGCACTGAGGAGATCCCTCTCCCCTCATTCTCCTCTTTTCCAGACTGAATGACCCCAGGTCTCTGAGCTTTTCCTCCTGAGAGAGGCTCCAGGCCACCTCATCATCCTCCTGGCCCTGTGCTGGACTCTCTCCTTGTCCTTCTTGAACTGAGTAGCCCAGATCTGGACACAAGCCCCCAGATATGGCCTCACCAGGGCAAAATAGAGGAGGAGGAGGAGAACCTCCCTCAACCTGCTGGCCAGACTCTTTTCATGCACTCCAGGATGCCACTGGCTGTTATGGAAGGAGTTCTCTTTCATCTCTTGCTAAGGAGTTCTGTCAAAATGAACTTTTGACTCTTTAAAAAGACTGTAAAATTATGCCAGAATTATTTTCCTGGGTATGATCCAGAACACAGTGAAGCCTCTTGGAGATGTCTTCTGTATTGACATGGACTTTTAATGGGTAGCTGTTGGTTCACCAGGGTTCTAAACGATGGCAAGCATGAAGTTCACAGCCTGCTAATTTTAGTTCACAAGCTGGCTGCCACCAAGCCCTCCAGGCTTCCTCTTCAGCTGGAGTTTGAAGTGTTCTGTTAGCACTGTTATAAACAAGCTGAAAAATGTAAAAGCCATCAAAGTGGCTGAAAAAGATAACTGCAGGAGAGAGCTGCTCAGATACAGAATCAATTAGAGCTTGCTGAAAATGAGGCTTTCATGCTTTGTGTTACCAAGTTGGGGTTGGTTAGGCAAACTTGGACAGTGATTGCATAGGAAATGGTGCAGGAGAAGAGGAAATGGTGTGCACAGAATCAGAGAATTGTAGAATCAGAGAATTGTGGAATCAGAGAATCATGGAATCATAGAATCATAGAATTATAGAATCAGAGAATCATGGAATCAGAGAATTATAGAATTATGGAATCATAGAACCATAGGATTATAGAACCATAGAATCATAGAATTAGGGAATCATAGATTCATAGAATCACAGGATCAGAGAATTATAGAATCAGAGAATAATGGAATCATAGAATCATAGAATTACAGAATTATAGATTCATAGAATCATGGAATTACAGAATGATAGAATTATGGAAACCATAATTCTATACCATAGAAAACCATAGAATTATAGAATCGTAACATGATAGAATTATAGACTCACAGAATTAAATCATAGAATTATAGAATCATGGAACCATAGAATCATAGAATTATAGAATCATAGAATTATAGAATATTAGAAGTATGGAATCAGAGAATTATAGAATTATGGAAGCATAGAACCATAGAATCATGGAATCATAGAATTAAAGAATTATAGATTCATAACATCATAGAATTATAGACTCACAGAATTATAGAATCATAGAATCATAACATCATGGAATTATAGAATCATGGAATCACAGAATTGTTCAGGTTGGAAGAGATCTTTGGATCTTAGGAACAAGTTCTGCACTGGAACACTGCAACAGGTTGCCCAGGGAGGTAGTTGAGGCTCCATCCTTGGAGATATTCAAGGTGAGGCTGGACAGGGCTCTGGGCAACCTGATCTAGAGGAGGATGTCCCTGCTGACTGCAGAGGGGATTGGACTGGATGAGCTTTGGAGGTCCCTTCCAACCCAGACCATACTATGATATTTATGGGGTATGCCCAGAACTGTGAGGAAAGGGAAGCCCGCCCAAGCTCCCCCAGTTACTAAGGATAATGTCATTCCACAGCCAGGGTATAGACTCAGCTCACAGAGACACCACCTCAGAGCTCAGCACTCAGGTGGGCTTAAGCTCTGTGACCTTAGCATTGCAAGGAAAGGTTGAGCTTCTCCAAAGAGAAATGGTAATAAGAGTTGCTCTCAGGAGGGAGCTGATAAAAAGTGTGCTAAAGAAATAATAAAGCAGCACTGTGCAGAGACTTTCTGATGGATCATCCTTATAAAAAAAAAAAATCTTTTTTTCCTTTTTTTCCCTTTTATATTTGAGGGGGGAAAGTCTGAAGAGAATAAAGCTCTGTGGTAATAATTTCAGGGAAGGAAAAATGTAGGGTGGGTCTCAAGGGTTGTTCAATCATGACTTTTATTTCAATATATATATGTGCACTGAAATTGTCACACTTGGTGGTGTCAGCTGAGAAAATAATGTATACAATTTGGGACTGATGGGACACTCTGCTTGGGATGGAGGTGATTTGCCTCTATCCCAGAGGGATCAAATGATGATTAAAGAGTCCTGTAAGCATTTAAGCATCTCAGACAGCTTGGAGGTTTTTGTTTGGTTTGTTGGGGGTTTTTTTGTTGTTGTTGGTTTTTGTTTGCTTTGCTTTGTTTTGTTTTTTTATGCCTATTGAGCAGTTTGAGCCTGAATTATTTGCACTGGAGAGGGAAAGAACAGGAAAAGGAAGGACAGACAAGAAAGAAGGCTTTGCATGGATCCTTGACGTGCACAGAGGCTCCTTACCAGGAAGGCTCTGTTTGCCTGGAGAGTTCATTGTCATAGAGATGACACAAAATGAATCACATTGAATCACAGAATGGTAAGGGTTGGAAGGGACCTCCAGAGATCATCAAGATCATCCTGCCAGAGCAGGATCACCTAGGGCAGGGCACACAGGAACACATCCAAATGGGGTTTGAAAGCCTCCGAAGAGGGAGACTCCACAACCTCTCTGGGAAGCCTGCTCCAGGGCTCAGCACCCTCACACTAAAGAATTTTCTTCTCATATTGGGGTGGAATCTCCTGGGTTTCAGTTTGTGTCCCTTGCCCCTCATCCTGTCTCAGGACACTACAGAAAAGAGCCTGACCCCTTCTTGACACTCACCCTTCAGATGTTTATAGACATTGATCAGATCTCCTCTCACCCTTCTCTTTCAATACTAACCAGCCCCAGGGCTCTCAGCCTTTCCTCATCAGACAGATCTTCCAGTCCCTTCATCATCCTCATACCCTCCATTGGACTCTCTCTAGCAGTTCCCTGTCCCTCTTGAACTGGGGAGCCCAGAACTGGACCCAGATGTGGCCTCACCAGGGCAGAGCAGAGGGGGAGGAGAACCTCCCTTGACCTTATCCCCATGGAATTGTCATAACTCTAAGGTCAAAGAGCTGCTGTTTCCAAGCTCCTTACAACACTCTGGGCAATCAAAATGTGCAGCAAGTGCACATGGCGGCAGTAAGGCCTCGTAGCTGATTATTGGAATGCTGCCTTCAAAATGGAGTCTTCCCAGGAAAAATACCAACTGACTGTAGGAAGCCTCAGTCTGAGCAATGAGAGGATGTAGATATTCTGTCTCCACCCTGTAACTGATGTCTACACTGACCCTAGAATCAGAGGATCATAGAATCACAGAAGTGTTGAGGTTGGAAGAGACCTTTGAGATCATCAAGTCCAACCATCCTCTGAGAGCCTCCTAAGGAAAACTTCACTGCTAAATCCCTGTATGGACTGAGCCCCTGGAGGCTTAACATTTTGCTTTAAATCTAACTCCAGCACAGACGCCCCTCCCTTTCCATTTTGTCTGTGCATTTCATCCAGCTATAAATTGCCTCAAGGTCTCTGAACTCATTTTTCACAGAAGAGATTTTCTGGTTAAGCAGAGATTTCTCAGCATCCACATAAAAGCAATTTACAAGAAATTCTTCTGTTGTGGTTTTGGTTTGGTTTTGGTTTTTTTTTTTTCTTCTTCTTTCTTGGAAGAAAGGTAATGGCATTTGAACTGTACATTGGTCATCTGTCCCACTCTAAACTCTTCAGAAGTTTCTCAGTTCTGGTCTTCCAACAGAGGCAAACCTGCTCCAGGTCTATGTCTCCAGGTGCAGCTAGGAGTGAAGCTGGGTGTGTGTTCCCAACAGTCACAGGTAGGCAGACACACACATGATTGGCTGCACAGATCAACACAGACAGAGCACACAGCATTTGCTCAAACACAGACAGCACCAACAGCTTTGTGCTCCTCCCTTCTTCCAGCTTTAAAACCCATTGAAGAGTTTTTATGCATATATAAAGATATATAAACACCTATAAACCTATATAAACATCTATAAATCTATGTAAACCTCTATAAGCATACAGAAACATATAAAACTATATATAAATATGTATAAAATGTATGGATGCCTTCAGCAAGTGGCCTTAAAGACCCAGCAGCTAGTCTCTGGATCTCCTGGTCTCCCAGTTGCATGGGCACAAGTAAAGAAGGCTCTCCAGTAGCTGGCCAAGATCTATGGCTGCACTGGGAGCTGAATTCCACATCCCCATAGGATCATCAGTCAATGATTTGAGCCTCTTAGTCCACTCAGTAGCCAACAAGAAGCTTTTCTGATCTCTCAACATTAAACACAGAGTAGTCTTGAGTACATGAAGGGAGCCTGCAAGAAAGTTGGGAAGGGACTTTTGACAAGGGCTTGTAGTGAAAGGATGAGGGAAAATGGGCTTAAGCTGGAGGAGGGGGGATTTAAACTGGAGATGAGGAAGAAAATCTTGAGAGTGAGGGTGGTGAGACACTGGAACAGGTTGCTCAGAGAGGTTGAGGATGCCTCCTCCCTGGAGGTGTTCAAGGGCAGGTTGGATGAGGCTTTGAGCAAGCTGGGCTGGTGGGAGGTGTCCCTGCCCATGGCAAGGGGTTGGAACTGGATGGTCTTCAAGGTCCCTTCCAACCCAAACCATTCTATAGGGACACTGACCTGGTTAAGATCTCTAAATAACACATTTAAGAACAACAAAAAAAAAAATGTCCAAACCTCTTTTACTCTCATGGTATCTGAATTGCTTTTTCTTTTCCATTTAAATCATTGAGAAAATTACTTCTGCAAAAGGTTCAGAACCAAATGTTCTCCTTTCCTTGTATTACTAAATCTAAGGCAGTATTTTGTTTTTTTAGTCTGGGCTTTTATTACATTGTTTCTTACATTTGTTTTTTGCCTTTGTTTGGTGGGGGTTTTTTTGTTTTTTTTCCCAGTAGTCTAGACATTAAAACCCACACCAGAATTAAGATGTGAGCACAGAGCTGAGACTACAACAGAATCTTCTAAAAGCATTCAGGTGGTTGAAATCAAATCTCAGTATTCTTATTAGCTACAGAAAAATATATTTTGGTAGAAAGAGTTTTTTTTTTTTTTTTTTTTTTTTTTTTTTTTTTTTTTTTGTTACCCACACTGTAGCTGATACCCTGTGCCACATTTTGCCTTCAGAGATGTCTGGTGTATGAGAGGAGACCTCACTCTTCTCTACAACTCCCTGAAAGGAGGTTGGAGTGAGGTGGGGGTTGGCCTCTTCTCCCTAATATCAGGTGGTAGGGTGAGAGAAAATGGCTTGAAATTGAGCCAGGGGAGGTTTAGGTTGGAGGTTGGTTTGTCTGAAAACCAAATCCAATATCCCAATTAAGAATAAATTATAATCAGGGTTTCCATGGTTTTAACTGATAAGATCACCAAACAGTGTACCTTTGGTTTTTCTGGCATTGAGACAGGGTAGAGAGAAAGAGAGAGTGCAGTGGAGGAATCTCAATACAGATGTCTGCTTCTGAAAGTCCAGCAAATGTAAGTTGAACTTGCATTTGAGCTCTACTCTGATGTGCTGAGACCTCAACTGCAGGGATGTGTCCAGCTCTGAGGCCCCCAACACAAGAGAGACATGGACCTGATGGAGAAAGTCCAGAGGAGGGCCAGAAGGATGATCAGAGGGCTGGAGAACCTCTGCTATGGGGACAGCCTGGGAGAGTTGGGACTGTTCAGCCTGGAGAAGAGAAGGCTCCAAGGAGACCTTAGAGCTGTGTTTAAGTATCTGCAGGGGACCTACAGTAAGACTGGGGAGGGACTGTTCAGAAGGGCTTAGAGTGGTAGGATGAGGGGCAGTGGTTTGAAACTGGAGCAGGACAGAGTTAGGTTGGACATCAGGAGGAAGTTCTGCACAGTGAGGCTGGGGACACACTGGAACAGGCTGCCCAGGGATATGGATGATGCCTCATCCCTGCAGACATTCAAGCTCAGACATGATGTGTCCCTGAACATCCTGCTCTAGTTGGAGGTGTCCCTGCTGATGGCAGAGGGTTGGACAAGATGAGCTTGGAGGGTCCCTTCCAACCCAATGTGACTCTGTGAAGTTGCTCATCTGTTAGGATCAGCACAATCTCTGCACATGGTCAAATCTTAGCTGCAAAATATCATCATTTGTACAGTTCTTATTAAAAATGTCTATTTTCCATCAGCTGAGGTTAAAAGGAGAGAATTGTGGAAGAATATTCCAGCAGCACTGTCTACAAAGCCCTGAAAGGAACTTAGAGTGAGGTGGGTGTAGGTCTCTTCTCCCAACTAGAGACAGGACAAGGGGACAATGCCTTAAGTTGTGCCAGGGGAGGTTTAGATTGGAGATGAGGAAAAATTTTGTTCCTGCAAGAGTGGTCAGCTATGGAAACGGGCTGCCCAGGGAGGTGGTGGAGTCCCCATCCCTGGAGGGGTTCAAAAAATGGCACTTGGGGACATGGTTTAATGGCCATGGTGGTGCTGCTTTGATGGTTGGACTGGATGATCACAGAGTTGTAGAATCATAGAACAGTGGCATAGCTCTAGTTGGAAGAGACCTTAAAGATCATTTAGTTCCAACACAGTTGCCATGGCCACTCCCACCAAACCTGGCTGCTCCAAGCCTCCTGATCTTTGAGTTCTTTGCCAACATTAATGGTTCTGTAAATCTGGAAGCCTTTGGTCTCTTTGTGGGACCAAAGAGAATGAGAACAAAACTGCTACAACTTAAACCTTCCCCTAAATCACTGATACCTTTTCCTCCAACGTTCCTAACACAGCATCAATTAACAGTAGATTGAATTAGGAATTGTTCTCTGGCTTCATTATCGAGGCAGAGCAGTTTTTAATTCAGTTTCTGGTTCTCTATTGCATGGCAATGACTTTGAAAAGGCTCAGACTAAACTCTTTAAGGTAATGAACCTCAAGTACTGAAGCAGCTCTTGCCTACAATCATGTCCACGAGACTTGGAGTCATTGATCCCTAAAAACAGCTTTGTCTTTTGTGTTCTGATTATCCCTCAATGCAGGACATGCAGGATTCACTATTAAGACATTATTTAGCAGTTGTTACCATGGAGTCACTATAGTAACTTTTTGTTCAGGAACTGACAAAGGAAAGGAAAAAAAAAACCCAAAACACCAAAAACCACCCAAAAAACCCACCCAAACCACCTCTCTCAAAAAATAACTCCCACCCCCAAAAAAATAAAATCCCAGTCACAAAGGCAACTGACATACTGCAGGAGCTTCTTCCCAGAGAGGCTTCTCCAACACAGGAGTGGTCTGCCCAGGGCAGTGCTGGAGTCACCATCCCTAGAGGTGTTCAAGCAGCCAGGTGCTTAGGGACATGGTTTAGTGTTGACCCTTCAGTGCTTTCTGTGATTCTGTGAATTAATCTTGAGGAAATGTTGACTTTTCCACTGTATTTAGTAGCTTTCACAAGTCTGTGTGGTGCTGTGCAGGGGCATTCTGAGCAGTACCAAACCATACAAGAGGAATCATCCTCCACTAGATCAGGTTGCTCAGGACCCCACCAAGCCTGACCTTGAATGTCTCCAGTGATGGGACCCCCAGCACCTCTCTGGGCAACCTGCTCCAGTGTTCTACCACCCTTGGAGTAAAGAACTTGTTCCTGATGGCCAATCTAAATCTGCTCTTCTCTAGTTTAAAACCATTGCCCCTTGTCCTAGTGCTACCTGCCCTTCTGTCCAGTCCTTCTCCAGCCTGTAAGTCCCCACTTCAGGTACTGGATGGCTGCTCTAAGGTCTCCCTGGAGACTTTTCTTCTCCAGGCTGAACAACCCCAGATCCTTCAGTCATCTGTCCTCATAGGAGAGGTTCTCCAGCCCTCTGATCATCTTCATGGCCTCCTCTGGACCAAGTCCATCAGGTCCATGTCCTTCTTGTGTTGAAGGCCCCAGGGCTGGACACAGTACTCCAGGTG
Organism: Indicator indicator; assembly: GCF_027791375.1. Taxonomy (NCBI): domain Eukaryota; kingdom Metazoa; phylum Chordata; class Aves; order Piciformes; family Indicatoridae; genus Indicator; species Indicator indicator. The sequence continues at coordinate 66,104,570 of NC_072011.1, forward strand.
AGGTCTCACCAGAGTGGCAGTGCCACCTCTCTCTCCTTCTGCTGGCCAAATCAGGGCTGCTGACTGTGGCACTCTCAGCTGAAAGGGGCACTGATGGCTCAGTCATTTCCTTTCTGCCTGCCAGTGCAGTGGGTGGAGTGTGCCCCTGAATTAATCAATACATATTTAATGCTGTGTACACTGTGGGCTGTGGGCAAGCTGAGCCTGAGGTGCAAGCTGATGACTTGGCAGATCTCCCCTTTGCTCCCCTGTTAGTCTGTCAGCCCTCTGACTCAAAGAGAGATCCTAATAAACTGTACTACTACTGACAGCTGCTTCTGCCTACTGCTAAGCATGTCAGACTCTGTTATATCACTGACAGATAAAAGAGCTCTGCTTTCCCAGAGCCTTTCCTCCAAGTAGAAACCAACCACCACCTCCCACATGTCCTTCTTGAGTTCTCCTCACCAGCCCGTGCCAGCTGAGGAGAGTGGGCAGGAGTGCAAGGCAGTGCAGTGACAGGGAGGTTGAAGTCGTATTTTTGAGTCATTTAGGACTGAGGGGAACCAGAAAGTGGATCATTCTTGTAAATTGCTGCAGTTTGGAGCAAGACTGGCTGTCAGGAAGAGTGAGGAGGAGTGTGGATGTGTGAGCATGTGGCTAGGGGTGTGCAGAGCTGAGAGGGCACCACACAAATTTCACAGGGGAGAAAGAAACAAACGTGTTTTGCAAAATCTTAGTGTTCAGGAGGAATGATTCTTCTAGGGAAAATTCTGCAAAGGATTGTAGAACCATAGAATTATGAAATTAGAGAATCATGGATTCATGGAATTAGAGAATCCTAGAATTATAGAATCCTAGAATTACAGAATCCTAGAATCATGGAATTATAGAATCACAGAATCATAGAATCACAGAACCATAGAATCATGGAACCACAGAGTCACAGAATCACAGAAACATAGAATCATGGATCCATAGCATCATAGAATCACAGAAACATAGCATCATGGAGAATTACAGAAACATAGAATCATGGAATCCATAGAATCATAGAATCACAGAAACATAGAATCATGGAACCACAGAGTCACAGAATCACAGAAACATAGAATCATGAAACCATAGAATCACAGAAACATAGAATCATAGAATCCCAGAGTCATAAAATCACAGAATCATTGAATCATAGAATTATAAGATACTTTGGATGCACCCCTACAATTGGCAACTGTTTCTTTTTTATTCTTTAGGCACTTCAAAATATTTTCCCTCCCCAAAGTGAGTGAAACAGGTAGTATTTAAAGTGTCTGTTTCTCTTGAAAAGCAGCCTAAACAATCTCAGACAGGAATTCCCCAAGTGGAGCAATTTTTTTTTCACCAGAAATTGATTTGTCAAACAGCAATGTGTTGTGAGAATGCTGTGGAGTCCTTTAACTGTTGTCAAAGTGAAAAGTCTAAACAAACCTCTCCTGCTTTCCTCAATATTTTCTGGGCAGCTTTCCTGGGATGTTAGGTCTCCCCAGAGCCACAGTTTCGTTGTCTCCTCCCTGCAAGGGGTTTCCAGGGCCTCTAGCTCTTGACAATGCCTCCAGAGAATTTTCTAGCCCAAGAGAAATGTGGATCACAGTCTCAGGAGATAGGAGGGCAGGTGACTCATGCTGTGGAATGGATCTCCAGCACCTGAAGTGTGCTGAGGTCTCCAGAGTCCTGCTGCTTGGTGGTACTACCTCATGATGCTATTATGGTACTCTGTATGATTTGGTAAATAAGGCTGAGGGACCTGGGACAGTTAGGTCTGGAGAAGAGCAAACTGTGAGGGGAGCTGATCAATGTCTATAAATATCTGAGGGGTGGAGACAGAATATCTACATCCTCTCATTGCTCAGACTGAGGCTTCTTACAGTGAGTTGGTATTTTTCCTGGGAAGACTCCTTTTTGAAGGCAGCATTCCAATAATCAGCTACAACAGGGTCTCACTGCAGCCATGTGCACTTACTGCACATTTTGATTGCCCAGAGTGTTGTAAGGAGCTTGGAAACAGCAGCTCCTAGACCTCAGAGTTATGACAATTCCATGGGAATGAGGTCAAGGGAGGTTCTTCTCCCCCTCTGCTCTTCCCTGGTGAGGCCACATCTGGAGGATTGTGTCCAGTTCTGGGCTCCCCAGTTCAACGGGGACAGGGAACTGCTAGATAAAGTCCAGTGGAGATTATAAGGATGATGAAGGGACTGGAAGATGTATCTGATGAGGAAAGACTGAGAGCCCTGGGGCTTGTTAGAATTGGAGGAGAAGGTTGAAAGGAGATCTGATCAATCTAAAGGGTTTGTGTCAAGAAGGGGCCAGGCTCTGTTCAGTGGTGTCCTGTGTGACAGGACAAGGGGCAATGGACACAAACTGAAACCCAGGAGGTTCCACCTCAACATGAGGAGAAACTTCTTTGCTGTGATGGTGGCAGAGCCTTGGAGCAGGCTGCCCAGAGAGGTTGTGGAGTCTCCTTCTTCTCTGGAGCCTTTCAAAACCCTCTTAGATGCATTCTTGTGTGCCCTGCCCTGGGCGACCCTGCTCTGGCAGGAGGGTTGGTGTGAGTGATGTCTGGAGGTCCCTTCCAGCCCCCACCAGTCTGTGATTCTATGATAAATATAGTAAATACTCTGTGATATGAAATATAATTATTGTTTTTTATGTTATGAAGTGTCTTTTTCAAACTTCTTCTTGCTTTCCTGCCCTCCTGCTACTCTCTCATTCAGTTAGACACAAGCCAGAAGGTCGGATTAAGTCTGATTTCCTCTCTGTGTCTCTCTTTTCTTGTTCTTGTGATTAAGCTTCCCTGCTTTGCTTGAGGGGAAGGTAGACATTAAGAAGAGCCTCAGCCAGTGACTAATTTCTGCCTTGATTTTGAGTTTCTCATAGCCTTTGTCAATGGGATCCATCTCCTAGGAGACAGCCAGCACTAAGCAGGAAAACAAAGAGCACCTGGTTGAAAGCTGATGCTGGGGAAACTCTGCTGTGTTTTGTTCATGCTAAGAACAGCTGCAAAAGCAGGACGGATGGATCTCATTTGTATTCTACCACCTGAAAAAGATGCCACTACCTGTGAGAAATGATGACATAAAATATTATTGGTTGTATATATCATTTATATTCCTTCCCTGGCGGGGGGGGGGTGTTGGACTAGGTGTTGTTTAGAGGTCCCTTTACTGCAGTATCATTATAATTAATTCCATAATTAATATAATATTATGGTATTATACATTATAATATCATTATCAGGGTTATATCATTATAATAGAATTGTCAGGGTTGGAAGCTAAATCAGGGATCAACCAGTTCCAACCCCCCTACAATGGGCAGGGACACCTCACACTACATCAGAGCCACATCCAACCTGGCCTTAAAAACCTCCAGGGATGAGGCTTCCACCACCTCCCTGGGCAACTTATGATCTTACAATATTATAGTATTGTAATATAATATTACTACAATATAATAATGTTATATTGTTATAATATTATATTGCAATTACTATAATATTATTCCATTGTCATTATAAAATCACAGATTTGGCATTATGAATTCTCTTTTCTTTCTTTTTCCTTTCTTCTTTTTCTCCTTTTTTTTTCTTTTTGCCTTTTTTTCCTCTTCCCCTTTTTCCCTTTTTCCTTTTTTCCCTTTTTCCCTTTTTCTATTTTTCTCTTTTTCCCTTTTCCCCTTTTTCCCTTTCTTCCTTTTTTCCTTTTTTTCCTTTTTCCCTTTTTTCCTTTTTCCCTTTTTTCCTTTTCCCCTTTTTCCTTTTCCCCTTTTTTCCTTTTTCCCTTTTTCCCTTTTTCCTTTTTTCCCTTTTTCCCTTTTTCTGTTTTTCTCTTTTTCTCTTTTTCCCTTTTCCCCTTTTTCCCTTTTTTCCTTTTTTCCCCTTTTCCCCTTTTTTCCTTTTTTCCCCTTTTCCCCTTTTTTCCTTTTTCCCTTTTTTTCTTTTTTTCTTTTGTCTTTCAAGAAAGACCCCTCAGGGAACTAATTGAAAGAGTCCAGCACAGAACCCCAAAGCTGCTGAAGGCAGTGGAACATTTCCCTGTGAGGCGAGGCTGAGGGAGCTGGGGCTTGGAGCTTGGAGCAGAGGAGCCTGAGAGCTGCCCTCATTGCTGGGGATGAAGATGTGCAGGGCTGGAGCCAGGCTCTGCTCAGGGATGTCCAAGGACAGCACAAGGGGCTGCAAGCTGGAGCAGAAGAGGTGCCACAGAAACAGAAGGGAAAACTTTGTGAGGGTGCTGAGCCCTGCAGCAGGCTCCCCAGAGAGGTTGTGGAGTCTCCTTCTCTGGAGACTTTCCAACCCCACCTGGCTGTGTTCCTGTGTGCCCTGCCCTGGGTGCTCCTGCTCTGGCAGGGGGGTAGGACTGGATGATCTCTGGAGATCCCTTCCAACTCCTAGTGTTCTGTGATTCTGTGATTTTGTGTTAGTGAACGTGCTAGTGGGGTTAGTGAACACCAAGTTCTGCTAAATATATTATTTCAAGCATTTTGAGACTACTTTGAAGGAAAGGCACAAAAAGATATTGAAAATACAAAAAATATATTAAAAAAATAAAGACAGAATTCTGATAGCACAGAAATCTGGGAAAAAAAGATAAATCTAAAAGAGACATTTTGATTAAGTGACTGAGGGAGCTGGGGGTGTTTAGTGTGGAGAAGAGGAGGCTGAGGGGAGACCTCATTGCTCTCTGCAGCTCCCTGAGAGGAGGCTGGGGTGAAGTGGGGGTTGAGCCTCTTCTCCTTAGGATCAGGGGATAGAATGAGAGGAAATGGCCTGGGGAGGTTTTGGTTTCTTATGAAGAACAATTTCTTTGCTACAAGAGTGGTCAGGGATTGACAGAGGCTGTCCAGAGAGGTGGTGGAGTCACCATCCCTGGGAGTGTTCCATGGCCCCAAGGGCCATGGTTTAGTGGCTATGGTGGTGTTGGGTTGCTGGTTGGACTGGATGATCTCAGAGGTCTTTTCCCACCAAAACAATTCTGTGATTCTCAGATATTGCATTAGAGGATTCCTGGAAGTGCCAGTGATAGCTTGGTTTTGCTTTTCGTTTGCTTACAGTTGCAGCAGGAATCCTACAATGGAAATGCAGAGCTCTATCCCATTGCTCATTTCTCTTTTCCTTTCATCCTCTTGAGGAGCAGTTATTGAGCAGAGCCCTCACTGTGAAGGATTTCCTTCAACATCTCTTATTAGGACAACATTCTGGGCTCCAGCACTTTTCCTTTCTTACTGCAACTAACAGCTTCCATAATGGTTAAGCCTCTGGTCTTGGCCATAACAGTCATTTAAAGAGGATATGATCAGCTGGTTGGCTTCAAAGTCTGCCCAGTTCTTTTGCAGGCTGACTGCTGAAGTTCACATTCTCCAATTATGTTCTACATTCTTTTGCTTAGCTTATGTCTTCTGATTTGGCTGAGCTGAAATTCATTTTTCTTCCTACAGTTCAGGCAAAAAGCAATCTTTGTGTATCAGAACTAACAAGGGAAAATAACACACAAGATAGAAAGAGATCATGTGGATTATACATGGGATAATAGGGAGAGGAGAGGGAGAGGGAGAGGGAGAGGATGGAATTTGGTGAAATTTGGTTCTGGGTTTGTCCTGAACCTCAGCTGTCAAATGGCATAAACAGGGATTCAGACTTTCTCTTGCAAGTCACTAATGTATTCATTTAATTTGCTCTTTTTATGTAAAGCTTTGGGTTTTACTCTGCCCAAAATCATTGACAAAATGCTTCCTTTATTATTATTTTTCTTTTGCCATTTTTCTTTTTCTTTCTCCTTCTGTCATTTTTAATTGTTATTTTCCCTTTGTTATTTTTCTTTCTCCTTCTGTCATTTTTATTATTATTTTCCCTTTCCTATTTTTATTTTTCTTTCTCATTTTGCCATTTTTTAATTATTATTTTCCATTTTCTTTCTCCTTCTGCCATTTTTTATTATTTTCCCTTTTCTTTCTCCTTCTGCCAGTTTTTAATCATAATTTTCCTTTTCTTGTTTTCCTTTTTCTTTCTCCTTCTGCCATTTTTTAGTCATCATTTTCCTTTTGTTGTTTTCCTTTTTCTTTCTCCTGCAATTTTTTAATTATTATTTTCCTTTTGTTATTTTCCTTTTTCTTTCTCCTGCAATTTTTTAGTTATTATTTTAGTTTTGTTATTTTCCCTTTTCTTTCTCCTTCTGCCATTTTTAATTATTATTTTCCTTTTGTTATTTCCCTTTTTCTTTCTCCTTCTGCCATTTTTTAAATCATCATTTTCCTTTTGTTATTTTCCTTTTTCTTTCTCCTTCTGCCATTTTTAAAATTATTATTTTCCTTCTGTTATCTTTTTCTCTCTCCTTCTGCCATTTTAAAATTATTATTTTCCATTTTCTTTCTCCTTCTGCCATTTAAAAAAATTATTATTTTCCTTTTGTTATTTTCCTTTTTTCCCCTGTGTATCACAGCACTGTAACCATTTGACATATTAAGACTCCATCCACTAACCCTGGTTTATATCTCTGCCTGTAAGGTAATCTGGGAAGTAAGGCAAGAGAGGCAAAAAATAGTGAGGGAAATCTTTACTTCTGACACCAGATGATTTATGTGAAGCTCCCCAGAAGTAAATAATTGTGCAGCTTAGCCTCTTCTCATAATTAAATCAAGTAATACATATTGACTGCAGTAATTAAGACTGCTCCAGCTTCATTCCAGTTATTAAACAAGGAATAATATCTGGAAAGACAATCCCTGGGAGGTTGGGGAAGCAAATGATGCTTTCCTCAGCTCACTGTTAGCAGTACCCCAAAAGTAAGTTTGGGGTTTTTTTCTTTCTTCCTTTTTTTTTTTTTTTATGTGCTGGTTTGGGGCCAGACAGATCGTCTCTTGCCCCGAAAGGGACAAAAGAATGAGACTCACACAAACAGATTGGAGAGTGATGGAAAGTTTAAATGGAAAAGCAATTGGTGAAGCTACAGAGAACTACAAACCACAAAGCATAGTGACAAAGAGTATCCCAAAGCGTACAGAACCCCTCACAGAATTCCCAGAGGCTTCCCAATCCTTCCCTTCTTCCCACCTGAGGGTAAACCCAAACCCCCCAGGGCTCTTTCTTCCCCCTCCCGCTGCTAGGCAAGTCTCAGGCTGGCCAGGTCTGAGACTGCCCCCCCCTCCATTCTCCTCCTGGCATTAGGCCTAGACAGGCCTAAGAGGCCTTGAGGATACTCCCCCGGCATTACCCGATAAGAGAGGACATCTCCCATGGGAAGCAGAGAGGGAAGAAAGAGGAAGAGAATGACTTTGCAGATGGCCTTATAGGGTGCAGGATTTATGGGTAGAAATACGTCGTTTCCTGTGTCCACCCCTGTGGGTGGGCACCCAGGACACCAGAGGTGTATCTCATGCGGCAGTGGCAGGGGGCACCCAGCCTAAACTGCCACATTCCACCCCTTATTTCATACCCATAATTCCTGCACCCAAAACATATCATCAAATCAGAAACAACTTTCAGATGACATGTCTGGCAAAGTCCAAGTCTCCATCTGGGCATCCTTCCAAAGAGTCTCTCCCTCAGGCTCAGGTAACAGTTCAGTCCAGCTCTTCTCCCTCATCCTGTGGAACCTCCCAGCGACGCAGAGTTCATTCTTCTGCACGGTGAACTCTTCATGGATCCGATGGAGCATCCTGGCCACCTGGAAACAACCTCATAACTTCTCAATCAAACATTTCTCCATCCACTCAAGCGGCATGTTTCCACCCCTCGGGGCAATCGAGTCTGAGCAATCAGGCTCCTCAACTCGACTCCTTCCACCCCTTGCAGGCAACAGCACGCTGAGACTTTCCAAAGCTGCACGGACCTTTCCCAAGCCCAGTGCTGACCGCTTCCAGCCGCGGCCCGAGGCTAATATGGATGCACACCACGCACAGGCACACCGCTCCCCCTGAGCGTACGCATGCTGAGGCGTGGAGGCATCCGGCTACACAGCCCTCCCCCGGAGAGGGAGTGGCTGCACTGCAACCCGCCGAGAAGAGAGGCGGAGCCAGGTGCTAGGCGCCATTTTCGGAGCGCGTCCGAAAATCAGGGGAGAGATAACAGCGAGAGCCGCCGTCACCTCTGCAGCCGCGGTACAGATCAAAACCGCCGCCACCCCTCGGGCCACAAGAGCGGCTTTTCCAGCCAAAGCTACGCTCGCTCCCTGGGTCCTCGGAAGCAGCTTTTGAACTGGAGCCACCGTCCGCCTTCTTGAGTTGCGGGAGCCACCGCTCACCGCCCCGCTGCGGCTAGCCCCCACCGCCGCGGGACAAGCCGACCCTGGTCTGCTTCCGACTGTCCCTCCCCCTTCCTCGGCTCCACGCCGCTCTGCTCGCCGCTGGCGCCGCGGGGAACAAAAGGGAAAGGGACAGGCACCGCATTCTTAAGCTTTTTTCCCCAGTGCCTGCAGCTATAGAATCGCCGCTGCCGCTTCGGAACAGCAGGAGGGATTCCACGCCACGGCTACGCACCAGGGTGTCCCCTCGGAACCCATAAAACGCCCACACGGTCGCCCCAGCACAAAACCTTGAGCCCAGCCACCAAAAACCAACAACGCCCAGATACCATTTTAACTTTTCCATCTCTGCACTTCTCCAATCCAATTCGCAGAGTTCAGCACAGGAACCATCCTCTGCTACCAAAAATCTGTGCTGGTTTGGGGCCAGACAGATCGTCTCTTGCCCCGAAAGGGACAAAAGAATGAGACTCACACAAACGGATTGGAGAGTGATGGAAAGTTTAAATGGAAAAGCAATTGGTGAAGCTACAGAGAACTACAAACCACAAAGCATAGTGACAAAGAGTATCCCAAAGCGTACAGAACCCCTCACAGAATTCCCAGAGGCTTCCCAATCCTTCCCTTCTTCCCACCTGAGGGTAAACCCAAACCCCCCAGGGCTCTTTCTTCCCCCTCCCGCTGCTAGGCAAGTCTCAGGCTGGCCAGGTCTGAGACTGCCCCCCCCCTCCATTCTCCTCCTGGCATTAGGCCTAGACAGGCCTAAGAGGCCTTGAGGATACTCCCCCGGCATTACCCGATAAGAGAGGACATCTCCCGTGGGAGCAGAGAGGGAAGAAAGAGGAAGAGAATGACTTTGCAGATGGCCTTATAGGGTGCAGGACTTATGGGTAGAAATACGTCGTTTCCTGTGTCCACCCCTGTGGGTGGGCACCCAGGACACCAGAGGTGTATCTCATGCGGCAGTGGCAGGGGGCACCCAGCCTAAACTGCCACATTTTAATCTATAAATATGTACCTATGAACCAGGAGGGGACTGTGGTGGCTAATGAGAAAGTTTGAAGCAGTTGTGAGCAGCATCACACAAAAAAAAAAAAGGCAGAAAAGAATTCTGCAGATCTGAGAGAGGTGAAAAATCTTCAGAGTAAAGAGAAGACATCACTGGTGGGAAAGCAAATAGAGAGGCAGAGAGTTAAATGCAATATAATGGCAGATTAAGGACTAGGAGAGAGGCTTTAATAAGAGGTAGTATCAGTCAAATTGACAGGCACAGGGGCTTCTGGGGAGATCATGAGGTGGGGATGGCTTGCACTTGAAACCCAAGATAGATAAGCAGCATGGCAGTTGCCATCCACATCTGGATGGTTTGAAGGGAATGATGATGATCAGATTTTCAGATTTCAACAGGCAAAAAGGCTTCCTCAGTCCTCTCAGGCTGAGCCTTTTCAACCCACCTGACTCTTCAGCTACACAAACCAGAACTGAGTTGAAGTTGTCCCATTTGTTCACCATGCACTTCTCCAATGCATCTCTACAGGGAATGTAACTAAAAAACAAAGCCAAACAAGCCTCTTCTGAGTTCACACCTTGAGTACTGCCTTCACTTTGGGGGTCCTCACTACATGAAGGACATTGAGATGATAGAATGTGTCCAGAGAAGGGCAACCAAGCTGGGGAAGGCTCTGGAGAGCAGGGCTGGGGAGGAGAAGCTGAGGGAGCTGGGGGTGTTTAGTGTGGGGAAGAAGAGGGAGACTCTACAACTCCCTGAAAGGAGGTAGGAGCCAGGTGGGGGTTGATCTCTTGTCTTGTCACTAGGGTGAAAATGGTCTCAAGTTGCACCAGGGGAGGGTTAGGTTGGATATTAGGAAAAATTTCTTTACTGTAGGAGTGGTCAAGGACTGGCACAGGCTGCCCAGGGAGGTGATGGAGTCCCCATCCCTGGAGGTGTTCAAGAAACCTGTGGCCAGGGCACCTGGGGACATGGCTTCATGGTCACTGTGGTGGTGAGTTGATGGACTGGATCTTAAAGGACTTTTCCTACCTTAAATGATTCTGTGATTCTTAAGGCACACTTACATTCTTATCAAGAGCAAATTATAGGTGAAAAATCTCAATGCTGGAATTGCAGGGTAAAATATCTGCTCAGCTCTAAGTCTTTGAGGACCACAGAAATGCTCTGTGCTTGGTGTGCTTGAGAAGCACAAACTGTAATGTTTCTGTGACTCTTGAGTTATGATCCAAAAGATCTGCAGCATTCCAGAGGAGGTTCTGCTCATGGGTTAGGAGGAGAACATTAAAAGGGTGGTAAAGAAATCATAGAACCACAGAAATGTTAGGGGTTGGAAGGGACCTCCAGAGCTCATTGGGTTCAGCCTCCCTGCCAGAGCAGGATCACCCAGGGCAGGTCACACAGGAACACATTCAAGCAGCTTTGAAAGCCTCCAGAGAAGGAGACTCCACAACCTCTCTGGGCAGCCTGCTCCAGGGCTCAGCACCTCCACTGTAAAGAAGTTTCTCCTCATGTTGAGGTAGAACCTCCTGGGTTCCAGCTTCTATCCATTATTACCCCTGTACACAGCACTGGTTAGGCCACACCTTGAGTACTGTGTCCAGTTCTGGGCCCCTCAGTTTAGGAAAGATGTTGAATTGCTGGAGCATGTCCAGAGAAGGGCAACGAGGCTGGGGAGAGGCCTTGAGCACAAGCCCTATGAGGAGAGGCTGAGGGAGCTGGGGGTGTTTAGCCTGGAGAAGAGGAGGCTCAGGGGTGACCTCATTGCTGTCTACAACTACCTGAAGGGAGGTTGTAGCCAGGAGGGGGTTGGTCTCTTCTCCCAGACAACCAGCACCAGAACAAGAGGACACAGTCTCGAGCTGCACCAGGGGAGGTTTAGGCTGGAGGTGAGGAGAAAGTTCTTCACAGAGAGAGTGGTTGGCCATTGGAATGTGCTGCCCAGGGAAGTGGTGGAGTCACCATCCCTGGAGGTGTTCAAGAGGGGATTGGACGTGGCACTTGGTGCCATGGTTTAGATAGTCATGAGGTTTAGGGTGACAGGTTGGACTCGATGATCCTTGAGGTCTCTTCCAGCCTTCTTGATTCTATGATTCTATGATTCCTTTTCCTATCACCTATCACTGAACAGAGCCTGGCCCCTTCCTCTTGGCCCCCACCCCTTAGATACTTACAGACAATGATGAGATCCACTCTCAGCCTTCTCTTCTCCAGACTTTCTTTCTTCATAGGAGAGATGTTTGAGTCAACCCTTTATGAATCTTAGATCAGTTTTGACTGAGCAGAAGAGTAATTTTTTAAGTCCAGGCTGGATGTGGTTCTGGGCAGCCTGATCTAGTGGGAGGTGTCCCTGCCTGTGGCAGGGGGGTTGGAACTGAATGATCCTTGAGGTCCCTTCCAGCCCTGACAATTCTGTGATTGCTCATTTTCCTTTTTTGCAGCAGTGCTTTAACCAATTAACCTGCTGCTGCTATGACTGGGGGAGGGGGGAAATTCATAATGAACTTTAACACCAGATGGAGTTACAACCTTCCTGTAAATAATTGCCAACCTCCCCTCATTTTTGCAGCTTGCTATAACATTGATTTCTGATCAGTGAATACTTTCATTTCCAGTAACCTATTAAATCATGCTCTGTATTACATGGATTTTATGCATCTCTATTTTTAGCCCCATCTTTATTCCCTCCTTGCAATCCAGTTAGTCCAGTGTCATTTCTCTGAGCTCCCATTCATTTAGTTTTCCCCTGTGCTGAAACTCATGGACTAGGTCAAATCAAGGTATCAGGCAATTTAATTGGAGAGAAGCTTTCCCTCACACCTTCTGTGACCTCAGATTAAGCTGATTTTATTACACTCATTAAAGCCTAAGTACAAATTCAGTGAGGATTGTGAAGCCATAGAAAACCCCTGGATGGATACGGATGCAGCTGAAGCCATGCTTTAAGGCTGAAATACCTGGGAGGAAAAATGAGAAGGAGTCCAGTTGGAGGCCTGTATCTACTGAAGTCTCTCAGGGGTCAGTACTGGGACCAGGACTGTTCAATATATTCCTCAAGGACCTGGATGAGGGCACAGAGGGTTTGCTGATGACACCAAACTGGCTGACACAGGAGAGTTGTGCTGCTATTCAGCCTGACCTGGACAGGCTGAGAGTTGGGCAGGGAGAAATGGAATGAAATTCAACAAGGGCAAGGGGAGAGTCTTGCACCTGGGAAAGAACAACCCCATGGAGCAGGATAGGATGGGGACTGACCTGTTGGAGAGCAGTGAAGGGGAAAAGGACCTGGGGGTCCTGGTGGATGGAAGGTTGACCATGAGCCAGCAATGTGCTCTTGGGGCCAAGAAGACCAATGGCACCCTGGAGTGGATTAGAAGGTCTGTGCCCTTCTAAGAGATCAAGAGAGGTTCTCCTTTTTCTCTACCCTGCCCTGGTGAGGCCACATCTGGAATATTGTGTCCAGTTCTGGGCCACTCAGTTCAAGAAGGGTCTCAGGGAGCTGCTTGAGAGAGTTCAGTACAGAGCCACAAAGATGCTGAAGTCAGTGGAATATCTTCTTCATGAGGAGATCCTGAGGGAGCTGAGGGCTCTGTAGCTTGGAGAGGAAGAGCCTGAGAGGTGACCTCATTGCTGGTGATAAAGCTGTGCAGGGTGAGTGCCCAGAGGCTGGAGCCAGGCTCTGCTGGGTGATGCCCAATGCCAGCACAAGGGGCAGTGGTGGAAGCTGAGGCATAGGAAGTTCCATGGAAACAGGAGGAAAAAATTTTTCCTTGTGAGGGTGCTGGAGCCCTGGAGCAGGCTGCCCAGGGGGGTTATGGAGTCTCCCTCTCTGGAGATATCCAAAACCCACCTGGATGTGTTCCTGTGTGATCTGCTCTGAGTGCTCCTGCTCTGGCAGGGGGGTTGGACTGGGTGAGCTTTTTGGGTCCCTCCCAACCCTTAACATTCTGTGATTCAGTGAAAAGAAAATTAAGTTGTGGAGGGGTTTTCTTCCCTGGTTTGGTTTTCTTTTTTTTTTTTTTTTCCACCTTTGTTTTCTCTCAGTGCAGTGATCAAAACATGCAATGCTCTTAGGATCACAGACATCCTACACATTGGAAAGCAGCCCTGCTGCAAACCCCAGCAGGGATTTATAGAAGGCAAACACTGAGAACCACTTTTTTCCTACCCTCAGTCACCCCAGCAACCATCCACATGCATCTTAGCAGTTCTTCAAAGTGGTGTAACTCTCAGTGAGGGCAGAAGCCTGGTTCTGTGTAAAGAAAAAAAAAACAAAAACGAACAAATAAACCAAAAAACTACAACCACGAAAAATCTGTAATCTCATCCCAGTGCCACCAACATAAACTGCTTCAGATGTTCCTTCAGTTGTTTCTGTCAGGAGTTAATACAGCTACAGCCCCTCTTTAATTACCTGTGACTTATCTGTGACATCCAACAGAGCAAGCCCTTGATCTGTCACTCTAGGAAAGAATATGGATCCACCTTCTTATCCTGGAAAACCTCCCAAAGCAGCAACCTGAAGGAACTACTTCCTTTTATCTCCTGCTTAAACAAGACAGAAAAAAAAATGAAAAAAGAAAAAGATTTACTTAAATACAGAAACTCTGACAATTGGAAAAGGAAAGCCAAGGGAGAGCAGGAAGGAGAGGTCTATAAAAAGCTTCAGGCAGACCCTAGAAGGTTGGCAAAGCTCCAGTCTTCTGAAACAGAAAAATCAATTGGGTACACCAAGCAGAGGTATGAAGCACCAGGGCCAAAAAAAGAGAGAAAAGAGGGGAGGGAACCCTGTTTTACACAGAGACGTTAATGTGCATCTATGCACCCACGTTTCTTTCATCAGTGTCCGGCAAATCCCTGCTAATCACAAAAAAAATTACAGGCAGGACTTTGCAGACTTCTCTGTGAGTCTCGAAGTCACAGCTCAAGATTTCCAACACTAAACAGGAAGATATTCCCCACAGCCAGCAAATGTTTGCATTCCTGCAGAGACAAACAAAGCACTTTATTCTGGGAGGAGGTGGTAACAAAGGTAGCAGACCAGGTACAGAGAGAGTCATGGAGTTGTTAGGGTTGGAAATACCTCCAAGATCAGAGAATGCATTGGGTCGGAAGGGGCCCTGAGAGGTCTCTTCCAGCCTCAACTGTTCTGTGGTTCAAGAATAGCTACCAAGAAATGTTTTAACACTTAATGATAAATAAAGGTTGTGGACATGAAAAATGTGTAACCTTGGGAGGAGGTCAGGGATACAGCAATGTCTGGTTATGGCTGTGGGCAGTGATTTCTGAGAAGCATGAGATCATTTTGCTTGGAAAAGCCCTTTAAGATCATTGAGTCCAACCATTCTCCATCTCTGCCCAGGCTGGGGCTAACCCATGGCCCTCAGCACCACATCTCTGTCTCTTTCAAACACCTCCAGGGATGGGCATTCAGCCACCTCCCTGGGCAGCCTCTTCCAGTCTTTGAAAAGCTTTTCAGTGAAGAAGTTTCTTCTAATCTCCAACCTAAAGCTCCCCTGGTGCAACTTGAGGCCATTTTTCTCTTGTCCTATCACTTGTTACCAGTGAGAAGAGACCAACACCCAGCCCACTCCAACCTCCTTCCAAGGAGATGTAGAGAGCCAGAAGGTCTCCCCTCAAGCTCCTCTTCTCCAGACTAAACAACCACAGTTCCCTGGGGTCCTCATAAGTTTTCTTTGTAGTCTTGAAAGATCTAATACAGACTGAAAATGGTTGGGGTGTATTGAGAGCAGATCCTTCACTCAGCATGGAATTCTGCATAAAGATGTCAGCATTTCTTTATTAGGACTCTTTGTGGAAGAGACCAATGCAAAAATTCAGTTGCAGACTCAGCAGCTAAGTTTCCTGGGCAGTCCCCATCCCTGGGAGTGTTCAAGAAACCTGTGGCCATGGCACTTGGGGCTAGGATTTAGTGGCCATGGTTGGGTTAGGCTGACAGCTGGACTCACAATTATCTTAAAGCTCTTTTCCAACTGAAACAGTTCTGGTTTGGTTTATTTTTTTAGCTTGCCAGTGTCCTAGCACACAGCCTGATCTTTTCCTGAGTCTTGTATTCATTCTGGAGGCAACTCAGGTATCCAGCTGAGGGTTGTGAGCTCTGTTAACCAACCCTGGAGACCTAATTAGATAGTTTAAGGTGAAAAGTGGCATCACAACATCTGTAGCACCTTTTATATTTGACTCCAGGCACTGAGACAAAGCAAGGTGTCTTACCCAATCTGGAAACTTTTTGATTTCAGTGTCCTAAGATTAAAGGCAACAGAAGCAGGAGTGCACTTTGTGTTCACTGGTGTGTAGAAATCAAAAAGCAGGAATCACCTCAAGAAATACTCTCCTCAGCCTCACATTCCTAGCCCTCCTCATACCTGTTGGCATCTTAATATGACAGAGAAGCTGGACAAATAAAAAATCAGCTCTGTGCCCTTAATTCCATTGAAGTGGCCTCTAATGCTAATGAATTTATGGATTTTTATTTTTTTTTGGCCAGGGTAATAACTTTTAGCATTTGTTTTATGTGCAGCATAATAACTTGCAACACTTGCAACCAGCAACTGCTCAGAATTCAATTGATTGTCTTAGGAGATGCAATACCAAATCAATTTCCTATTATCTGTGGGGGTTTTTTTGTTTGGTTGGTTTTGTTGTTGTTGTTTTTTTTTCTGCCTGTATGGATTTCAGACCCATTTTTTGCCTTTAGAGCTGGGTAGCCACACAACCACAACTGCAATATTTTAATTCCATTGGCCTGTGAATAAGAGACCAAACACCAATCAATTCCCTCACCAAACACCTTGCAGGATAAGCTCTAATCTACTTCCCCCTTTCAGTTGTCCCTCAGTACCAGATATTACCTTGCAGGATAGTTTTGGGTTGTTTGATTTTGGTTTGGTTGGTTTTCGTTTGGTTGGTTTTCGTTTTGGTTTGCTTGGGTTTGGTTTGTTTGGGTTTGGCTTCTTTGGGTTCGGTTTGCTTGGGTTCGGTTTGCTTGGGTTCGGTTTGCTTGGGTTTCGTTTGCTTGGGTTTCGTTTGCTTGGGTTTGGTTTGCTTGGGTTTGGTTTACCTGGGTTTGGTTTGCTTGGGTTTGGTTTGTTTTGGTTTGGTTTGTTTTGGTTTGGTTTGTTTTGGTTTGGTTTGTTTGGGTTTGGTTTGCTTGGGTTTCGTTTGTTTGCTTTTGGTTTGGGTTTGTCTGTTTTTTCCCCCTCTGTTTCCACCCAAACAAAAAGTAGAACTTTACCTTTTATTATTGGCACAGATAATTTGAGCTGCCCTGCCAGCTGTGAATAAATATTTCCTGCCTGCTCTACAGAACTAGGGACATCTCTGCCTGCCCATCTGCAGGTTTGTGGGATGGGTCCTTAACTCAGAAACCTGGCAGCTGGCTTGAGGAGCTGAGGTATGATTTTTTCATGACATCCTAGGCAAGGCAGAACATAAAACTCTCCACACAAGTCACGAAGATATTAGTTACTTCAGCTCCAGGCTTGCAGCAACTTTTGGTTGCTAACTCTTAGTCACTGACTCTTTTTTTCTTTGTCAGCATCTCTCGCAACCTTTCTCCTCTTCCTCACAGGCACACACACTTCATGTGGGAAGAAGAACTTCATCCATTTTTGATGGCTTTCCATCTGGGCTCACTGCTCACATTGAATGCTCCATGATTTGTCTGAGTGTTGCAAGGCAATTGCTTCTTGCCTTGAGATAAACAAAGGGATCAAAATATGCTTTGAATGAGTCACGTTTTTAGACCTCATTCGAGGACGATTCACCAAAACCTCATAACTGAGTTTAATGTGTACAAAGATACAGCAGCACCATACATGAGAGATGCTCCCAGACTGCAGGGTCCTCCCAGATGAGGATGATGAAGGAACTGGAGCATCTCTCTGATGAGGAAAGGCTAAGAGGTCTGGGGCTGTTCAGAGGAGGCTGAGAGGAGATTTGAGCAATGTCTGTAAATATCTGAAGTTTGGGGGGCAAGAGGAGGCCAGGCTCTGTTCAGTGGTGTCCTGTGACAGGACAATGGACACAAATTGAAACCCAGGAGATTCCATCTCAGCATGATGGAGGAGAAACCTCTTTGGTGTGAGGGTGCTGAGCCCTGGAGCAGGTTGCCCAGAGGGGTTGTGGATTCTCCTAGACATTTTCAAAAACCCACCTGGGTGTGTTTCTGTGTGACCTGCCCTGGGTGATTGTGCTCTGGCAGGGGGATTGGACTGGATGATCTGCAGAGGTCCGTTCCAACCCCAACCACTCTGTGATTCTGTGACTGCCTTCCATAAGGCTCTTGCTTCATTGAAGACAAAATGTAGTTGTTGTGAGAATGTCTTTACATGGACTTGCCATCAAATGCAAACCAACAAGCCATAATATCCTTATCACTGGCATTAAGGATGCTCTTTGCCCTTTAGTCATGCAACTGCTGAGGTTGGAAGAGATTCTTGAGATCATCAAATCCAACTGCTCACCTGGAGCTGCCAATCTGCTTCTTCACATCCATGTGTCTCTTAAATACCTCCAGGGATGGGGACTCCACCACCTCCCTGGGCAGCCTGTGCAAGGGCTTGACAACCTTTTGTGTGAAGAAATCTGTCCCAATACCCAACCTGACCCTCCCCTGCTGGTCTAATGATAGTTTCCCAGGATAGAAGGTGGTAGCTTCTAGAAAGCATAGGTGGTGATTTGGAGTGCTGGTGTTGAATTACTTTCAGCTCCTGTGAAGTTTTCTTGCACCAAGAACTTGTTCTTTGCTGCTTGAGATGGAATGGAAGAGAAAAATGACTTTTCCCTATTACCTGCTTCCCACTGAATATCAACTTAGGCTCTCATTTTAATTACTCCCTGCAGCAGTGTAAAAGTTTGTTTCTAGGGAGGAATAAAATATTCCAGAGCCCTTTTTTTTTTTAGGTGGGAATTCCACAGAAAAAGAGCAAGCTAATCACTTCATTTATAGCTTCTTTTTTCTTTATCATTATTTTGTTGTCATATTGGCAGGTAGATTAAAACACTACAGCAGCAAAAGCTTAACAGTGGATTGATTTCTTTTTTTTTTTTTTTTTAGCTAAGATGGAGTCTCTGCTTCTTCCACCACTAAATAAATGACCTCTGCATTTGCTACTTAACAAAATATTAGTTAAGCTAAGATTTCAGGACTTTGTTTTTGTTTTTTGTTTTCCTACCTGTTGTAGGATACAGCAAGTTATCACACAACAGTGCTTTAAGGAGAGCCATTGGAATTTATTCATAGAAAGCACAAAGGTTTTTACTACAGGAGGAGTTCACTCAGGAAGTCTAGGTCTACATATTCCTATAGCCTGGATGGAAAACTATGGGAGGTAAAGAGGAGAACTTTTAAGTGCTGGAGAAAAGGACACTGAAGAGAGCTCTCCTCACACTCTGCAGCTCCCTGACAGGAGGCTGGATCCAGGTGGGTGTTGGTCTCACAAATAAGAAGTGATGGAATGAGAGGAAATGGCCTCAAGTTGTGAAGAAATTGTTCCTGATATCCATCCTGAACCTCCCTTTACACAACCCAAGGCTGTTTCCTCTTGTCCTGTCACTTGTTCATCTGAGAGACTAAGCCTCCTCTGGCTCCAACCTCCTTTCAGGGAGTTGTAGGGGGTGGTGAGGTCTCTCTTCAGCCTCCTCTTCTGAAGTCTAAACACTCCCAGTTCCTTCAGCCATTCCTTGTCAGACTCATGTCCTCCCCCCAGCTTGCTTTCTCTTCTTTGGACTTGCTCCAGCAACAAAACATCCTTGTAGGGAGGGACCCAAAACTGAACCCAGCATTTGAGGTGTGGATAAACAGAGAATAAACCTTATGAGGAGTGGCTGAGGGAGCTGGGGCTGTTTAGTTTGGAAAAGAGAAGGCTGAGGGGAGACCTCTCCACAACTACCTGCTTCTGTAGAAGAGGATGGGCTGTGTAAAAAAAAAAAATACACAAGTAGCCCACTCCAGATTTCACCTCCTTTCTCCTTATTCCCTCTTTGGAAAGGATTGCTTCACTTCTGGAAGGATTGATTCACTAACTCCTGCCCCCCTGGAGAGAAATACAGCAATTAAATATTTATCAAGACTGCATTTCAGAAAGAGAAACTCATCAACAAACCAGCACAGGGCCCTTCAGAGATCATTTGATTCACTCTAGATTAACCAATAGTTTACTAATTAAACCAGACAGGGACTCTCTTGCCATCTCTCAAATGCTAATTAGCTGCTGTAAGAGGGCTGTTGGGCTGGGTTGGGGTAAAGGGGATGAAGAAAGGGAGAGATCTGTTAATTGTCTGGGAGCAATGCTTGCTGGTGCCAGACTCCTACCACAGAGTCTGGAAGGTCTCCTGTTCATTTTGATGGCCTCTGCTGGGTCTCTGTAGAGCACTTCCTGTCTTCTTATGCTTCCCAAGATGCTCCTCAGCACTTGCACATCATTTTCCTGGCTCTTTTTGAACTTGAAAAAAATAGTATTACTCCTAGGATACTTCAGAGAAATGCCTGAGGATGTAATTTCCCCTAAAATTTTCAGGTCAAGCTTGGTGGGCCCCAGAGCCACCTGATCTAGTTACAGATGTCCATGCTGACTGCCGCAGGGTTGGACAAGATGACCTATGAGGATCCCTTCCAACCCAATGCATTCTGTGGTTCTATGAATTCTCAGCTCAATAATGTTTTAATGGGATTCTTCTGACATTTGGCCTTTGCAGTCTGGCTGAACAAAAGAACTGGAAGCCCCAATTTCCAGTTCTTCCTCTTCTTTGGCATCATTACCAATGCATGAATTTAGAGAGTCATGGAATTGTTTCAGCTGCAAAAGACCTCTAAGAAAAGACCTCTAAGACCATTGAGTCCAACCACTATTGAATTCCAGCAACCTCCCTGGGCAACCTGTTCCAGTGCCTCCCCACCCTCACTGGAAAGAATTTCTTCCTGATCTCCAGTCTAACTCTGCCCTCAAGCTTCAATCTATTCCTCCTCATCCTATCACTACAAGCCATTGTAAAAAGTCCCTTCCCAGCCTTCTTGTAGGCTCCCTTCAGGTACTGGAAGGCTGCTCTAAGGTCTCCCCAAGCTGATCAGCCCCAACTTTCTCAGCCTGTCCCCATAGGGGAGGTTCTGTAGCCCTCTGATCATCTTCATGACCTCCTCTGGATCCACTCCAGCAGTTCCATGTCCTTCATCCTGGAGTTGCCAGTATGAGACATTACTTTCTCACTACTTGTCAGGTGAGGTGCATCCACATAAATCTCACCACCAAACACCAATAGCTTCAACAACAAACCTGAACTGCATCAAGAAAAAAGGAAGTCTTGCATTTCCTAGGGGTATAATTTTCCTTTTAATATAGCAGCTGGTTTATTGTAAAAAAAAAAAAAAAAAGAATATAATAAACCAGAAACTTTTCTAGATCTTTTCCCCTCTAAAATGTTCAGTTTCAGAGAATTAAATATCTCCATTTCTGTTCATTGCTAAGCATCATTCTTCATTCCTCCTCCTTTTGCCATTCCCTAACAACATCTCCACTCTGCATCTGCCTTTAAATCACTCAAGCATCCCTAGAGCTCAAAACCACTTTATTTTTCCAAGCAGTGTTCAAAACATAAGGAGGAAGAAAACAAACAAACACGAGAGAGGCAGGGAGAGGAGAGAAGGAGATTTATAACAGTCCCTGAGACCAAATCTAGAGGCTGGAATCCTGTCCAGCTGAGTGATTTCAGTTCAACACAGAGCTGGTGTAAAGGTGTTCTTCAGCTCATGGATTTGGAGGGTGGTGGTGGTGCATCATTAGGCCACTCTGTGCTTTGTTTTGTTGGTGGTGTTAGGCTGTGGCTGTCTTCAGTGTGTGATCCTCAGTCCTACATAGCACAGACTACCTCTGTGGTCCTTAGAGCCTTGCAGCTGAGCTGGTGGTTTAACCCTGCAGTTCTGGCATGAAGATTTTCCATCTTTCATCTGCTCCTGGTGAGCATGTCTATGTAAAGATAAATTTGCCTTAGGAGTCATGGAATCACAGCAACAGTCAGGTTGGAAAAGACCCTCAGGATCACCAAGTCCAACTGAGAACCCTACTCTGCAAGGCTCACCCCTTCCCACCCTGACTGATTCTATGATTCTATGATTCCATGATTCTATGAAACTATATCCCCAAGCACCAAAACACATCCAGGGTTAAATCATTAAGGTTAGAAAAGACCTCAAAGGTCAGCAAGTCCAACCATCAACCTGACACCCCCAGGCCCACTAAACCACATCCTGAACTGCCATATCTGAGTGGTTTTGGGCACCTCCAGGGCTGGTGACTCCACCACCTCCCTGGGCAGCCTGTTCCACAATTGCATTAAACATTTTTTTCCTAATAGCCAACCTAAACCTGATGCAACCTGAGGCCATTTCTTCTCGTGGTATCCCTTGGTAGTAGGGAGAAGAGACCAACACCCATCTCACTCCAACCTCCTTCCAGGCAGTTGTAGAGAGCAATGAGGTCTCCCTTCAGCCTCCTCTTCTTGAAGAGCAAACCACCCCAGTTCCTCAAGCGATGAAGATGATGTATCTCAGATGACATTCTCTCCTTTTCTCTCTCCTAATGCCAGACTCCATTCTAAACCCTTATTATTTTAGTAGGTTGATTGAACTTTTATCCTATCATTTTTTACTAGGGAGAAGAGACCAACCCACACCTCACTCCAACCTCCTTTCAGGGAGCTGCAGAGAACAATGAGGTTCCCCCCTCAGCCTCCTCTTCTGCAGAGCAAACAACCCCAGTTCCTCAAGTGATGAAGATGATGTATCTCTGGTGATGTATTTTCCTTTTCTCTCTCCTAAGTTCCAAACATTTATTATTTCAGTAGGTTGATTCAACCTTTCTCCTACCACTTGCTACCAGGGAGGCAAGACTGACCCCCACCTCACTCCAAGCTCCTTCCAGGCAGCTGTAAAATGAAATGAACCACTTTTCATAAGTCTTCATTTTGGTCAAAGTAGCAGGAGCTGTGGTATTTTAATAAGTAGCTGACATTTAGAATGTGAGTTTACTTCTGCAGTGATCTATGGTTGTGTAATATCTTCTCAGTAGCCTAACAGCTTCAGAACACTTATCAGAAAAGAAGCCTGTCTGAGTGTTTCTACAATGTGTGTTCAACATCAGGCTGGGAAGTGCTTAAAAAAAACATTTTTATTCCCTATAGGTACAGTGGGGGAAAAAAGAGAGAGGGGGGAAATAAAAAGGATAACACTTCTGTTATTCTCAGAGGGATTTGTGCTTTTGGAACCAAAGGGAAAAAAAGAAAGTAAGATACAGATTTTTTTTTTCTTTTCAGAAGGGAAAGATTTTCAGAAGTATTTTTACATTTCCTTGAGTCAATCTCTGCCTCTTATTAAGGAGCACATTATTCCCACAGAGAAGATGAGGCTGGATTGGGTTTACTTCATCTCTGTGGATATATAGCCAGGGATTTTCTGAGGAGTAGGGCTGGTTTGGTTGTTTATTTTTACCCTCCCCATTCTGCTCTTGGTCTTCCCTCTTTGGCAGTCAAAGGGGAGTGGGAATCCACTCTGCTGACCCCTTTCCAGATGGCCCTCTGCTTGGCAGCTTGGATATGCCAAGTCACATCAAAAGCTGATCCAACTGAAGTGGCACTCCCTCCACACAAGGCTTTGGTTATCAGCACCCACACAGGGACTGGCACAAGCCTCCACTGCCAACCACTCAGAGCCCACTGCTTCCATCCACCAAGCTGAGCACACACAACACACTTCAGCATTCGGAAGCCTTTTTCTCTGTCACCCTCCCATCTCCTTGGCATCTTGTTTCTGAGCCTAACAGCAGATCTGTGCAAGAAAGGGTTGGGTGGGAAAGAAGAGGATTTAAAAAGACAAAAAATCTATTAAAAACATGTATATATTCAATACTTATAATGATATATACTCAATATATTCAATATATATTGAATATGTATTCAATATATAAATATATACTCAATATATATTCAATATAATGAATATATATTGAATATATTCAATATATATTCATTATAGAATTCAATATATATTCAATATATGTAATAGATATTCAATATAGAATATGTATATTGATATACATATTCAATATGTGTATTAATATACACCTTGAATATGTATATATAATATATACATACGATATACATATTGGTTGTACATATAATATACATATTGAATATATGTATTGAATATTTATTGATATATTGATGTACATTGAGCATGTATTGATATATTGATGTATATGTCTATGTCTGTGAATATGAATATATCCAATAGGTGTATATTTTATTTTTGAGCCTAAGAGCTCAAAGGAAAAGAGCTCTAAGGAAAAGTTTACATAGGAAATAAATAAATATATATGTGTTTAAAACTATGTTTTAAAATATATTAAAAATTATATTTAAAATATGTTTTAAAATATATTTTAAAATTTGTAATATATATTTATATTTAAAATATATTTTGAAGTATATTATTAAGTTATTTAAATTTATTTTTGAGCCTAAGAGCAGATGTGTATTAATAGATATTTGATAAGTATTAATATATATTAAAAGAAAAGGCATTTTAAACACAATTTAAAAATTATTTAAAATATATATATAATAAATTTATATGTAATATATTGAAATAACTAGTACTTTACATTTTAAAAATACATATTTTAAAAATACATATTTATATATAATACATATTTATATATAATGTATTACATATTTATATATAATGTATTAAAATAAAGCATTTATAACATCATTTTAAAATAATTTTAAATATATATAAAAAAATTATATTTAAATAAATATTAAACAATTGGGCCCAACACAGTTGAACATTCTGAGCCGCTTTTTTTTTGTCAGACTCACATTTATGTGGCTTTAATTTTGACCCTAAGAGCAGATATTTGCATGGAAGTCATTGCTTAGGAAAAAAACCCCAAATATTAAAATTATACATAGGTATATAATATATACTAATAAATATTATATATTAAAAAATAAAAAAAAGAAAAATATGTTTAAATAAATATGAGTTTAAACAATTGGGCCCAACACAGCTGAACATTCTAAGCCTCTTTTTTTTTTTTTTTGTCAGACTTGCATTTATTTGGGTTTTAATTTTCAGCCTAAGAGCAGATATGTGCAAGGAAGTTATTGCATAGGAAAAAATGCCAAATATTAAAATTATACATAGGTTTATAATATATTAAAAGAAAAAAATAAAAGGAAAAAAGAAAAATATATTTAAATAAATATGAGTTTAAACAATTAGGCCCAACACAGTTGAACATTTCTAAGCCTCTTCTTTTTTTTGGTCACACTTGCATTTATTTGGCTTTTAATTTTGAGCCTAAGAGCAGATATGTGCAAGGAAGTAATTGCATAGGAAAAAATAAATACATATATATATTAAAATGATATATAGATATTTAATATATACTAATACATACTATATACTAATATATATTAAAAGAAAGATAGTTTTAAACAATTGAGCCCAATACAGTTGTTCATTTCTAAGCCTTTTTTTTGTGTCACACTTGCATCTGTTTGGCCTTTTATTTTTGAGCCCAACAGCAGATATGTCCAAGGAGATGCTTGGACTGGGAAAAATAAATAAATAAATAAATAAATAAATAGATAGACAGACAGATAAATGAATGCATTAAAATAAAATAAAATAAAATAAGTATTGAAAAAATATATGTATTATAGACATATATTTGTATATATAATATTTATAGGAAATAAATAAATGTATATATTTTAAAAATATATTTAATAATATATATTCATCATGAATATATTGAATACACTTTATATATCCATATATCTTAAAAGAAATATCAGTATAAACAATTAAGCCCAACCAATTGAAGGTTTTTAAGCCTTTTTTGTCACACTTGCATCTCCTTAGAGTTTTAATTTTGAGCCTAAGAGCAGATATATCCATGGAAATGTTTGCAAGGGGGAAAAAATAAACATATATATTATAACAGATATGAAAAAAATGCACACATATTGAATCTATACAGTATGTATGATATATATTGATATGTATTAAAAGAAAAATCAGTTTAAACAACTCAGCACAAAACAGTTGAATATTTTGAAGACTTTTTGTGGTGCTTTCATCTACTTAGCTTTTTGGTTTTGAGCCTGAAAGCAGATTTGTAAAAGGAAATGTTTGCGTAGGGGGGGAAGGGAAGGAATCTGTAAATAAATATTAATATGTAAATATATATATATATATATTTTACTAATTTTTATATATATATATATAAATTAGTAAATTTATATATATATATAAAAATTAGTAAAATAAATAAAATCCATAAATAAGTATTAATGTATAAATATATATAAATGTATATATTAGTAAAATAAATAAAAAATAACTAACATCTGTACATAAATATTTGTATGTATAAATTAGTAAATTAAATAAGATCTATGAATAAATATGTACATATTTAAATTACTAAAATTAATTAAAATTTATAACTAATATTAATATATAAAATATATAAATTATAGAAATATGTATAAATAATATAAATATTGTTATATACATATATAAATTAGTAAAATAAATTAAAATTATAATAAATTAGCGAATATTTTATAATTAATAATAATTATTAATAATTTGTTTTAATATAGATATATTAATAAAATATATGTATTAATATATTAATATATAGAATTAGTTATATATGTTAACATATGGATATGTTAACAAAATATATTTATTAATATATGAATGTATAAAAAATTAGTTATATATATTAGTTATCTATCTATATATATTTTTTATATATATTTATATATATATATAAATAAATTAGTTAAACAAATGTTGGTGTAAACAATTGGACCCAATACACAATTGGACATTTTGAAGCCTTTTTGTCACACTTGCACCTACATGACCTTGATTCTTTGAGCCCAAGAGCAGATATGTGCAAGGAGATGATTGCATAGAGGAAAATAAATGCATATATGAAAAGTAAGATTAAAATGCTATATACATATTGAATATGTATGAAAATATATTAAAAGAAAAATCAGTTTAAACAATTCAGCACAGCAACAGTTGAACATTTGGAAGCCATTCTCTCACACTTGCATCAACTTGGATTTTTGTTTTATGAGCCTAAAAGCAGATATGGGGAGGGAAATGCTTGAGAGGGAAAAATAAATATATATGTCAATATAAATATTTCAGAATATATATTAAAATATATATTTATTTAAAAATACATATTAAATCTGTGTTAATGTATATTTAATGAAATACAAGTTTAAACAGCTGTGCAAAACACAGTTGACCATTTTGAAGCCTTTTCTGTCACATTTGCATCTACTTAGCTTTTTGGGTTTGATCCTAAGAGCAGATATGTGAAAGGAAAAGTTTGCATGGGGAAAATATAAATATATATATTAAAATGATATATATGTATTATGTGTATTAATATGATACATATTAATATATATAATTTTAAACATAATTTTAAGAGGAATTTTATTTATTTAGATAGATAGATATAAAGAAAAATCAGTGTAAATAAATTGGCCCAATATAATTGAACATTTTGAAGCCTTTTTGTCAGACTTCCTTCTACTTAGCTTTTTATTTTTGAGCTTAAGAGCAGATAGATGCAAGGAAATGTTTGCATAGGAAAAAATATCTCAAATATATATTAAAAGAATATATGAATATTAAATATATACTAGTATTTATTATATATTAATATATATTAAAAGAAATGTAATTTCAAACTGAGCACAACACAGCTGAACATTTAAAGTCTTTTTGTCAGACTTGCATCTACTTAGCTTTTCATTTTTGAGCCTAAGAGCAGATATGTGCAAGGAGATTTTTGCATAGGAAGAAGAAATGTTTATATTAAAAGAGGTATTAATATAATATCTATGTATTATAGACATATATTTTTATATAGGATTTATTTTATATAGAGTTTCTTTTATACAGAGTTTGTTTTATAGAGAATTTTTATATAGATTGTTTTATAGAGAATTTTTATACAGATTTTTTATAATTTTTTAATATAATTTTTATAAATAATTTTAATAGAGAATTTTTATATAGAAATATTTTTATAGAGAATTTTTATAGAAAATTTTTATGGAGAATTTTTATATAGAATTTTTTATATAGAAATATTTTTATAGAGTTTTTAATATAGAAATTTTTACATAGAATTTTTATAGAGAATTTTTATATAGAAATATTTTATAGAGAATTTTTATAGAAAATTTTTATAGAGCATTTTTATATAGAATTTTTTATATAGAAATATTTTTATAGAGAGTTTTTAATATAGAATTTTTATATAGAATTTTTATATAGAATTTTTTATACAGAAATATTTTTATAGAGAGTTTTTTATATAGAAATTTTTGTATATAGAATTTTTGATAGATTTTTTATATAGAATTTATTAGTCTATTAATATAGAATATATATTAAAAGAAATAGCATTTTAAACAATTCAGCTCAACACAGTGGAACACTTTGAAGCCTTTTTGTCACACTTGCGTCTACTTAGCTTTTAATTTTTTGAGCCTAAGAGCAGATATGTGCAAGGAAATGTTTGCATAGGAAAATAAATTAGATAGATAGATAGATAATTAGATATATATATAAAGAAATATCAGTTAAAACAATTTATTTCAGGCATAGAAAGGATGACATTTCAAATCTTATCTCTGTTTGATTTGGGCTTAATTTTGATTGTCAAATGTGTCTCTATCTTCATCCTTTGGGCAGTGCTGGGATAGGGCTGTTTTAGGGAAGGAATCCTTTTTTTTCCTTTTTTTTTTTTTTTTTTTTTGGCAGCTGAAATGGGAATTCAACTTTCCCCAATATTTCCCCAAGCAGTATCAGTCAGACAGTTCTTTCTTGTTGCCTTAAGTTAAGCACTATCAGCAGCAGGCTGCCTCCAGCAGCCCTGAATTGTTGAAGGAGGAGAATTTACTGCAGATACTCCTTTAAAAGGTAAAGCACAGCCTTCATCTGCAGGAGCTCCATCCTCAGTTGCATTCTGCTCCTGGAACTGCTCTCTTTGAAGACTCCACATAGTCACTGTGTCATCAAAGCAAAGAAGAATGAAAGCAGCAATGAGGAGCTGCCTTCCTTGGTGTGAGTAATGCACACCGCAGTTTGAATTTACCCTTGTTAGCAATGCAGGCTGTCAGCAATCCATGACCAGGAGCAGCCCTGCAGGAAAGGATTTGGGGGTGCTGGTGGGTGAGAAGCTAGACAAGAGCAAGCAGTGTGACCCTGCAGCCCAGAAGGTCAAGGGCAGCCTGGACTGCATCCAGAGCAGTGTGGCCAGAGATGGAGAGAAGGGATCCTGCTCCTCTGCTCTGCTCTGCTCTGCTCTGGGGAGACCTCAGCTGCAGGGCTGTGGCCAGCTGTGGGACCCCCAACACAGGAAGGACATGGACCTGATGGAGTGGGTCTAGAGGAGAGCCACAACATTGATCAGAGGTCTGGTGCACCTCTGCTGTCTTGAAGACAGGCTGGAAGAGTTGGGGCTGTTGAGCCTGGAGAAAAGAAGGCTCTGGGCAGACATTCAAGCAGCTTTCCAGTACTTGAAGGAGACCTCCAGCAAAACTGGGGAGGGACTGTTCCCAAGGGCAGGTAGCACTAGGACAAGAGGCAGTGGTTTGAAACTAGAGCAGGGTAGATGTAGATTGGACATTAGGAACAAGTTCTTTACAAGGAGAGTGGTGGAACACTGGAGCAGGTTGCAGAGGGAAGTGGTGGAGACCCCATCCTGGAGACGTTGGAGGTCAGGATTGTTCAGGCTGTGAGCAACCTGAGCTGGTTGGGGATGTCCCTGCTTACTGCAGGGGGGTTGGACTGCAGGACCTTTCAAGAACATCCCTTCCAGCCCAGTGCAGTCTCTGATTCTCTGAGGGGTTTGGTGGTTTCTAGGTCTGACCTGGAAAGCAAGAAGTTGAAATGACATAGGAGGCTTCCTTCCAAGCAGCAATTCGGCCATTTTTTTTGCTGCTTTCTCTTTCCACCTACCTCTTTAGGCCATGAGTGGTAGCTCTAAAAATAATGTCTCACTTTAGTGACTTTTCAGTCACTTTTCAGTTTCTGTCACTTTATCTTGGAAGCAGCAATAAATACCTCATCTGAGGAGATGACCTACAGCTGCCCTGGAATCACAGGATAAAGAAATTCTCCTGCAGATCATTCAGCTCCTAGGAAGTCATCTCCACCTTTCCCCTGCCTTGGCTGAACTGACCTTCAAACTGAGTTATTTCAATAAAATGCCTTAAATTGCAGGCAATAAATCCAAGTCATGGAAGGGGAAAATGTAGGCAAACTATCTGCCACCTTTCTTTTGAAATCACAGCAGGAATTGCTGTTTGGAGTTCCTGCACAGAAACAGCTTTGGCTGGTTAAAGAGGAAGGGTTGTGGAGTCTCCTTCTCTAGAGACTTTAAACCCCACCTGGATGTCTTCCTGTGTGCTCTGCCCTAGGTGATGCTGCTCTGGCAAAGGGGTTGGACTCCATCATGTCCAAAGATCCCTTCCAACCCCTACCTTTCTATGATTCTCTCATGAGAGATTTTCATTTTTTGTTGTTGTTTTGCAAAGGATTTTTTTTTTACAATCCCTTTTGCCAAGGGCTCCTTGTGATGGGATGAGAGGGAATGGACTGAAACTTGAGGAGGAGATTTAGACTGGAGATTGGGAAGAAATTCTTTCCAGTGAGGGTGGGGGAGACCCTGGAACAGGTTGCCCAGAGAGGTTGTGGATGCCTCCTCCCTGGAGCTGTTCAAGACCAGGTTGGATGAAGCCTAGTGGGAGGTGTCCCTGCCCATGGCAGGGGGTTGGAACTGGATGACCTTTAAGATCCCTTCAAGCCATTCTGTGATTTAGCATTCAGAATAGGTAGGCACACAAGAGGTGCTGTCAGCAGTACTAAGAGCTCTAAGCACAGGGATGTCACCATGTGGACAGCAGATCAGCTTCTCCTCCTGCTGCTCACGTTGCTGTTATCACCATTTGAATGAACTCAGTTCCCACCTGCTGACATTTATGTTCCATACCCAATTCATAGATTCATAGAATTGTCAGGGTTCATCCATGGATCATCCAGTTCCAACCCTCCTGCCATGGGCAGGGACACCTCACACTACAGTAGGTTGCTCAGAGCCACATCCAGCCTGGCTGCAAAAACCTCCAGGGATGAGGCTTCCACAACCTCCCTGGGCTACCTGTTCCAGTGTCTCGCCACCCTCAGTGTGAAGCATTTCTTCCTAAAATCCAATCTGAATCTCCCCACTTCCAGCTTTGTTCCATTCTCCCCATTCCTATCACTCCCTGACACCCTAAGAAGTCCTTCCCCAGCTTTCTTGTAGCCCCCTTCAGCTCCTGGAAGGCCACAAGAAGGTCTCCTGGGAGCCTTCTCCTCTCCAGACTGAACAGCCCCCAACTCTCTCAGTCTGTCCTCATAGGAGAGGTACTGCATCCCTCTGCTCATCTTCATGGCCCTTCTCTGGACACCTTCCATCACCTCCAGATCCTTCTTGTAATAGAGGCTCCAGAACTGGATGCAGTAGTCCAGGTGGGGTCCCAGCAGAGCAGAGCAGAAGGGGAGAATCACCTCCCTGGCCCTGCTGGCTTTGCTTCTCTTGATGCAGCCCAGGATGTGATTTGCTCTATGGCTTGCAAGTGCTCACTGCTGGCTCATGCTTCTCATCCCCCAGCAGCCCCAAGTCCCTTTCTTCAGGGCTGCTCTTCAGCCAGTCCCTGCCCAGCCTGTAGCAGTGCTTGGGATTGCCCTGACCCAGATGCAGGACCTTGCAGTTGGTCTCGTTAAACCTCAGGAGGTTGGCACGGGCTGAGCTCTCCAAATTCATTAAGAACAGACTTCCTATTTCTCCTCCCCTTCCTCCTCAATCATTGGATGAGCTGAGAAAGACCCAAATTTGTTCCATGGCCATGACCTAGCAGTGCCATCTGTGTCCATCACTTTTAAGGCACTCCAGACCTTTCCCTACAAGCCTCCAGCTCTGAATAGCAGAAGACAATCTGATGAGAACTCACTTCAAAGGAGAGTAATATCTGTGGCCTTGGCTCCAGTTCTTAGGTTGTTTTCTTGAGAAGAAACATCACAGCTACTGCCTGCAGACATGACTGACTCTCTAGTTCTGTCTGCACCACCGCTTGGAAGTTTGGCTGTGTGAGGAACTTGCAAATCAAAACAGCTCCCCACCAGCTAGGCACAACTGTATCTGTGCCACTACTGCTCCATCTGGAGATTGTTCCTTGTGCCAGCTGCTTTTTCCAAGCTGGGTTTGGGATCAGGAGGCACAAGAGCAATGTTCTAGGGAACAATTAAGAAGCACAATTATTCCTCCCCTTCTTTCAGCCTCGAGTTCTTTAGTTAACAATGGATGTCTTGTTCTTTATAAAGGTTTTATATACTTTATTTCCCTCTTCTGATAATTCCAGATGGTAGAAATAGCTGAGATTATTAATAAACCATCATCCACTGAGGATCTTTCCCTTCACCCTTCCTTTTTCTTCTCCTTTCCTACAAGAACCACGTGGGATTCCTGATGGCTGCTCCCAGGATTTTGGCAGATGACACCCTGCTTTATCAAGGGGGGGACACCAGAGGGGTTTTATGTTCCTGCCCAAGATAGCCATCAGCAAAACTGAAAAGGATTTGGCTGTTTGGAGGCAGGAAGCCATGCTTGAACTCTGGCTCGTGGTAGTTCCCACTTGGCATTACCTATCTGTAGTCTATTCCTGGTCTTGCATCAGTAATGACTCTCTTCAGATGCCTCAGGCCTTTCTTACTTTGCTTTCCACTCCTTTTCTGTTCTTCCACCATGCTCTTGGGTTTATTTCTCTTGTCAGTGAGCCAAAAGAAATGCAATTGTGTCAAGCGGCAATCAGTAAGGTTTGAAAATTACATCCTTTTGATTTTTTGTCCAGAAAATGAGTGTATAGATATAAAAAGCCATGTGATATGTGTGTGTGTGTGTATATATATATATATATAAAAGAAGATTAAATACACAGAGAAATACAGAGCCATGACTCTCAAAACTGCTGCCTTAAAAAATCCCATTCTAACAGCAGCAATTTTTACCAACTCTTAGAATGAAATTGCTGTGATCATAGAATCAATAGAATCACAGAATGCTCTGAGTTGGAAGGGACCTCCAAAGCTCATCCAGTCCAACCCCCTGCAGTCAGCAGGGACATCCTCCACTAGATCAGGTTGCCCAGAGCCCTGTCCAGCCTCACCTTGAATATCTCCAGGGGAGATGGGGTCCCAACCACCTCCCTGGGCAACCTGTTGCACCCTCCTGGTGCAGAACTTGTTCCTCACCCCCAACCTCAATCTGCTCTGCTCTACTTTGAAGCCATTGCCCCTTGCCCTATGTGTTATGCACAGCCTAGAATGAAGCCCAAAACAGACAACTTTTTGCTCTTTTGACTCTGTGGAGACAATCTTCATTTCCAAGTTGCTTCAGTACCTGTGGAAAATGGCTCAGAATTTCAAGTGATGAAGCCTTTGTCTGGTTATTATTGCTGTTCATTGGTACCATGGAAAGGGTGAAAGTGTTTAGCAAGGGATCAAAGCCCGTTTGTGCTGTGCTCTGTCCATCAAATTCAGGATGAGAGGAAATCTCCTCCAGTTGCATCAGGAGAGGTTTTAGTTGATTCTTAGGAAAAATGTCTTTACTAAAAGAGTGGTCAGGGGTTGGAACAGGCTGCCCAGGGAGGTGGTGGAGTCACCATCCCTTGGAGGTGTTCAAAACTGTGTAGAGATGGCACTTGGGGACGTGGTTTAATGGCCATGGTGGTGTTGGGCTCACAGTTGGGCTCAATGATCTTGAAGGTCATTTCCAACTGAAATGATTCTTTGAGCCTATCATGGTCATTAAAATACATCCCTTGCCCCAAAAAGTTATGAACTGAGAGCAAAACTGAGTGGATACAAGGAAGAGATGAGGAGAGCACCAGGTAAGAGCATGGCAATTATGGGAAGGGTGAGAAGCAGAGGTCACAGAACTTCACCTGCATAGACATAGTTTGAGTTGTCCTCTTTCACCACATTTCTTCCTCTGCCTTTTAATTAAAAATAAGTGGCCTGAACTTCAGAGGTCTTAAACACCCCAACCCTGCACTGCTTTCACAGGCAGCTGTGGGTGTCAGCACATCAGAAAATTAGGCCAAAAGTATTTTTATCTTGGAGAGCTTGATAAGATTTATCCTTTAAACATGAGGGACTAAGGAAAACCTTGGAAGCTGGAACTTAGAAGAGCACAGGCTTCTAAAAAGCAAAATAACTTCACTCTGCTGTAGCCACCTTTTCTCCCAGACCTCTCCTTCTCTCCTGGTGTTGCGTCTCATGATGAAACTCCTTCTTTTACAGTTTTCTTATCCAGATTCATAGAATTGTCAGGGTTGGAAGGGACCTCAAGAATCATCCAGTTCCAACCCCCCTGCCATGGCCAGGGACACCTCACACTACATCAGGTTGCTCACAGCCACATCCAGCCTGGTCTTCAAAACCTCCAGGGATGAGGCTTCCACCACCTCCCTGGGAAACTTGTTCCAGTCTCTCACCACCCTCATGGGGAACAACTTCTTCCTAAAGTCTAATCTAAATCTACCCACTTCTAGTTTTTGCTCCATTCCGCCCAGTCCTATTACTCCCTGACACACTAAAAATCCCTCCGCAGCTTTCTTGTAGCCCCCTTCAGATACTGGAAGGCCACAAGAAGCTCTCCTCAGAGCCTTCTCCTCTCCAGACTGAACAACCCCCAACTCTCTCAGTCTGTCCTCATAGCAGAGCATCTCCAGCCCTCTGCTCATCCTTGTGGCCCTTCTCTGGACACCTTCCATCACCTCCAGATCCTTCTTGTAATAGGGGCTCCAGAACTGGACTTATCCATAATTTTTTTTTACTTTTTTAAAAATTAGATCAGAATACTACCATGGATTCTTCATATCTTTTTCTGTCTTTTATCCAGAAGAGCATCACTTCAAACATAGAATTATTGAATGAGTTTTGATTCCCTCCACAGAACATCTTACTAAAATTTAGCTGGTCAGTAAAACTGAGTCTGTGGGCAGGAGAAAGTGAATCTTCTCAATGACATTGTCTGAAAAATGCCAACAAAGCCCAAAGGTGTAGTCTCTACAGATAAACCTGGCACTGAACAAATTAATCATAGAATTGTCTTGGTTGGAAAAACAACAACAACAAAACAACAGCAACCAAAACAAAAACAAATACAAAAACAAAACAAAACAAAGAACAACAGAAAAACCCCACCAAAAACCTTTAAGATCATTGAGTCCAATCTTCAACCAAACACAGCCACGGCCTTTAAACCATGTCCCAAAGTGCCAAGTCCATGTTTGATGAACACCTCCAGGGATGGTTCCACCACCTCCCTGGGCAGCCTGTTCCAATCCCTGACCACTCTTGCAGCAAAGACATTTTTCCTCCTCTCCAACCTAACCCTCCCCTGGAACAATTCCAGAACATTTTCTCTTGTTCTGTCACTTGATGTTAGGGTGCAGAGTTCAACCTTCACCTCACTGTAGCCTCCTCTCAGGGAGCTGTAGAGAGGCCTCCCCTCAGCCTCCTCTTCTCCACACTAAACACCCCCAACTGCCTCAGCTGCTCCTCCCCAACCCTCTTCTCCAGACCCTTCCCCAGCTTGGTTGCCCTTCTCTGGACCTGCTCATTGTCCTCCTTGGAGTGAGGGGCCCAAACCTGAACCTAGGACTCAAGGAGCAGTGCCAAGGTAAATCATTTCCTGCAGGAAAAGCCTAAGAATGTTGTCATTTTCTGACAGGCAGGGTAAAGAGTGAGGTGGATAACATTCCCATTTGAAGTGGATTGGCAATTGTAGCTCCTGATCTGCAGAATGCATGGAGTGGGAGTTCCACAAATAGCAGCTCCTGCAAACAGAGGCTCCTGCAAATAGCCACAAGGAGTGACTTTTCCATTCCTTTGCACAGCTTCACTTCTAAATATATCCTTAGGCAAGTGGGAAGAAATGGCTGGAATCAGATGAAATTTCATCACCCCTGGGGCTGGCAGCTCTTCAGCTCCTGATGTAGTCCACACCCTAAGTTTTAGCAACCCAAGAATGAATAATGTGGAGTCCTTCTGCTTTAAAAGGCATTGGAACAGGCTGCCCAGGGAGGGGGTTGAGTCACCAAGCCTGGATGTGTTTAAAGGGGGTTTGGATGTGGTGCTAGGGGATATGGTATAGAGGTGAACCTTGTAGAGTTCTGGGTTGGACTTGGTGATCCTGAGGGGCTTTGCCAACCTGAATGTGTCTGTGATTGTGTGACATAAATAAAAGGACACGAAAACACTTTTTAGACATTGAACAGAAGGCTTTGTCCCAAGTCTTGGGGTCCAAGCACACTTTGTGCTGCTGGAATGAAATCCCAAGCAGCAGGTGCCTCTAACAGCCAAGAGCCTGCTTGAAAGGGCTCTCCCTAGCCCCTTGTGTGTCAAAAACAAGGAGGGAAATGATGAGACAGAGGCATCAGGGCAACATTGGAGATGTTTGCTGTTAAGTGTTTGCGTCTGATTGCTTTCCTTTGGTGGAAGGTTGACCCCCAGCTGAATTTGGCTCTGGGGATCTCAGGAAAGGCCTGGAACTGACAACAGAAGATGTTTGGTTGTTTTCCTGCAAGGACAGGTGGCATTTTTCCTGGAGGCATTCAAGGTCAGACTTGATGTGTCCCTGGGCAGCCTGTTCCAGTTGGAGGTGTCCCTGCTGCCTGCAGGAGGGTTGGACAAGGTGACCTCTTCCAATGCAATGCAGTCTGTGATTCTGTGAGGTATAGAATATTAGAGTGCAGTACTGAATCTGTTTACAGCCTGCTTTTATATCTCCCAGAGAAAGCACAAACTTTTCTAGTAGAGGAGCAGAAGTTCACTCAGGCAGTCTGGGTGTACCAGTTCCTAGAGCTTGGGTGGAAAACTATGGGAGTTCAAGAGGAGAACTTTCCTGTGCTGGAGAAAAGGACCCTGAAGAGAGTCTTTCTCGTTCTGCAACTCCCTGAAAGGTTGGAGGTTAGGTGGGTGTTGGTCTTACAAGTACTAAGTGATGGAATGAGAGGAAATGGCCTCAAGTTGCACCAGGGTTGGGTATTGGCAGAATCTTCTGGACTGAAAGGGTTCTGAAAGACTGGAACAGGCTGCCCAGGGAGGTGGTGGAGTCACCATGCCTGGAGGTGTTTCAGAGAGGCAGAGATGTGGTGCTGAGGGATGTGTTTTAATACCAAAGTTGTTAGAGTTAGTTGCTGGTTGGACTCTGTTGGCCTGAAGGTCTTTTTGAACCAAAGCCTTTCTATGATTGTATGATTCTAAGATCATATTTTCCACACAAGTTTATTAACCTCTAAGGCTGTTTTCTGGGGAAGAAGGAAGGGAGAACTAAGTGTCTCAGTCAAAGCACAGTGATCAGCTCAAGAATCCTTAGGACAAGGACATCAGCCTTAGGAAGTGTCTCCATACAAGGTCTGCTGGCTTGGGCACAGCTTTGGTTGAGAAATTCAGATTCTGCCTCTGTCTTGTAGCCTGTGGTTTTTTTTTTTTTTGACTAAGCTGTTGGAAAGGGCTGTGCAGGGAAGTGGTGGAATCACCGTTCCTGGAGATGTTTTGAGGTGGTGCTTGGGGGGCATGGTTTAGTGAGCACGGTGGTCTTAGGGGGAGATTTGGACTTGGTCATCTTGAAGGTCTTTTCCATTCTAGGGTTCTGTGGCTTAGTGGGGGTGGTACTGGTGGGTTGAGAGTTGGACCTGATGATTGCTGAGGTCTTTCCTAGCCTTACTGAGTCTATAATTGTTTGGTTCTCAGTTGGGTCTGTGCTGTGCACAGACAGCACTTGAGCGCTCAGGCTTCTCCCTGGGTAGGGAGGAATTCCCAGCTCAAAAGTGCCCCTGGAGAATTCCCAGCTCAAAAGTGCCACTAGAACCAAGCAACCAATCCCTGCAGGAATGCTGCTGGCATCTGCTGCATTAAAAAAAAGCAAAACCAACACCTGCACAGCAGGTTTTCAAAGTGGGCCCTGCTGCTTCCTGAAGAACTGAAGCAGAAGAGGCAGCTGCCCAAAAATTCAGCCCCAACTCTAGACTGAGGTGGAGGTGCTGTAACAGTTTGTATTCAGTGTTCATTTAGCAGCTGCTCCTTCAGCTTTGCTGACTGGCTTGGTCCTGCTCTGAGATGTGTAAATCTTCCCTAGTTCTGCCCGGGGAATCTGGGCTCTTGCTTCACTGCCGTCTCCAGCAGCAGCCACACACAAAATTCTTTACTTGTTGGGCTCACACACTCGAAAGCAGCGTGGCTCTGCCTGCTGCTGGCTGCACCTTTTAGCTGGCTTGCAAGAGAGGGAGACAGGAGATGGAGGGCTGGAAAGTTCATTCTGACAATTCAGTTGAGCTGCACTTGCAGTGCAGAGCTCTGGTCTCTTTTTTTCCCCATGGGTTCATCTCTCTCTGCCTCTGGCAGTGAATTTGAAAACCAGCAGAAAAAGACCAAGGGCAATCCTGTAGGAAAGGATTTGCTTCTCCAATTTCAAGCAACTAAGGGACTGTTCTGAATTATCCTCACAGTTGCACAGTTGTTCAGAGAGCTTTGAACAGTTTCCCCAAAAAAAATCTTGTAAAGGACACAATACTACAGTGCTGACTTCCACACAAAGGTGAAATAAAAGCATCTTGAATGTCTTGAGCTTGCACTTCAAATAATGTGCTCAGTTTAGGCTGCACTCACTACAACAAAAAAAGAAAAAAAAAAGGACATTGAGGGCTGGAGCAGGTCCAGAGAGGGGCAACCAAGTTGGGGAAGGGTCTGGAGAACAGGGCTGGGGAGGAGCAGCTGAGGGAGCTGGGGGTGTTTAGTGTGGAGAAGAGGAGGCTGAGGGGAGACCTCATTGATCTCTACAGCTCCCTGAGAGGAGGTTGGAGTGAGCTTGGTCTGTTCCTTAGTCTCAGGTCATAGAATGAGAGGAAATGGCCTGGAATTGTGCCAGGGGAAGGTTAGGTTGGAGATGAAGAAAAATTTCTCTGCTGCAAGTGTGGTCAGGGATTGGAACAGGCTGCCCAGGGAGGTGGTGGAGTCCCCACCCTGAAGGTGTTCCAGGAAAGTGTGGCCATGGTTGAGTGCCCATGGTGGGGTTGGGTTGATGCTTGAACAAAATGATCTGAGAGGCCTTTTCCAACTTGAGTGATTCTATGATTCCATTTTGCTGTGATTTAGGACAAGAATTCAGTAGCAGCACAACTCTTGACAAGCAGAATGTATGAGACACATGGTGAGAGATTTAAGTGAGCACCAGTCTGGGCTTAAGACAACAGCATTTCTAGGAAGAGAGGATGAATGAGCTGCAAAGTTGCAAAGTCACAAATCTAAGTTCACTATAGGATTTTGCAGTGGATTTTAAAGCTATCACAGAATTCTAGAATGCCAGGTTGGGAGGGACCCTAAGGATCATCTTGTCCATCTGGTGGTGGTGGAGTTGAAATGATCTGCCCCAGCACCCTGTCAGGCTGAGTCTTCAAACTGTCCAATATAGGAGACTCCACTGCTTCCCTTGGGAGATTATTCCAGTGCCTGACTGTGCTCATGGTGACAAATTCTCTCCTGGAGTCCAGTGGGAATCTCCCCAGCAGTACCTTGTCCCCATCACCCCTTCTCCTTTCCATGGAGCTCCTTGTACAAAGGGAGTCTCCATCCTCCTGGCAGCCACCCTTGATGTCCTGGGAAAGATACCATCTGGTGCCAAAATCTGCAGAGGGGAAACCATAGAAATATAGAATGAATGATGGAATGGTAGGGGTTGGAAGGGACTTCTGGAGGTCATCCAGTCCAACCCCTCCTGCCAAAGCAGGATCACCTAGGGCAGACCACAAGCTAATTGAGATCTTTCTTAGGTCATGAACTACCACAGACATTCAAGAACTTCCAAGCTAACAGGAGTCAAAATCAAGCTGCTGAGCAAAAAAAAAAAAAAAAAAAAAACCAAAAAACAAAACCAACTATATTCCATTGCAATATCCTTCAGAAACTAATCAATCCTGTAAGGAAAGAAGCCTTAACATTGCTTCTAGACTAAAGAAAGGGCTGGAAAACCATAAATAGATAAATGGATCTTGTGCTAACTTAAGAGATTAAAGCCAGGAGGAGCTGCTTTACAGGGAAAGGAGGACAATGAACTTGATAGGACTGGAGCTGCTATTTGACCAAAGGATGGGGGGGAAAAAAAGATATAGAGATGCAGCAAAGTCCCTGGTGGGTTCTGTCCTTCAGTGAGAAATCTGGAATTCAGTTCTTGACAGCTTAACCTAATTCCATTTCCAGATATCTCTTCAGGGAATCCAAACCCAGAAAACAAACAAAAAAAAAAAGAAAAAAAAAAAAGCACTCAGATTAATGTAATTGGCTTGGAAATATGACTGATGCAGCTCTTGGAACTTAGGAGCTTGTGAGAAGAATGAGCAGAGGAAGCTGTTGCCAGCACATGAATCTCAGCAGCTGTGGTAATGAGCATGATTTGAACTATTAGTCTAAAGGCTTTGATCATTCAAAAGAAAAATGTGGAAGTTGCAGGAATGGAAGGAGAACACAGAACAACTCGGAGAAGCAGAGGGTGGCAGTAGGTGTCTCACTCACCTAGAGCATTATCTGCAGTGCTTCAATTGGGCACCAAGAAGGTAAAATTATCCAAGATCTCTTGTAAAGGTGTCTGGGAATCCTGGAATTGTCAGAGTCAGATGGACCTCAAGGCTCATCCACTTCCAACGCCCTGCCATGGGCAGGGACACCTCACACTGGATCAGGTGTCTTTGCTTCCATACAATTGGCTTTGGCCCATTGATCCAGCCTGTTCAGATCCCTCCATACACCCTCCCTACCCTCCAGCAGCTCAACTCTCCTTCCCAGCACCATGTCACCTGCACTGATGCCCTCAATCCCCTCACCCAGATCATTGCTAAAGACATGGAAGAGAACTGGCCCCAGCAATGAGCCCTGGGGAAACCACTGGTGACCAGAACCAAGGAGCCAGGAAAGGAACAGATCTATTTCTCTCCACATCTCCTGTGCAACTCTATATTTCTTCTGGAATTTCCTGCACAGCTTAAAGGAGAGCTGAGGAAGTCAGCTGTGGTGCTAATGGACATGAGACCAACTTCTCCAAAGTTCCTCTCACAGCAAATGCTGAAGGAGCTCTCAGTGTCAGGAAATCCACTTTCCATCATCCATCTTGCATAGGACATTGGCTTTTTCTTTTCTCTTTTTCTTTTTTTCCCCTCCTGATAAATGGAAAGCCTCTTCTCAGTCTGTCTCTCAGTTTGGGAAGTATCAGCTGTTTGATTAATAACTGGTGCCCTAGAAGATAACAGTTGCCAAACAGTGCAGGAAAAAAACCAAACAGTAACACAAACACAACAACAACAAAGTCTAACCCCCCCAAAAATTCCTTGTGCCAGTGTAGATGTCATGAAATGCCTCCAAAGATCTGAGCTGGCATTAATTGATGTGACTCTCCAATGGAGAAAGAGTGAACTTACTGGAATAAGATGGCTCCATTTTTATTGCTTGGGCTTTCCAGAGGCTTCAGGATATTGGGCAGCTGTTTCCTGCAGTGAAGGCACTCCCTTGTTAGGCTCTGAAGAGTTTTGTGTTCCCTGTGTTAATCATTTCATGACCTACAAGAATGATAGAATGGCTCAGGTTGGAAGGGAGCTCAGAGCTCATCTCCTCCAAGCTCCCCACCATGCCCAGGTACATCTCTCAGCTAGACTCAGCTGCTCAAAGCCTCATCCAGCCTGGCCTTGAACATCCTCAGGCAGGAGGCAGCCACAGCCTCCTTGGGCAGGTCTTAAGCAACCTCTTCTAGTGGAAGGTGTCTCCTCCCATGGCATCATTAAGGTCCCTTCCAACCCAAACCATTCTCTGGTTGCAGCAGAGCTCAATCATCTGCTTGGGGTTTAAGCTGTTTGGGTCCTGCCATCAAGCCTTTAAGTACCTAGGTAATTTGAAGTGTTAAATGCATCCAGACCCCTACAGGTCAGACAGCACCTGAGTGGGAAATCTTCCTGAAAGGATAAGGTAAGATTTGGGTGATAAGGATCTGCTGTGGCTTAACTCCAAAATCCTTTTGCAATACTCTCCTAGTTATGAGAGGGAGGAAAAATTCAATTCCCATAGCAAAAGTGATCCCAGGGCTGTCACGCTCCTGAGAACAAAGCCAGAGCAAAACCACCTCTCAGTTCACAATCCTGACATGGGCAAAATCCCAGCTGATAATTTTTTGAGTGGATTAGGGAGGATTAGAGAAGAGAGAAAGGGAGAGAGTGTCAGAATCAAAATAAGAAGATAAGATTTGTAATTTTTAAAAATTTCTTTCAGTCCCTTCTGAGTGTGGCAGATTGGTACCCTGAAGGTTTTCCCCCCATGCCAAATGAAACAATTCTCCTCTCTGACACTTCCCAACCCACCATGTCCAGGCTGAGCAGCCCCTGCTGCAGGTTATCCTTGCACTTGCAGTCAGGGCTCATAAAAGAAAGGGCAGGATAAGAAATTGCATGCTGATAGCTCAAGATTTTTAAATGATTGTTTGTGCTCTTGTTCTGGAGTTATGGTTTAAAAAACATTCTTATTTTTATAATTTTTTGTAGATTCATGAACTCTTAATATGGTGGTGGTTGGGCTTGATGACCTTAGAGGTCTGTTCCAACTTGAATGATCCTGTGGTGCTGATGCAGTATGAATTTCTACTGGATACAGAGACTTCTCTCTCTGTATTGAATCCTATATTACAATCACAGGACACAAAGCACTAGGACAGGGGACAGTGGTTTGAAACCAGAGCAGGGTAGGTTTAGGTTGGACATTGGGAAGAAGTTCTTCACAATGAGGGTGGTGAAAGAGTGGAACGGGGAGGTGGTGGAGGCCCCAAAGCTGGAGACATTCAAGATCAGACTTGATGGGGCTCTGAGCAACCAGATCCAGTTGGGGATATCCCTGCTTGCTACATTCAAGGTCAAACTCAAAGGTTTGACTCAGTGATGTTAGAGCTCTCTTCCAATCAAAACAGTTCTAGGATTTGATGCTGAAGCCCTGAGCAATCTGATCTAGGTAAAGATTTGTAGGTGAGGGACTTTTGAGGGTGTCAGGTAATGATAGGACTGGGGGAGGGGATGGAAAGAAACTAGAAATGGGGAGATTCAGATTGGATGTTAGGAAGAAATTCTTCCCCATGAGGGAGGTGGGACACTGGAACAGGCTGCCCAGGGAGGTGGTGGAAGCCTCATCCCTGGAGGTTTTTGCAGCCAGGCTGGATGTGGTTCTGAGCAACCTGCTCTAGTGTGAGGTGTCCCTGCCCATGGCAGCGGGGTTGGAACTGGATGATCCTTGAGGTCCCTTCCAACTCTAACAATTCTATGATTCTATTATAAAGTCCTAGAACCACAGAATGATTTGGGTTGGAAGGGACCTCCAAAGCTCATCCAGTCCAACCCCCCTGCAGTCAGCAGGGACATCCTCCACTAGATCAGGTTGCTCAGAGCCTTGTTGAGCCTGGCTGAATCTCTACCAGGAGGTAGTTGAGGCCTCATCCCTGGAGATACTGGAAGATTGACAGGGAGACTGAGGCAGACTGAGACTGGATGTGAGGAACAAGTTCTGCCCCATGAGGTTG
This sequence comes from Indicator indicator, assembly GCF_027791375.1. Classification (NCBI taxonomy): domain Eukaryota; kingdom Metazoa; phylum Chordata; class Aves; order Piciformes; family Indicatoridae; genus Indicator; species Indicator indicator. The sequence continues at coordinate 66,147,604 of NC_072011.1, forward strand.
CTGGAACACTGCAACAGGTTGCCCAGGGAGGTGGTTGGAGCTCCATCCCTGGAGATATTCAAGGTGAGGCTGGACAGGGCTGTGAGCAACCTGATCTAGTGGAGGATGTCCCTGCAGACTGCAGAGGGGTTGGACTGGATGAGCTTTGGAGGTCCCTTCCAAAGTGGGTGATTCTATGGTTCTATGTTCATGCCTGGTATTCCAACCCTAACCATTCCATGATTCCATGACATTAGAACATAGGAAACTCAGCAGGGACTGAAGACAGAGGGGGGATTGATGAAGCTCATTTGTTGTCCTGAGGAAGGTAGCAGTTCTTGCACACAGCCAGCCTGATTCTGCAGCAGGGCTTTTTCTGCACTACAGCAGCTCCCTTGCCGTGGTGCATTGAAAACCAGACATGGACAACAGCCAGGAGCAGAAACCTAGGCAGAGATTAGAGGAGGTAGGGGAAGCATAGTGAGATAATGCCCTGAGGAGCTCTGTGATAAAAGCTGCCAGGTGGATTCTTGCTCCTATGTGTAGAGAGAGCTTAGAGGAGCCTTAATAAGGCAAGTCCAACATCCTTTGCCTTTCTGCTTCCATTAGAAAGGGCATGGAAAACACTCATCTTGCAGTGCCCTGGATTGAGAATTGGTGCAAGGCTAAGAAGAGCAGCAAGCAGCACTGGAGAGCCCTTCCTGTGGAAAACAAACACATCAACCACAACTAAAATAAAATTAAATGAAATAAAATTAAAAAAAAAAAAAATCTGATAAAATAAAATAAAATATAATATAAAAGAAATTAAATTAAATAAACTGAAATTAAATAAAATAAAAAATGAAATAAAATAAAATGAAGTTAAATTAAATTAAATTTAAAAATGAAATACTATAAACCAAAATAAAATAAAATCATGAAATTAAATAAAATGAAATAAAATATGAAATTAAATAAAATAAAATTAAATAAAAAATGAAATGAAAAAATAAAACGAAATGAAATAAAATAAGTTGAAAATGAAATAAAATAAATAAAATTTAAAAATGAAATGAAATAAAATAAACTGAAATAAAATAAAATTAAAAACCGAAATGAAATAAAATAAACTGAAATAAAATAAAATTTAAAAATGAAATTAAATATAAAAGAAATTAAATAAAACAAAATTAAAAATTAAATAAAAAATAAATGAAATAAAATAAAAAATTAACAATGAAATGAAATAAAATAAAATTAAATAAAACAAGATTAAAAAAGAAAAATAAAATGAAATCAACTAAACTAAAAAATAAAATAAAATAAGAAATGAAAATAAATAAAATGAAATAAATAAAATATGAAATGAAAATAAAATAAGTTAAAAATTAAATAAATAAATAAAATTGTAAAATTAAATTAAATATAATACAATTAAGTAAAATAAATGAAATGAAATAAAATAAATGAAATAAAATGAAATTAAATAAAATTAAATAGAATAAAATTAAAAAATGAAATGAAATAAAATTAAATAAAATGAAATTAAATAAAATAAAATGAAATAAAATACAACTAAATAAAATGAAATTAAAAAATTAAATGAAATTAAATTAAATTAAATAAAACAAAATAATGAAATAAAATAAATAAACACCCAACACACACACCCCCAAAACAAAGAAGCAAACAAACAACTAAACCAGAAAACCTCAGCAATGCACCACACTCCAGGAAATGAGGAAGCAAAAGCAGAAAACCTGGGGCAATGCAGTGAAGCCTTAAAGCCAATTTGTTTGTTGAGAAAGAGAGAGAATTACTAAGAATTCAATAACAATTCCAAAGGTGCTTTGTGCAATCCAGGCTGATTTCTGCTGTGCCCTCTTTGCAGTGATGCCATTGTGCTAGAGGGGAAAAGCAACAGATTTGAAATGAGGAAATAAACCTTTTTATTTTATTTTATTTTTGTTTACTTCTTTATTTTCTTTCTTTCTGCTTGGTTGAATATTTAGATTTTGCTCCAATTCACCCAGAGGCAGAACAGAGCCCTTTTAACTTTCATCTTCATTGCAGAGATAACCAACAGCTGATCTGACTAACAATCTATCCAGCTCAGTTTGCAGCCCTAAATTCCTCAGTAATACATCTCAGAGCCTCCTGCCAGATAGAAAAATCAAATTCTTACTTTTCCTCATTCTGTCTTTTTTTTTCCCCCCTCCCCATCCCCACTTCACTGCAGCAGCAGGGACAGCTGAGTAGTTACGATTCATGATTCATTTGGCATGATGGTTGGGGAGATGAGATGGGCACAGAGTCACAGAATTGTCAGGGCTGGAAGGGACCTTGAGGATCATCCACTTCCAACCCCCCTGCCATGGGCAGGGACACCTCACACTACAGCAGGTTGCTCACAGCCACATCCAGCCTGGTCTCCAAAACCTCCAGGGATGAGGCTTCCATCACCTCCCTGGGAAGCCTATTCCAGTCTCTCACCACCCTCCTGGGGAATAATTTCTTCCTAACATCCAATCTGAATCTCCCCATTTCTAGTTTTGCTCCATTCTCCCCAGTCCTATCACTCCCTGACACCCTAAAAAGTCCCTCCCCAGTTTTCTTCTAGCCCCCTTCAGATACTGGGAGGCCACCGGAAGGTCTCCTGGGAGCCTTCTCTTCTCCAGACTGCACAACCTCAACTCTCTCAGTCTGTCCTCATAGCAGAGCACCTCCAGCCCTCTGCTCATCCTCGTGGCCCTTCTCTGGATACCTTCCAGCACCTCCAGATCATTTTTCTGTACTAGAGGCTCGAGAACTGGACAGAGTGCTCCAGGTAGGGTCTCAAGAGAGCAGTGCAGAGGTGTCAGGGGCTCTACTCATCCAAGTGCTGAAGATTATTTACACTCAGGGAGATGGCAGAACTAATGCCTAAGTGGTTTTCATCATCCATCTACAGAGGTTCCATTGCTGGCAGCTTTTCACCGCATTACCTGAGTGCCTCCGTAATGCCTGAGCACTCCTGAGCTGTATTAGGTTATTAATCCTCAGTGACTGTGGTTTGGATTCCAACCTCTCTCATTCCTTCTTTTTTTTTTTTCTAGAGGCTTTTGTTGGGTTTTTTGTGTGTATTTTTGGGTGGTTTGTTTGTTTGTTTTTATTTTTATTTATTTTTGGCTGTTACTTTATTTGTTTGGTTTTGTTTGGTTTTGTTTTAATTATTTATTTTTGCAGCTGTGCTTCAGTGGAATTGTTTTTAATTCCCATTTATTTTCCCTGGCATAAGCTTTTCATCTTGGAGAGAGCAATATTTTTCTTTTATTTTTTTTTAATTAAAAAAAAAATAAAAATTACTATTTTTTAAATGAAGAAAAAAATGCAGGAAGGAAAAAAAAAATCACATTTTGTTAATTACAGAGTGATAGAATCCTTCTGGTTGGAACAGACCTTCAAGATCATCCAGTGAGAGCAGAAGCAGGCTATGCTTAGCATCCTTTGCATTATTCCCATCAATATCACACCCTGTTTTTTTTTTTTTTCTTGTCTAGAAAATGATGACTAAAAAAAGTGTTAAACTAAGGAATAAAAATGTTGCTGTGTGTCAATGAGGTGCTGGAGCAGGCTGAGAGAAGGGTGATGAAGCTGGTGAGGGGTTTAGAGATTCCTAGAATGGTTTGGGTTGGAAAGGACTTGGAAGATCATCCAATTCCATCCCCTGGACACCTCTCACTAGATGAGATCACTCAATCTCATCCAACCTGGCCTTGAACACCTCCAAGGAGGGGACAGCCATGACCTGAAGATGCTGAGGGAGCTGGGATTGCTCAGCCTGAAGAAGAGGAAACTGAGAGGTAGACCTCAGTGCTCTCTACAGCTACCTGAAAAGAGGTTGGATTGAGGCCAGTGTTGGCCTTTTCTGCCAAGTAATTAAAGAGAGGACAAGAGAAAATGGTCTCAAACTGTGTCCTACAAGGACATTGGATAATGAAAAAAGAAAATGCAGGAAGGGAAAAAAAATAATTACATTTTGTTAATTAGAGAGCGATAGAATCATTCTGGTTGGAACAGAGCTGCAAGCTCATCAAGGCATTAGTTACTAAGATACATGGCTAGGATAGAATTCCCTTTTACTCAGGAGATGACAGTTGTAGTAAGAAGTCAGAATCACAGAATTGTCAGGGTTGGAAGGGACCTCAGGGATCAACCAGCTGCAACCTCCCTGCCATGGCCAGGGACACCTCACACTAGAGCAGCTTGCTCAGAGCCACATCCAGCCTGGCCTTCAAAACCTCCAGGGATGAGGCTTCCACCACCTCCCTGGGCAACCTCTTCCAGGGACAGTTATCTGTGACAACCCTCTGAGGATATTTCAGAAAGGTGTTCAGGTATTTGTTGGATGTTTTTTACCCTTTGTAACAAAATTTGGACTGCAATGAAGGGAGGAATCCTTTAAACATTGGAGCTGAAGCACCCCCACCTCATCCCCACCTTCTGTAATCAGTTCCATGGTATCAGTCAGTTCAGCTCATGATAGGAACTGGTAAAACAGGCATTTGCCCTTTCACAAAGGTCTCCTTGGGGAGAAAAATTCTATCTCAAACCACTGAACCACTGCTTGAGTCTCAGGGTCCTGCAGAATGATGCAGAGCAGGGAGAGAAGAAAGGCTGACAAGGAGGAATCAGTCAGGCAGCTCTGCCACAGCCTTTGCCAGGGGGGATGTAAAACAAATGAGCAGGGCTGTCCAATACCCATCAAAGAACGAGTTGCTGCAGGAGTTCTGCCCTTCTGCTGCCCTAGCTTGAGCAGAAGGGTAAGGAAATAGGCACAGAATGAACGCTTGACTTTTTTGACAGAGAGAAGGCAGTTACTCAGGGTTGTCCCTTACTACAAAAAATAATAATAAAATAAAATAATTAAAAGAATAAGAGCTTTTATATGCACAGCTGAACAGCCTGGCTTGAGAGGGGTTGATGGAGCTCCAGAGGGCTGGAGCACCTCTCCTGTGGGGACAGGCTGAGAGAGTTGGGGCTCTTCAACCTAGAGAAGAGAAGGCTCCAGGGAGACTTTCTAGCAGCCTCTATAAAAATCATAGGGAAAAGACAGGGAGAAGGGGATGAGGAAAGAAAAAAGGCTGATGGTTATTACACTTCTCTGAGCAGCCTGATGAAGTCTTGCCAGGAGAGCTGAGGGAGCTGGGGGTGTTTAGTGTGAAGAAGAGGAGGCTGAGGGGAGACCTTATTGCTCTGTACAGCTCCCTGAGAGGAGGCTGGAATGAGGTAGGGGTTGGGCTCTGCTCCCTAGTCTCAGGTGATAGAAGGAGAGATGGCCTGAAATTGTGCCAGGGGAGGGTTAGGTTGGAGACCAGGAAAATATTCCTTGCTGCCAGAGTGGTCAGGGATTGGCCCAGGCTGCCCAGGGAGGTGGTGGAGTCATCCCTGGTGGTGCTCTAAACCAATGCAGACACTTCAGGACATATTTTAAAGGGCCTGGTGGTGCTGGAGTCATTGATCTTCGAGGTCTTTTCCAACCACAATGCTTCTATGATTCTATCATTCTCCAGTCCTTAGTGCTTCAATGGGTGAACTGCAGACAGCCCAAGACCTTCTCTCCCCAGCTCTTTGTGTGATTGCTGTGTTTGGCAGGAATTCCACAGTAACAGCACAAAGAGGCTGAGAGCATGCCCTGGCCATTGGCTATCTGAACCATCCCACAGCCTGCAAACCCAGCACCTCTGTTTGCTGCTATTGATTGTTTCTTCCCAGAATCATGTTGTTTTCTCACAAGGCCTCTCAAGTACAAGACACACTTCAGAAGCTGTTCAGAGAAACAGCCAGGAGGTCAGCAATGGTGTTGACCTAATTCAGAGCAAGCAATTCCATTTGACCTTCTCCCTGACCTCAGAAGTGTTTATCTTCTGGGCCCCTCAGACTACTTTTTTTCCTCACTCTAGGTGCTCCAACTCATTCAATATTTATTAGACATCAGCCTCATAATGATAATCCTAAATGATGGGAGAGAGGAAAAGTTTCAAAGTGACCTTGCTATTAACTTATTCCATCTCTTTCCACCACAAATCATTGTCAGTGGGAAAGAAAATGGACTAACAAGGAAGTAGTAGAAGATTGGACTTGATCTTGGAGGTCTTTTCTAACTTTAATGTTTCCAGGATTCTGTTCAATGAGTGTCTCCAGCAGGTCTTGGGAGATTCTCCTCCCCCTCTAGTCTGCCCTGCTGAGACCACACCTGCAGTACTCTGTCCAGTTCTGGGCTCTCCAGTTCAAGAGAGAGAGCGAGCTGCTGGACAGAGTCCAAAGAAGAGCTATGAGGATGATTAAGGGAATTGAACATCATCTCTTCTATCAATAAAGGCTGAGTGCCCTGGGGCTGTTTAGTCTGGAGAGAAGGCTGAGAGGGGATCTGATAAATGTCTGTAAATATCTGAGGGGTGGGGGGCAAGAAGGGGTCAGGCTCTGTTCAGGGGTGTCCTGTGCCAGGACAAGGGGCAGTGGACACCACCTGGAACCCAGGAGGTTCCACTTCAACATGAGGAGAAACCTCTTTGGTGTGAAGGTGCTGAGCTCTGGAGCAGGCTGCCCAGAGAGGTTGTGGAGTCTCCTTCTCTGGAGCCTTTCCAGCCCCACCTCGCTGTGTTCCTGTGTGCTCTGCCCTGGGTGCCCCTGCTCTGCCAGGGGTGGAGTGGACTCAATGATCTCTGGAGGTCCCTTGCACCCCCTAACATTGTGTGATTCTGGGATTCTGCTCCATGAATGTATCTCACACATCTCTCTGTAGGACAGATTCTGCCCTCACTTTCCAGGAGTACTGAGGCTGGCAATTCAGAATCGCTGCAGCACCACTGCTAAACCTCACAGCTGCAGAGAGAAGCTGGTGAGCACATCAGAATTTCCTGAGACCATGATAGATGCAGCATCTGTTAGCTGTCCCATGATTGCTTTTTGGTCATTACATGCATGCAAACCCCACTGTACTTTGGAAGGCAAAGAGAATGCCAGCAGCTTAGAACATCACCTAAAAGACCAGAGCAGTGCATAGCTCTACCACCACCACCCTCTCCCCCCCAAAAAACCCCAAAAAAATAGAATAAAAAGAGATAATTACAAAAAAAAAAAAAAAAAAAAAAAAAAAAAAAGAAATCCTTTTAAGCTTTGTACTGAAGCTGCCTTTTCCCAGGTGGTGAATTCACTTGTCAGCTGTTCTTTTGGAAGAAGCAGAGGATTTAATAGATGAGGTATATCAAACTAACTACATTAGGAACATACCAGCTGTCAGGATGGCTTCAGCCCAAGAGCATCTTCTGGGAGAAGCAGATTCTGAGCTGCAGACAGGATACTATTAGTCTGATAGAATGATTATAAGTTTCACCATCTGTTGCTTATTTCACCATTAATTGTGATTTGTATCAACAGATATCTGCTAAAATCCACATTTTCCTCTCTCTTGTTTGTTTTTTTGTTTCTCTACACAAGGAACAACAAAGCAGAACAGCAGCACCTTGTCTGGAGTAATGATGTACTAGTGCTAGAGCTAAATCAGATAACCTTCACCCTGATTTAATGATCAGGGTGCTAATTACAGGGACTAGAGCTAAAAATATTCCTTGTCAGTAGAGGTGGGGGGGAACCAAATTGCAAGGCAGAAGGATTTTTGCTTGACAAACTGACTGATTGGGGCTTTTCAAAGCTATTCCATTGTGCAGGCAGGCACCATTGATGCTTGGATATTTGAAAGTCCATCAGGCTGCTGGGTTTTAATCACAGGAACTCTTTCTAATCAAAGAGAAATGTACAAGCTGCAAACATTTCCAAAGGTTGCATAGATAGATCTGAACTGCAGAGGAATTGCTTGCAGGTCAAACTGAATGCCAAAGAAATAGAGTTCAGGTGAGGCATCAGGAGAGTGTTTGCAGTTAGATCAGAACAAAACAACCCAAAAAAATAACCAAAGAATCCTAGAATGGGTTGGGTTGGAAGGGACCTTAAAGCTCATCCAGTTCCAACATCCCTGCCATGGGCAGGGACACCTCCCTCCAGCCCAGGTGGCTCAAGGGCTCATCCAGCCTGGCCTTGAACACGTCCAGCAAGGAGGCTTCCACAGCCTCCCTGGGCCACCTGTTCCAGTGTCTCACCACCTTCACTGTCAAGAATTTCTTCCTCATCTCCAGTCTAAATCTGACCTTTTCCAGCTTAAGTCCATTCCTCCTCGTCCCATCGCTACAGCCCTTGTCAAAAGTCCATCCCCAACTTTCCTGTAGGCTCCCTTCAGGTACTGGAAGGCTGCTAGAAGGTCTCCCCAGAGCCTCATAATTAAGTCCGAGTCCTGAGGGTTGTTTTTTCTGTTTTATTTGTTTGCTTCTATTCTTTTCCCACCTCACAGCTCCAAGCTTCTTTCCTTGTTTTGTTTCTTTGTTTTCTTCTTTCTTCTTTTATTTCTTTCAACTTGATCCCCATCTGCTGCCAAGTTCAAGGTCTGCTTCTAGTCCCAGTTACTCCTCAGTCATTCTCTAACTCTACCAAGAATGGTGCTAACCCTTGTTCCTCAGCACTGGAACAATTGGAACAATTCCAGGGATGGGGATTCAACCACCTCCCTGTGCAGCCTGCTTTTGAGAAACCTTTCAGTCAAGAAGTTTCATTTCATCTCCAAACTAAACCTAGACCTAAACCTAATTGTGAGGGTTAGAAGGGTCCTCAAGCATCATCTACTTCTAACCATTTGGAATTGTTTGCTGGTATCCAGGGAGAAAATTCACTCTTGGAGAACTTTTTGTTTGGTTGGTTTTGGTTTTGTTAAATGCTGTTCTTCTGATGCGCAAAGCACAGATTATCCTCAGCAAGCCAAATGATCATTAGGGAAAGATTTCCTTGTGCTAGCCACCGTTGTGCTTGGCTTTGTGAAGTCTTGTGAAGTTTGTTCTTCTTTGCATGGAGGCAAAGAAAACCCTGAACTGCAGAAAGATTAAAATGAAGTTCTTCTAAATCCCCTTCTTTCACCACCACCTCCTCTTTCCCACCATCTGTGCCCCATTTTCCCCCTTGTTCCCCTCAAACCCAGAGCACCTGGGCTCTCTTGGAGTCTCCTCCCACCCCAGGTGTGGCCACTTTGCCCTCCCCACCCACTGCCCTATTTAATTCCCTCATGAAGGGCAGAAGCCCTAAGCTGAGCCCATTATGGGCTGAGGATTCTCCTCCTCTCACTGGTGAGTACCTCTGGTGCACATTGGGTGATTGGTGGTGGGGAATCAAAGGCCGGGGGGCCTGCTGGCCCCCCGGCTAGTTAGGTTAGGGTCCGTGACTACTCCAATATCTTCCATGCATGCTGAGTGCACTTCTTTACTGGTACTGAGCTCCTCTGGGGAAGGTGGAGAGGGGCTAGGGGGGAGGCAGGGGCTGCTGTGGGGAAGGGGGAGAGGGGCTGGGGGGGGGAGGCAGGGGCTGCTGTGGGGAAGGGGGAGAGGGGCTGGGGGGGGGAGGCAGGGGCTGCTGTGGGGAAGGGGGAGAGGGGCTGGGGGGGGGAGGCAGGGGCTGCTGTGGGGGGGGGAGGCAGGGGCTGCTGTGGGGGGGGGAGGCAGGGGCTGCTGTGGGGAAGGGGGAGAGGGGCTGGGGGGGGGAGGCAGGGGCTGCTGTGGGGAAGGGGGAGAGGGGCTGGGGGGGGAGGCAGGGGCTGCTGTGGGGAAGGGGGAGAGGGGCTGGGGGGGAGGCAGGGGCTGCTGTGGGGAAGGGGGAGAGGGGCTGGGGGGGGAGGCAGGGGCTGCTGTGGGGAAGGGGGAGAGGGGCTGGGGGGGGAGGCAGGGGCTGCTGTGGGGAAGGGGGAGAGGGGCTGGGGGGGGGAGGCAGGGGCTGCTGTGGGGAAGGGGGAGAGGGGCTGGGGGGGGAGGCAGGGGCTGCTGTGGGGAAGGGGGAGAGGGGCTGGGGGGGGAGGCAGGGGCTGCTGTGGGGAAGGGGGAGAGGGGCTGGGGGGGGAGGCAGGGGCTGCTGTGGGGAAGGGGGAGAGGGGCTGGGGGGGGAGGCAGGGGCTGCTGTGGGGAAGGGGGAGAGGGGCTGGGGGGGGAGGCAGGGGCTGCTGTGGGGAAGGGGGAGAGGGGCTGGGGGGGGAGGCAGGGGCTGCTGTGGGGAAGGGGGAGAGGGGCTGGGGGGGGGAGGCAGGGGCTGCTGTGGGGAAGGGGGAGAGGGGCTGGGGGGGGGAGGCAGGGGCTGCTGTGGGGAAGGGGGAGAGGGGCTGGGGGGGGGAGGCAGGGGCTGCTGTGGGGAAGGGGGAGAGGGGCGGGGGGGGGAGGCAGGGGCTGCTGTGGGGAAGGGGGAGAGGGGCTGGGGGGGAGGCAGGGGCTGCTGTGGGGAAGGGGGAGAGGGGCTGGGGGGGAGGCAGGGGCTGCTGTGGGGAAGGGGGAGAGGGGCTGGGGGGGGAGGCAGGGGCTGCTGTGGGGAAGGGGGAGAGGGGCTGGGGGGGGAGGCAGGGGCTGCTGTGGGGAAGGGGGAGAGGGGCTGGGGGGGGAGGCAGGGGCTGCTGTGGGGAAGGGGGAGAGGGGCTGGGGGGGGAGGCAGGGGCTGCTGTGGGGAAGGGGGAGAGGGGCTGGGGGGGGAGGCAGGGGCTGCTGTGGGGAAGGGGGAGAGGGGCTGGGGGGGGAGGCAGGGGCTGCTGTGGGGAAGGGGGAGAGGGGCTGGGGGGGGGAGGCAGGGGCTGCTGTGGGGAAGGGGGAGAGGGGCTGGGGGGGGAGGCAGGGGCTGCTGTGGGGAAGGGGGAGAGGGGCTGGGGGGGGAGGCAGGGGCTGCTGTGGGGAAGGGGGAGAGGGGCTGGGGGGGAGAGGCAGGGGCTGCTGTGGGGAAGGGGGAGAGGGGCTGGGGGGGAGAGGCAGGGGCTGCTGTGGGGAAGGGGGAGAGGGGCTGGGGGGGAGAGGCAGGGGCTGCTGTGGGGAAGGGGGAGAGGGGCTGGGGGGGGGAGGCAGGGGCTGCTGTGGGGAAGGGGGAGAGGGGCTGGGGGGGGAGGCAGGGGCTGCTGTGGGGAAGGGGGAGAGGGGCTGGGGGGGGAGGCAGGGGGGTTAAGCTAGATGACCTTTAGAGGCTACTTCCAGCAGTGGTGGTTCTATGCTCTAGTTCCATCCCCCTTGTCATGGGTGCAGGCACCTTCCACTAGCCCAAGTCAGCATCTTCAACGGCATTTTTTTCTTTTTATTGTAGATAGGAATCAAAACATAATATTTGTTTTCCAGGAATATGTTCAAGGTGATTATTTCAGCAACTAACCTCAACATTTTCTGAGTCTTCTGAACAGATTTCTCTTTGCAAGGCTTCATAATACCTCAAAACCCAAGTTTGGCTTTGGAGCTAGAAGAATGGTAACTGCCTTAGGAAATGAACAACTTGTTGGAGTTCTGCTGTGCCTCTGTAAGAAGTCAAGGTGAAGAAGGACAATTACTGAATGAACTTCCCTTTTAGCAGCTCTTCTCAGTGAGGTCAGAATGAAACCTGCATTGTGATAGAACAAGAAATATTTTATCACTACCAATTGATGTTTCAAGGCTTTCTGCAGCTGAGAGTTTGTAGAGGTGTGGAAGGGTTGGGGGTTGGATTCTAGCATCTCTTTCAAGTGACAGCTGACATTTTCAGTCACAAGTGTTCTTCTAGAGCCCAAGCTCCTCTCTTTTTGTTTCAAGTGTTTTCTCTATGCTTCCTGCACAGATTGGAGATTGATCTTTTGGGACAGAGTAGTTTGAGTTATGGATATGAACTACAGCACAGGAAGCTCCATCTCAACATGAGGAGGAACTTGATTGTAAGGATCATGGAGCCCTGAAGCAGGCTGCCCAGAGAGTTTGTGGAGCCTCCTTCTCTGGAGACATTCAAGACTCCTCTGGATGCATTCCTGGGTGATCCTGCTCTGGCAGGGGGTTTGGACTCAATGATCTCTGGAGGTCCCTTCCAACCCCTGTGATCCCTTGGTTATTTAAAAGGGCTTGTAGCACTGGGACAAGCTTTTGAAGTCCCACCCCTGCTTTCTTTGTATGTCCTTTTCAGCTCCTGGAAGACTGTTATAAGCAGTACCTGACCTCTAGATGCCATGTAAGAAGGAAAAGACATCCTGCAGCTTTTGATACTGTAGGGATCACACCTAACAACCCCACAAAGGTTGAGGATGTGATGGGAAATTAGCTCTTAAAATGCTCCATCCAGGTGTCTCCTGTCTGCCTCCATTACCTGATTTATAAGCATAACTTTAAATAAGCTGAGCTTCTTCCTCTCACTTACTCAGCTCTCACTTGCTGGTGATTAGGAGCCTGCTTTTAATTTCCTGGATTAATTTCCTCTTGGCCAATTTATACCTACTTGTTCCTTTGCCAGTGTGAATTAGCTCTTTGGTCTCCTCGTGCCTTTGCAAACAGGAATCTTTTTCTTATCCTCAAAAGCTGTTCCTGGGCTGTATGTTTGACTCAGGTATGGACCCAAGAGCTTTGCCTTTATCTCCACCTGGAGATAAAAAATTTTAGAGGTTAGAGGCCCCTGCTTGAGCTTTGCTGGATCATAGCCTCCTCTGTGCCATTCTGGGGATCATGTTTGGAAACATCCAAGCCAGAACAGGGAAAAATTGAGAAACCCATGACTGAGGGTTGTTTAAAGAACTGTTGTTCCTCAGCCATCTGTTGAAGCAGCTGTTAAGCATCTCCACATCATGCCACTCATGGTCAGACCCCAGCCTGAAGGAAAAGGCAGTGTTGAGCATTGCTCCCTACTAGGGATGGAGAAGAACAATATTCCTGTGGTGTCTTCTTGGGGAGGTTTCTAATCATCTTCCCTTTCAGGTTGGTACTGTTGGCCAGAAGCATAATCAGCCTTGCTAGAGCCATGCAGAATTTGATGTTGGTACATGGTTGGCTCCTACAGTATCTATCAGCTGGAAGAGGCCTGTCACAAGTGAGGTTCGGTCATCAGGTTCAACAAGGTCCTGCACCTGGGTCAGGAGAACCTTTCATACAAGCCCAGGCTGGGGGATGGTGAAACTGAGAGCAGCCTTGCAGAAAAGGACTTGGGAGTACTGATGGGCAAGCTGGACAGGAGCCAGCAATGGGCATTGGTAGCATAGAAGGTCAAGGGCAGCTTGAGCTGCATACAAAGAAGTGTGGCCAGAGATGGAGAGAGAGGATCCTGCTCCTCTGCTCTGGGGAGACCTCACCTGCAGGGCTCTGCCCAGCTCTGGCACCCCTAACACAAGAGAGACCTAGACCTGATGGAACAGGTCCAGAGGAGGGCCCTAGAGATGATCCAGAGGCTTGGAGCACCTCTCCCTTGAGGCAGGCTGAGAGAGTTGGGGCTGTTCAGCATGGAGGAGATGAAGGCTCCAGGGGAGACCTTGGAGTTTCAGTATCGGTCAACCCCTGATGTGTGCTGGTTCATGATGTTTGTTTTTCCCTGGTGCAGGACTTCTAAACTTCTTCTTGTTGAACCTCCTGAGCTTCCCCTTTGCTTCTCTCTCCAGCCTGTCCAGGTCTAGCTGATGGGCCACAGAGCCTCCTGGTGTCATCAGCAAGAGCATTTGCCTAAGTACAGCACATCTACCTCTCCTTGCAGTCATCACCACTGAGTGTTTCTCCTTTAAAACACTCCTCATGAGCAATATCTGCAGGTCAAGCTGAAGATTCCTGCATCTCCTGAGTCCAGAAGGTGACATCCCTTTGGGAGTGGAAGGAGCTGCTGCTGAGATCCTGATTTAATCTTCTTTTAATGGTGTTTGGGGCTCGGTTGCAGTGCTTGTTAAAGTAAACAAGTTGGAGAAATGGGGAGCAGCAAAAAAGGAAAATTAAGAGATTTTTATTGCAGAGTTTTGGTGGTTTTTACATGATTGGATTTGTGTTTGGAAGTAGATCTCAGCAGAAGCCTTTAATTACTAATCAAGCCTCCTTCTACCATACCTTAAATTGTATGGTTTCACCTGTCAATCGCACCTCTGTTTTACAGGCTCTGCTGCTTTGTAATTTAGACTCCTTCAGTGTATGGAATGGACTCTGGCTTCAGAAGGTTGTGAAGTTCATACTTGGATTAAAAAAAAGAAATAAAATTTGAGGCTGCTGGAAAACTTTGTGGTTCTGAGAGTTATAGAATCATAGAATCAGTCAGGGTTGGAAGGGACCACAGGGATCATCCAGTTCCAACCCCCCTGCCATGGGCAGGGACACCTCACACTACATCAGGCTGGCCAGAGCCTCATCCAGCCTGGCTGCAAACACCTCCAGGGATGGGGCCTCAACCACCTCCCTGGACAACCCATTCCAGGCTCTCACCACTCTCATGGGGAAGAACTTCTTCCTCATGTCCAGTCTGAATCTCCTCACTTCCAGCTTTATTCCATTCCCCCAGTCCTATCACTACCTGATATCAAATGAAGTGAACACAAACCAACCTCAATACACTATCCAGGGAGTTCCTGCTCTTGTTTTAATGCTGAAATTGTTAACACAGAAGGGGATTTGGTGTCATCTCTCCCTGTTCATGGGAGGGTGGGAAGGGACCACTGAGTCCATCCCCTTCTGCCAAAGCAGGATCAGCTGGGGCAGGTCATACACATGCAGGTGGAGCTTCAAAGTCTGCAGAGAAGGAGACTCCACCACCCCTCTGGGCAGCTTGCTCCAGGCCTTTAGCATCCTTAGGATCTCTGGGTGATGATTGCAGCAATCTGCTAATCTTTCTGGTGAAGGGAAGGAGGAGGGGACAGCCTCTGCTCCTTGGAGAGGAGGGAGGGAGGAAGGAGGAGGCAGCCTCTCCTTGGTAGCAAGAGACAGGAGCAGAGGAAGAGGCTTCAAGCTGCTGCAGGGGAGGCTCAGGCTGGATATTAGGAAATATTTCTTTACAGAGAAGGTTCTCAGGTGTTGGAATAGTCTGCCCAGGGCTGTGCTGGAGTCACCCTCCCTGAGGGGGTGTTTAAGCAGCCTGTGGGCCTGGCTCTTGGGGATGTGGTTTAGTGTTGGGCTGGATGAGCTTGGAGGTCCCTTCCATCCAGAGACGTTCTGTGATGATCTTATGCATTTGAGTCAAGAGGCTTGTAGCTATTTTTCTCTTATTATTTATCTTCTCCTGTCTTTGCTGTGTTGCTCCGTCCTATGCCCTTCATGTCAAGAGTGCACAGGGAAGGGGGTGGTGCTATTTTTCATGCAGAAAAACATGAAAGAGTGCACTTCATGCTTCCCTGCCCTCCACAGGGCTTAATGGCATCCTGATTCAGCCTCACCTCTGAATTTTATTTTATCTAAGCAAGTTGCAGGCTGAAGGAAACTCACTAAGGTTGTGCTTGCTCCTTCCTCAGGGAAGGCTTAGCCCTGTTTCTCTCATTGCCTTAATCAGCATGACTGAAATACTGAAGGTCTCCTTCACATGGTGTCATTGTCTTCTCCTAAAAAGTGGGTCACAGGAAGGAGGGGGAAGGTGTGGAGAAGTTACTGTGTGGCTGCCTTTCTCTTTGTAGTAGGGCTGCCTTTGCTCTTTAATTAGAGGATGTAAGGGGAGGGAGCTGGCAGGGTAGTACCTCCCACAGTCTGATATCTTCCCTTTTGGAATATGAAATAGAATCACAGGATTGGGGCTCTTGGAAAAAGGCTCCCAAGATCATAGAGCCCAACCATCAACCCAACCCCACCATGGCCACAGCTTTCTGCAACACCTCCAGGGATGGGGACTCCACCACCACCACCACCACCACTTCCCTGGGCAGCCTGGCCCAAAGCCTGACCACTTCTCACAGCAAAGAATTTTTTCCCAATGTCCAATCTAAACCTCTCCTGCTATGATTTCAGGCTACAAATGTGTGTCCAACTGTGGGGCCTGCAGCACAAGAGAGACATGGACCTGAGGAGGCCACAAAGATGACCAGAGGACTGGAGCAGCTCTCTTATGAAGACAGGCTGGGAGAGTTGGAGCTGTTCAGCCTGGAGAAGAGAAGGCTCCAGGGAGACCTTAGGGCTGCACTTCAATATCTGCAGGGGACCTGTAAGCAGGCTGGGGAGGGACTGTTCAGAACAGCCTGTGGGGATGGGATGAGGGACAAGGGTTTGGAACTGGAGCAGGGCAGGGTTAGGTTGGACATCAGGAGGGAGTTCTGCACAGTGAGGCTAGGGAGACACCAGAACAGGCTGTCCAGGGAGGTGGTGGAGGCTCCATCCCTGGAGACATTCAAGCCTGGGCAGCCTGCAGTTGGAGGTGTCCCTGCTGCCTGCAGGGGGGTTATACAGGCTGCCCTTGAAGGCTCCCTCCAATCCCACTGCCCTCTGTGAATCCCTGAGAGCAGGATGCTCACAGCCTCCCCAGTGTTTGTGATTTCAGTCTCGTAGGCCGTGAGAAAGGAAAAGCAGAAGTGCACTGTAGTGAGGCTGCAGCCTGATCACAATCTCAGCAGAAGAGCTGCTCCATTTCCATGATGAGGTCACAATGTGCTGCAAGAGCCTGCAGGGTTGGAGGCAAATCTGGAGGCATTTCCATAATAGCTGCTATTATTTTTCTATTAGTGTTTTGCTTTCCCTCCGAAGCATAGGTAATGTGGGGTTTATGCTTTCTGGGTTGTCAATAACTGAGTAAATAAAATCAAATTACAGACTTCCTTCTGCGGTAGGAATGGCTGGAAGGAAAGACATTTATTCTTCTGTATTGATTTGCCACTCCAGTCAGGCGAATTCTAATTATCAATTTGAGATCCCCCACGAATATCCCTGCAAATGTCTCCATTTTCAAAGGGAAATCATGGAGGAAAAAGAGAAGTTGCAGAGCAGACTACAGAAAAGCAGAGGTTTATTTATTTTTCCATATGCCAGAGAGTCATAGCTTGGTTTGAGTTGGAAGGGACCTTAAAGATCATCCAGTCCCAACCCCCTGCCGTGGGCAGGCATACCTCCCACCAGCCCAGGTTGCTCAAGGCCTCATCCAGCCTGGCCTTGGACACCTCCAGGGAAGGGGCATCCACAGCCACCCTGGGCAACCTGTTCCAGTGTCTCACAGCACTCACACTAAGGAATTTCTTTCTAATATCCAATCTAAATCAACCCTGAACTAGTCTGAGGCCATGCCCCCTTGTCCTACCACTACATTTCCTTACAGAGTCCCTCCCTAGCTTCCCTGCAGACCCTCTTTAAGAACTGGAAGGCTTCAACAGCCTCTCCCTGGCAGAGAGAGGCTCTCCCTGGGAGAGCAAGCTGCCCACCTGGCAGAGCTGCTTTCTCCTTGTCTTGACCTTCATGCCTTCAGTCTTGGAAGTCTAGTACTGCCAGAAGGAAGACAAAAAACATGAGCCACAATCAAATCTCTCTACTAATGAGCTATGCATTAGTGTAATCTGTTCCTAGCTGCTGTCAGGAAAGAAGAAAAAAAAAAAACAACAAAACAAACCAGGACTCATCTGCCAACAGGGCAGGAAGAGAGGGAGGCAGTGTTTGACATAGTCATCAGCAGAGGCTTCCATCACAATTTCTGTAGGGAGAGAGTGCAAAGCTCAGCAATGGAAGAGGATTCATTAATCAGGATGTCCACTGAAATAAGATTAATTGCTAAGGATGGCCACTGACATCCTCCTAATAAAAAATTCAAAGGGGATGTGAGCCATGCAACAGCAAAAAGGTGAGAGGAACGTGCCTCAAGTTGTCTGTCACTGAAGACAGGCAGGGATCAACTCTTCAGCACTCAGCTCCAGTCCCTCCCTCCATGGTCCATCAGTTCTGTATTCCTTGGAGCTGCTGAGCATGCTGTTGGTCCCTTGGAGGAACACATCATCATCTCCCAGAAGCACATTGCTTGTAAAAGTCATGGACTCTAAGCATGGCTCAGGCTGAAAGGGACCTCAGAGATCCTCCACTCCAACTCCCCTGACATGGGCCTCTCAACTAGACTCCAATGCTCAAGGCTTCATCCAACCTGCCCTTGGACTCCTCCAGGAAAGAGGAATCCACAACCTCCCTGGGCAGCCTGTCCCAGAGTCTCACCACCCATGGTATCAATCGCACTTCTTCATGGGATATGGTTTAGTAGTCAGGAGTTCTGGGGTGACAGGTTGGACTTTGTTGATCCTTGAGGGCTTTTCCAACCTTCTTGATTCTGTGATTGCACTGACTGCTAATGAATTGATTAGCATGTTAGGCATGCTAATTGATGTCTTACTTGATACTGGACTTAGGATTAAAACCAGGGGTGCAGAGGAGGCCCCAGCCTGGGCCACCTTCTGCATGAAAGGGAAAAGCAGAGGCTTGAAAATGTCCAATGGTTTCGATTGCAAAGGACTTGGCTATCACCTAGTTTCCAAACCCCATGCCATGGGAAAGGGACACCTCCTGTGAGATCAGGTTGCCAAAATCCCATCCAGTCTGACCTTGAACACTTCCAGGGCTGTGGCACCCACAGACTCCCTGCGAAATTGATAGAGAATCAAATTTTGGAGGATTTGTTTTCATTTTTGAAAAAGGAGCTTCTCTGGGTGACTTAGAATCATAGAATGGGTTGGGTTGGAAGGGACCTCCAAAGGGCAGCTGGTCCAGCCCCATGCACTCAGCAGGGACATCCTCCACTAGATCAGGTCACCCAGAGTCCTGTCCAGCCTCACCTTGAATATCTCCAGGAATGGGTCTCCAACCACCTCCCTGGGCAACCTGTTGCAGTGTTCCAGCAGCCTCCTGGTGCAGAACTTGTTCCTCACATCCCATCTCAATCTGCTCTGCTCTCATTTCAAACCATTGCCCCTGGTCCTGTCCCTGCAGGCTTTTGGAAACAGTCCCTCTGCAGCCTGCTTGTAGGCAATGGATTCAATTTGATTTCAAACCATTGCCCCTGGTCCTGCCACCCCCTGGGTGCTCCTGCTTTGACAGGAGATATTGGACTCAATGATCTCTAGAAGTCCAACCCCTACCATTCTGTGGTCCTGATGGTCTGTGCTGTTCCCTGTCAGTCAGCAGAATGAATTTGGTGTCATTTATGTCTTAAAACCATGTGCTTGTATTTGCTGTCAAGTGTTATTTGGCTGCACAAATGTTTATCTGCCCTGGCATTGCCCACATTAGCATAATCTGACAAATAATCAATATTTGCCTGCAGCTCTAAAGTCCTGACAGCTAATCCTAAATATCATAATTGGCTGGAGAACCACCAGAGGGAAAAAAGAAAGAAAGGAAAAAAAAAGATTTATAGGATATTTGACCTACTTCCCGAGTTCTGCATTTATTCCACAACATTTCCAAGGCTGCCAATCTCAAATTAACTGTTAGGATCCCAAAATTCCACCTGAACAGGAATTTACTCAAGTAGGAGGAGTAGTTCATCACAGCTCACAGGATGTTAGGGGTTGGAAGAGACCTCTGGAGATCTTCCAGTCCAAGCCCTCTGCCAGAGCAGGACCAGCACAGGGCACACAGGAACACATCCAGACAGGGATGGAAAGGCTCCAGAGAAGGAGACTCCACAACCTCTCTGGGCAGCCTGCTCCAGGGCTCTGTGACCCTTACAGTGAAGAAGTTCTTCCTCATTTGAGGTGGAACCTCCTGTGCTGTAGTTTCCATCCATTGCTCCTTGTCCTATCCCAGGGCACAAGTGAGCAGAGGCTGTCCCTGTCCCTTCCTTCCTGACCCCCAGCCCTCAGCTATTAATAGACATTGATCAGATCCCTCTCAGTCTTCTCCTTTCCAGACTAACCAGCCCCAGGGCTCTCAGCCTCTCCTCACCAGGCAGTGCTCCAGGCCCTTCAGCATCCTTGCAGCCCTCCCTTGGACTCTCTCCAGCAGATCCCTGTCCCTTTTGATCTGGGGAACCCAGACCTGGATGCAATATTCCAGGTGAGGTCTCCCCAGGGCAGAGTAGAGGAGGAGGGGAACCTCCCTGGATCTCCTGTCCACACTCTTCTGAATGCCCCCCAGGACCCCATTGGGTTCTTGGCCCCCAGGGCACATTGCTGTCCCATGCAGAACTTGCTGCCCACCAGCACTCCCAGGTCCTTCTCCTCAGGGCTGCTCTCCAGCAGATCCCCTCCTGACCTTTCCTGCTGCAGTTTATTCCTCCTGCCCAGCTGCAGAACTCTGCACTTCTCCTTGTTGAACCTCCTGAGGTTCCTCTCTGCCCAGGTCCCCAGTTCATGCTAATGTACATTTGTAAGGTGAAGATTCTGCAGAGAAAAGTCAATCAAAGGAATTCTTCTTTGAAGAACACCTTGAGGATTAGGAGGTGAAAGAAAATATTACTTTTATTAAATTAGAGCTCTAAGGGGGAAAAAAAACCACAACTTCAAAATCATTTATCATATTTAGCAAGAAAGCCAGGAAAAAAAGATGTGGGGAAGGTGATATGATAAAAGGAGATGTAGTAGAAAATTAGAAGAGGGAAAGGAAGGGAAAGGGGCTGTTAATTAAAAATAAAGATTAAAAGGTAGCAATATTTAGCCAAATGGTTAAGGCAGTCACTTAAAATTATGGGGGAAAAGTAAAAAAAAAAAAGATCTCATTCTCATTTTCAGAGAGAAATTCCACCCAGAGTAACTCCTGAGCTTAGCTTGCACTTTGCTTGGCTGTGACTGGCACAGGAAATGCAAGGGCAGAAGCTTCAGAGCTAAATTGACTAAACCTCATCAGTCTGAGGGACATTAAACTCTGCTGTGTGTCATAGAGAGTTTCCACTCAGCACAGCACAGCCATGGATCCTCAAAGCCAGGCAGGATTTGGTGTTCCCTGCCTGTTTTAGCACATGTTGAAATGTTGGCATTTTATCCTGGAATGGGTTGTTGAGTTGGAAGGGACCTCCAAAGTTCATCCAGTCCAACTCTTCTGCAGCCAGCAGGGACATCCTCCACTGGATCAGGCTGCCCTGTCCAGCCTCACCTTGAATATCTCCAGGGATGTATCCCAACCACCTCCCTGGGCAACCTCTTGCAGTGTTCCAGCAGCCTCCTGCTGAAGAACTTGTTCCTCACATCCAATCTCCATCTGCTCTGCTCTCATTTCAAACCATTGTCCCTGGTCCTGTCCCTGCAGGTTTTTGGGAACAGTCCCTCTGCAGCCTGCTTGTAGGCAATGGATTCAACCTAGAGCAGGGTTGAATAAGGTTGGACATCAGGAGGGAGTTCTGGACTATGAAGGTGGTGAAATAGGGGTGAAGGGATGGGGTGACTTGGTCCCAGGGGTAGGTCCAGCTCAGGAAGGCCTGTGGGGAGCTGTAGATCAGCCCTGCTGTGGTGTGACTGAAGCAAGGACTGGTGGCCCCAGGGAGGCTGCCATGGGATCCGGGGTGAGGAGGAGCTGCAGGGCAGGAATCTAGGCAGGGATAAAGTGTCCTAGCAGCACTCTCATGGCTCTGGCAGCCATTCGGTGTTTTAGAGATGCAGTTTGTTTAGAAATGCCTTCAGAATGACCAGTTTCTCACCAGCTGCCCAAACTCTGCTGCTTTCTTTTCCACCCCAGCAGCCTCCTGCGTCCTCCCTTAGTATGATTAGCACTTAACACCTGAGCCAGCCATCAGATTCTCCTGGATGAGAGGGGCAGGAGCAGAATTATTCCTTTCAGAACACACAGGGCAGCTTAAAAAAAAACCCAAACCAAAACAAAAGGCAATTTCTTTTAAGTGGGAAAACAGCAATTACCTCAACAACACAAAATCAAACATTGTTAGAGGCAGCAGCGCTCTCTGGGTGAACTTCTTTAAGTGTAATTGTCAGCAACATTATAGGTGGCTGGGGGAATATTTGCTTTTCAAGGGACACTGGTGGGATGCTGAAGGCTGCAAAGAAGGGATGGGAATTGAGAAGAGTGGTTTGAGCCATGTGGTAATTTGGTCACAGCCTGAGAGAGTGGTTCGGAGGCTGCCTCGCACGCAAAGCTGTCTCCAGAAGACGTCCTAGGCAGGCTGCTTTCCAGAGCAGTGACTCAGAGGTTTGGTTCTCTGTGGGGCTGTCTTGCTCAGGCTGAGTGAAGTGCTGTGGCACCAAACATTCATGACATCCTTAATTAAAAAATGAGTAAATAAAAGCAAAAGCAGGAGGTGGGTAGAGAAAGCTGTCACGCAATGGTGGGGCTTGAAGGGATCACTGAAGATCATCCAGTCCAAACCCACCTGCCAGAGCAGGGTCACCCAGACTGGAATCACACAGGGACGCATCCAGGTGGCTGTGGAATGTCTCCAGAGAAGGAGACTCCATCAGCTTGCTGGGCAGCCTGCTCCAGTGCTCTGTCACCTCCAAAGTCTTTCCTTAAGTTCAAGTGAAACCTCCTTTTCCTCCTTCAGCACTCAAATAGACAACCCCTAGAATGCTGCCCCTGCCTCTGGTGGCAGCTTGTTGGAAAGGAAGAAGCTCTCCACAGTGAGGGTGATAAATGCTGCAACAGGTTGCCCAGGGTTGTATATGTCTGGAGACATTCAAGCTCAGCCTTGCTGTGTCCCTGGGCAGCCTGCTCTAGTTGGAGGTGTCCCTGCTGCCTGCCAGGGGGGTTGGACAAGATGACCTTGGAGGGTCCCTTCCAACCTGATGCAATCCTTGAATCTCTGATGTGAACCCCTGGAAAATGTTTGTTATGGAATGTGGGAAAAGCTGTTTAGTGTGAAACATTGGCAGTGAGACCTTAATTAGGCCTTGAAAAGTTTCACTGGTCACTCTGAATCTGTTTAGAGACCTCTGACAAGATGTGAAAGGCTTGAGTTTGAAATAAAACCTTGCTCAAAGACTCATCTCACCTGCCATGGGCAGGGACACCTCACACTAGAGCAAGCTGCTCACAGCCACAGCCACCCTGGCTGCAAAAGCCTCCAGGGATGAGGCTTCCACCACCTCCCTGGGCAACCTGTGCCAGTGTCTTACCACCCTCATGGGGAACAACTTCTTCCTAACATCCAATTTGAATCTCCCCACTTCTAGTTTTGCTCCATTCCCCCCAGTCCTGTCACTCCCTGACACCCTAAAAAGTCCCTCCCCAGCTTTCTTGTAGCCCCCTTCAGATACTGGAAGACCACAAGAAGGTCTCTCTGGAGCCTTCTCTTCTCCAGACTGAGCAACCCCAACTCTCTCAGCCTGTTCCCATAGGAGATGAACTCCAGCCTTCTGCTTGTCTTCATGGCCCTTCTCTGGACACTGAAACCCTAGGAGATGGCAACACCAAGTGCTTGTTTACTTCTTGTTCCTGTCAAGAAGGAGAAAACCAGAGGGGCTGACTTGGATGCCATCTTTTCACTGTACTGCTCCTTGAAGCCTTGTTGGGTCCCTTTGCAGAGCTTCCATTAACTCACCCAAGGGTGTGCTGATGGAGAGAGCAGTGAGGTCTCCTCTTATCCTCCTCTCCTTCAGGCTAACCAACCCCACTTCCTTCAGCCTCTCCTCACCTAGACCTGATCTCCAAACCCCTCGCCAGCTTCTTTGCCCTTCTCTGTTCCTGTGCCTGCACCTCAATGTCTTCCTCATACTGCAGTGCCCCAAACTGGACACAGGTCCTCCAAGATCTCCATGTCAAGGCTACCATCAGCATTCTAAAGACTTCCATTGCTCCCAGGAGAAATCAATGTGCAAATATTGACATCTCTTTATGCCAAATGCTGTTTTAAGTGTGAATGTAAGTATTAGGAGCCTGATGCTCCAAAAAATAATCTATTTTTTTTTGGGGGGGAAGATGTTTTCTTAGCCACAGTGGGCAAACTAAACACTGAAATCCTGCTTCTTTCAAGCTGCAAGGCATTAAACCTGTGGCTGTGTGGCACATGGATATAGGTTCCAACAGGATTGATGTGAGGGGGAAAAGAAATAACCTCTTAGAAAAGCCATGAGTACATTTTAATTAGAAGGGATCTAAGAATAACTGTTTGAATATATCCTGCCCTGTCTGTTCTTACAGGGGCTATTGAGGCCCTTAAAAAGAAAAAAAACAGTTTCAGTTAATTAAGTTCATCAAATCAGTGCTTGAACAGGCAGAGGTGGTGTTAAGGATGGAGAGGAAAGAGGAATGAGAGAATGACCCTGCTGGGGCTGCCTGCACAAGGAGCTTCCTGAGCAAGGCAGATGATTTGCCACTGTCTTAATTGGTCTGGGGGTGAAGCACTCAGTTCTGCGTGTAAAGAAATAAAAAGGGAGAAAAAAAGGGGGGAAAAGGGAGAAAAAAAGGGGGGGAAGGAGAAATAAAGGGGAAAAAAGGGGGACAAAAGGAGAAAAAGAGGAAGGAAAAAAGAGAGAAAAAAGGGGGGAAAGGAGAAATAAAGGGGAAAAAAAAGGGGGGAAGGGAGAAAAAAGGGGGAAGGGAGAAAAAAGGGGGGAAGGAGAAATAAAGGGAAAAATGGGGGGGAAGGGAGGAAAAAAGGGGGAAAAGGAAAAAAAGGGGGGGGAAGGGAGGAAAAAAGGGGGGAAGGGAGAAAAAATGGGGAAAAAAGAGAAATAAAAGGAAAAAGGGAGAAAAGGGGGGAAAAGGAGAAAAAAGGGGGAAAAGGAGAAATAAAGGGAGAAAAAAGGGGAAAAAGGGGGAAAAGGGAGAAAGGTGGGGAAGGGGAAAAAAGGGAGGGAAAAAGGGGGGAAGGGAGAAAGGTGGGGAAGGGAGGAGAAAAGGTGAGGGAAGGAGAAATAAAGGGGAAAAGGGAGAAAAAAGGGGGGGAGGGAGAAAAAAAGGGAAAAAAGGAGAAATAAAGGGGAAAAATGGAGGAAAAAAGGGGGGAAGAAGGAGAAAAGAAAAGAATAGAAGAAAGAGTAATGGATGAGTAATTGCTTTTCTGTTCAGGAAAACTCACACAGGTTCAGTTCTCAGGGCTCTGCTGAATCAGCTGCAAATAGAGAGGAACTGCAGCTGAAGCTGTTCTGGCATCATTAAGAGTGTTTTGGGTAATAATAATAGTTATTATTATTGTCATTATTATTGATATTATATATATTACATATAATTTAAAATGCATGCAATATATATAATATATCATATATATAATAAAATATATAATATATGTAATTATATATAATATTTATAATACATATTGTATAAAATAGTAATGGTTTTTGGTGTTGATGATATTATTATTATTATTACTACTACTACTACTACTTCTGTGATCCTTCTGCACTGCTTTGGGCATGGGAAAGAGGTAAAGGAATCTGAAATGAAGTAGGGAATTTGAGGCTGGCAAAGAGAGGTCTGCAGGAGTGGATTTGAGGCTGGGAAAGAGACGTCTTACAGGTCTGGATTTGAGGCTGGAAAAGAGAGTTCTGCAGGAAGGTGTCATTTAAATTTTGTCCTTATTATCTCCAAGTCTATTTTACTTTCCACTAAACTAAGTTAATTTTCCCCTAACTGAGTCTGTGTTGCCCATGACAGTAACTGCTCACTGATCTCCCTGTCTTTATCTCAACCCAGGAGTTTTTCCTTCTTATTTTTCTCCTCTTGCCCTGCTGATGCAGAGGGGAGAGAGAGAGAGAGGCTGGGTGGGCACCTGGCAAGCAGTCAAGGTCAATCCACTGGAGTCATGTTGTGGAACAGGGAATTAGAAAGAGGCATAAAAACAGAAGTGAGCCTGAAAGCCAAGCTGGAGATTTGTAAAAGGTAGGGTGAGAGGTCTTGGAGTGGCTGGGATTAGTTCCCCCAGGATGTTTAGCAAACAATAGGTGCTAATTAGTATTTTGTCAGTGAAAAGTGCTGTTGATTATCTGCTATGTTATTGACATTGCTTCTGAACCTGGAGTTCATTGATTGCCAGTTAATTGCATGCCATTAATAAATGGATTAATCATTCCTGAGGAGGTTGAAAAAAAAATCCCTGAAGTGAATCTGAATTGAACTGCTGAGCAGCTTTTATTTCCTGCTCACAGTTTACTGCTGGGCTTTTGGTGGAGCCTGGTGTTCAGATCCCTCAAGGTGTTACAAGGACCAAGTTCCACTCACAGAAACTACATTGAACTGTCCAGACTGTTCCCAAAAATTTCCTTACACACTTCTTGTCTTTTAGGGATTGTGTCTGTTTGACATCTGTACTGGTTTGGGGCCAGACAGATCATCTCTTGCCCCGAAAGGGACAAAAGAATGACACTCACACAAAACAGATTGGAGAGTGATGGAAAGTTTAAATGGACAAAGCAATTGGTGAAGCTACAAAAGACTACAAAGGATAGTGCCAAGAATATCCCAACAGCATACAGAACCCCTCACAGAATTCCCAAAGCTTCCCAATCCTTCCCTTCTCCCCACCTGAGGGTAAACCCAAACCCCCAGGACTCTTTCTTCCCCCCTCCCACTGCTAGGCAAGTCTCAGGCTGGCCAGGTCTGAGACTACCCCCCCTCCATTCTCCTCCTGGCATTAGGCCTAGTGTGTCGGTGTGAGCTGAAATTCCCCCCCACCGACAATAACCAGGCTAGCTCAGTCTGGAAGCAAATGAAAAGCTGTATTTACAAGCAGATGAAATGCAATGAATATGTACAAATATACAAAATTCACAACATTTACAAATATATACAATCAACAGAAAAGCACAACCGATCTCCCTTTGCTTCCCCCCAAGGGGACCCTCCCAAAGGGGCCTCCCTCTCCCAGGAGCTTCCCCCCCAGACCCCCCTGGACAGAGAAGCAGAGTTTAGTTAGAGCAGAAAGTTGTTAACTTAGCTGCCAAGGTCAGTACGTGTTATCTTCAGCCAGAAGAGAAGAAGAAACAGCAGCCAGACAGCCCAGCAACTGCCCCCACTGCCGAACGCAGAATGTGCAGAATGCCTACTTTGTTTTGGGTAATAGTTCTTAAATTTCTATCTATCCAATGGAAGTGTTTAGAACAATCAGTGTTTTGCTTTCTTACACCCAATAGTGACTTATTTACATTCTTTCACTTTCTCTGTTCTGAACTTTGCAAGGAAAAATTAAAAAGACAGTTTCAAACCACCACAGTCCACCCCTTCTAAACAATTCCATTGGCTGCTACTATCATTTATCTAATCTAAAATAATATCTACAACAATAGGTGAATAAAGACCATAGTCCATTCCGGCTATCTCAGATGTAGATGATTCAAAAGAGTCAAATCACAGGAAAAACAGCAAACAGTTTGTTTCCTCGCAGATGGAGCGAAGGAAGGAACAGGGACTCTCAGGTGACTCAGGGCTCTCAGGGTTCGTGCACCGTAAATCTCATGAACTCTCCTCTTGGGCGCGATGCTGTGTCTGCGCAACACTCTGAATTTAACCTCTTTCAGCCAAAGTTAGATTTCTTTGTGGAATACACTGAATTTCACCATTTTCTTGCATCACCCAATAGGTGTGACCAGGACCTTCAGCAGAAACCACCCCTCGGACAGGTTTGGCCTCTCCTGAAGGAGAAAATACCCAAACAGTTTTGCCTAACAGATTCTTTTCTCTGATAACAGGAACTCTATCACCTTCCTCCTTTCGCAACAAATCTGATTGGGCAGGTCCAGCTCGATTCACTGAACCTCTACTATTCACTAACCAGGTTGCTTGTGCTAAATGTTTCTCCCAGTTTTTCAAAGATCCACCCCCCATGGCTTTGAGAGTGGTTTTCAGCAAACCGTTGTAGCGTTCGATCTTCCCTGCAGCTGGTGCATAGTAGGGAATGTGGAATATCCACTCGATGCCGTGCTCTTTGGCCCAGTTTTTTACAAGATTGTTCTTGAAATGAGTTCCATTGTCTGACTCAATCCTCCCTGGAGTTCCGTGTCTCCACAGGATTTGTCTTTCCAGACCAAGAATGGTGTTATGTGCAGTTGAATGAGGAACTGGATAAGTTTCCAGCCATCCACTGCTCGCCTCTACCATAGTCAGCACATACTGCTTACCAGATGGAGAACGAGGTAGAGTGATGTAGTCAATCTGCCAGGCTTCACCGTACTTGTACTTGGACCATCGGTCACCGTACCACAAGGGCTTGATCCGCTTTGCCTGCTTAATAGCAGCACAAATGTCACAGTCATGGATGACTTGTGTGATAGCATCCATGGAAATGTCAATGGATCTGTCACGAGCCCATCGGTAGGTTGCATCTCTGCCTTGATGTCCTGACGAGTCATGGGCCCACCGAGCTAAGAACAGCTCACCTCGGTGTTTCCAGTCAAGATCAGGATCAGAGCTTGTGTCTACTTGGGAAACCCTTGCAGCTAGATCTGCCTGATGGTTGTGTTGTTGTTCCTCAGTAGCTTTGCTCTTAGGAATGTGAGCATCGATGTGTCTCACTTTCACTGGGATTCTCTCAATACGAGCAGCAATGTCTTGCCACAGATCTGCAGCCCAGATTGGCTTTCCTTTCCTCTGCCAGCCATTCTTCTTCCAGTCTTTCAGCCAACCCCACAAGGCATTGGCTACCATCCATGAGTCGGTGTAGAGATAAAGCTTTGGCCATCTCTCATGTTCAGCTACGTTAAGAGCTAGCTGGACAGCTTTTACCTCTGCAAATTGACTGGATTCTCCTTCTCCATCTCTCGCTTCTGCAACTCTGCGCGTTGGACTCCACACTGCAGATTTCCATCTCCGCTTGTTCCCAACAAGACGACAGGAACCGTCTGTGAACAAAGCATATCTCTTTTCATCATCAGACAGATCACTGTAAGGAGGAGCTTCCTCAGCACGAGTTACTCTCTCCTCTGGAGGTTTAGCACAGCTTGTGCCTTCTGGCCACCTCCACCAAACCAGGCCTTTCGAGATTTCCCATTCGAGCTCTCTGTGTTATTAGAGCCATCCACTTAGACCAGGTAGCATCTGTTGCATGATGTGGTGAAGAACCTTTACCTTTGAACATCCAATTCAGAACTGGCAATCTAGGAGCTAGAAGAAGTTGTGACTCAGTTCCAATCACTTCAGAAGCAGCTTTCACTCCTTCATAAGCAGCTAAAATCTCTTTCTCTGTTGGAGTGTAGTTTGCCTCTGAGCCTTTGTAGCCACGACCCCAGAAACCAAGAGGACGTCCTCGTGTCTCCCCTGGAGCTCTTTGCCATAAGCACCAGGTTGGACCATTGTCACTCGCGGCCGTGTACAGAATGTTCTTAATGTCTGGACCAGTTCGGACAGGTCCCAGACCCATTGCTTGGACTACCTCTCGCTTGATCTGGTCAAAGGCTGCTTGTTGCTCAGGACCCCATTGGAAACTGTTTCTCTTTCGAGTCACATCATAGAGAGGTTTCACAATCTGACTGTATCCAGGAATGTGCAGTCTCCAAAATCCCACTATGCCTAAGAAACGCAGAGTTTCTTTCTTGTTGATGGGATTTGCCATGGTGGAGACTCTGTTTATCACATCCATTGGGATGTGACGGCGACCATCTTGCCACCGCACTCCCAGAAACTGGATTTCTCTGGCAGGTCCTTTCACCTTGTCTCGCTTGATAGCGAAACCAGCTTGCAAGAGAAGGTCAATGATTTTGTTACCTTTCTCGAAGACTTCTTCAGCAGTCTCACCCCAGACGATGATGTCATCGATGAACTGAATGTGTTCTGGAGCTCCACCTTTCTCCAAAGCATCATGGATCACTGCATGGCAGATGGTTGAACTGTGAATCCACCCCTGGGGCAAACGATTGAATGTGTACTGAATGCCTCTCCAGGTGAAAGCAAACTGAGGCCTGCATTCCTCTGCTATGGGAATAGAGAAGAAAGCATTAGCAATGTCTATGGTAGCATACCATTTGGCCTGCTTGGATTCCAGCTCATATTGGAGTTCCATCATGTCTGGTACTGCTGCACTCATGGGTGGAGTTACTTCATTCAAGGCACGGAAATCAACTGTCAGACGCCACTCTCCATTCTGCTTTCTCACAGGCCAGATTGGACTGTTGAAAGGTGAATGAGTTTTGCTGATGACCTTCTGACTCTCCAACTGACGAATCAAGTTTTGAATGGGCACTAAAGAGTCACGGTTGGTTCTGTATTGTCTGTGATGCACAGTTTGAGAAGCAACCGGCAGCTTTACATCCTCTATCTCATGTTGTCCCACAACTGCAGATTCATCTGAAAGCTCAGGTCTAATAGACAACTTCAATTTTCCTCCATCAATTTCTACAGTTGCTATTCCAAAAGCCCATTTGTAACCCTTAGGGTCTTTAAAACGCCCTTCTCTCAGAAAGTCAATTCCCAAAATACAAGGTGCATTAGGACCTGTTACAATAGTATGTTTCTTCCACTGCTTCCCAGTTAAACTTATGTCAACCTCTGTCTTAAACAACTCTTGAGATCCACCAGTGACTCCCTGAATAGTTATAGATTCTCCCCCTTGATAATTTGATGGTATTATGGTGCACTGAGCTCCTGTGTCAACCAAGGCCCTGTACTTCTGAAATTTTGAAGTGCCAGGCCACTGGATGTACACATCCCAATAGATTCTGTTATCTCCATTATCCCTTACCTCCCCCTGGCGGAAGGCAGGGCACCCCTAATGGTGGGGATTACCTCCACATGTACAGCTGGCACAACGTCCAGCACCAGAATTAGGATCACTGTTGGAGCTATCAGAGTTGTTCTGGGAAACTGAGGAAGCGACAGCTACCCTCCTGGTATTGCTACCTCGGGATCTGCCCCTCTGCAGCTCCCGTAACCTCTTGAAAAGATCAGAAGTTGGTTGACCATCCCATCTGTTCATGTTCTCACCAAACTGATCACGCAGAGTTATCCAGATACTGCCACGTGATTGCCTCTGCTGTCTGTTTTGGTTTGACCTATTCTGGAATGGCCTTCTTGGAGCACGTCTGTTCCTAACAGCTGAAACTTGTATCCATCTGGAGGAAGAGGAATCAGAATCATCCCCCTTCATCAAGTTGGATATGGAGGTTTTAAATTCCTCCTTCAGCTCTTTCATGCAATTCTCAATCTTTCCAGACAAAGTTTCAATGGCTGAAACCAAAGAAGTACGTGCAAGACTATCCTCCAATTGCCTCATTTGGTCAGTGAAATAGCCAACAGTGGGAGGCACTCCACCATAATTTCTTGCCACAATCCTGCTTGCCAGAATAGTAGCATAATTAGGAGGAGCAAGCTTAATGAGCTTTTTGCCAAGGCCTGTTCCAACAGGAATTTCATCAGGATTCAGAGTCTTATGATCTCCGTATATTATTTCTCTCACAGCAAATTCTCTCAGACGCTTGATTCCCTCATCTATTGTGGTCCAAGGCTTAGGGTTCCATGGTAGATCATCTCTGCTGGGGTACCTCAGCGAGACTGCCAATAAGAGGCGTGCCCACAGAGAAGCTTTACCAATGCACTTGCCTAGATGCCTGTCTATGCCTGTATCCTTTGAGAGCATCCCCAACTGAGAGGCCGACTTGTCGCCTACCACCAATGCTGGGGCTCCCATATCAAAACACCTGGCTAGCCAAGACAGGACTGGCTCGATTTCTCCTCTGATGTAATCCTTCCTCACATGTCTAATTTCCTGTCTGGGTGCATTAGCTGACTGTATGTCATCCTCATCATCATCATCATCATCATCCTGAGGTCGCTGTCCCCATAATCCTATTTTAATCCTCCGTTGAATTTCCTTGAGTTCAGAGGCACTGCCTGCAGTTGCTAATTCAGCAGGGTCTACATCTCCATCATCCATGTGGGGTCTCAACAGGTCTGCCAGAGTTTTAAGGCTAACCTTCTCTTCCTCACCAGAAGGATCTTTCTTAACAGAGGGACCCTGAGTAGAAGGACCCTCATCTCCATCTGCACCATCTCCTGCAGCATCTGCATCTCCTCCTGCAGCTCCTTTACGCTTTCTGGTGATAGTGGCAACCAAATTCACTGGATTGGCTTTCACATTCACAGCAGAGTTGGAGGGAGTAGAGGAATTTTGTGCAGGGTTAGCAGGAGCAGAGGGAGTCTGTGCAGGGTTGGCAGGAGGTGTGCTTTGAGATCCTGCAGACACTGCTGCGTCCGTCTGGGCAGCAGAGGGAGGAGGAGGAGACTGTGCCTCGTTAATGGCATCTGCCTGCACAGCTATGTCTGTCTGCGCAGCCATTTCTCTCTGTGTAACTATGTCTGCCTGGACAACCATTTCTCTCTGTGTAACCATGTCTGTCTGCACAACCATTTCTCTCTGTGTAACTATGTCTGTCTGCGCATCCATTTCTCTCTGCGCAACTGTGTCTGTTTGTGTACCCCTGTCTGCCTGTGTACCCCTCTCTGCCTGTGTAATCGAGTCTGTCTGTGTCGCCGAGTCTGTCTGTGTAACTATGTCTTCCTGTGTACCCGAGTCTGTTATCTCAGATTCTGGCAAAGGTCCTGCAGCTACTGCTGCTGGCTCTGAGTCAAAACTATCGGCAGCTTTCTCACAAACCTTAACTGTGATTTCTTGGTCACCGTAATCAGAATCAGAAACCAATTCCGAACCTCTCTGAGCTTTTCTATGTTTCCTCTTACATCTACGCAGGTCGGAAGAGTGAGTAGCCTTACGTCTTTCTTGACACAGTGCTATCAGCAGCCATATGATTATTCCAAGAAACAACAAAATTAAGATTAGCACAAGATATCTAGGGTACCACTGGTTCCAAAGACCCTCTGTAGTTGTAAGAGGAGTAACAAACTCAAATGTGTCTGCTAGCAGATTCATAGTTGAGTTACCATATCTTCTAAGCCCAATAAGACCACAACAGAATTCAACAGCATTCAGTAACTTGTTCTTAACCCAAAGAAACGACTTATATGCCACATATCTCACAATCTTGTCTATCATGCAGGAAACAGCCCATCTGTAGACAATCACACTGATAACAGAGGAAATAAAATTACTCAAAATCCAAAACAGCTTCATTTTGCTTCCTAATCTGAGCAGGAATAAATCATACAAGCAATCGAGCCCCAAGTTGGAGCGCCAAAAATAAAAAAAGTTTGTCGGTGTGAGCTGAAATTCCCCCCCACCGACAATAACCAGGCTAGCTCAGTCTGGAAGCAAATGAAAAGCTGTATTTACAAGCAGATGAAATGCAATGAATATGTACAAATATACAAAATTCACAACATTTACAAATATATACAATCAACAGAAAAGCACAATCGATCTCCCTTTGCTTCCCCCCAAGGGGACCCTCCCAAAGGGGCCTCCCTCTCCCAGGAGCTTCCCCCCCAGACCCCCTGGACAGAGAAGCAGAGTTTAGTTAGAGCAGAAAGTTGTTAACTTAGCTGCCAAGGTCAGTGTGTTATCTTCAGCCAGAAGAGAAGAAGAAACAGCAGCCAGACAGCCCAGCAACTGCCCCCACTGCCGAACGCAGAATGTGCAGAATGCCTACTTTGTTTTGGGTAATAGTTCTTAAACATTTCTATCTATCCAATGGAAGTGTTTAGAACAATCGTTATTTTGCTTTCTTACACCCAATAGTGACTTATTTACATTCTTTCACTTTCTCTGTTCTGAACTTTGCAAGGAAAAATTAAAAAGACAGTTTCAAACCACCACACCTAGTCAGGCCTAAGAGGCCTTGAGGATACTCCCCCGGCATTACCCGATAAGAGAGGACATCTCCCATGGGAGCAGAGAGGGAAGAAAGAGGAAGAGAATGACTCTGCAGATGGCTTTATAGGGCGCAGGATTTATGGGTAGAAATACGCCGTTTCCTGTGTCCACCCCTAGTGGGTGAGCACCCAGGACACCAGAGGTGTATCTCATGCAGCAGTGGCAGGGGGCACCCAGCCTAAACTGCCACAACATGGAAGGGCTGGAGTGTGTCCAGAGAGGATCAACAAAGCTGGGGAAGGGTCTGGAGAACAGGGCTGGGGAGGAGCAGCTGAGGGAGCTGGGGGTGTTTAGTGTGGAGAAGGAGAGGCTGAGGGGAGACCTCATTGCTCTCTACAGCTCCCGGAGAGGAGGCTGCAGTCAGGTGGGGGTTGGACTGTCCTCCTTTGTCTCAGGTGACAGAGAGGAAATATCCTGGAATTGTGCCAGGGGAGGGTGAGGTTGGAGATTAGGAAAAAATTCTTTACGGAAAGAGTGGTCAGGGACTGGCAGGGGCTGCCCAGGGATGTGGTGGAGTCCCCATCCCTGGAAGTGTTCTAGAAACCTGTGGCCATGGCACTTGGGACCAAGGTTTAGTGGCCACAGTGGTATTGGGCTGACACTTGGACCTGATGATCTTAGAAATCTTTTCCAACCAAAATAATTCTGTAATTCTGTTAGGGTGTAATTTTATTGCCTAATAATGAGTGATTACTCTCAGTCTTTGATGGCATCCTAGATATGCAGAATCATGGAATCATAGAAGCATTAAGATTGGAAAAGATTTCCAAGGTCGCCATCAACCCAACACCACCATGGCCAAGACAGGATGACAAAGCTCTTGGCATAGTCAGTAGAATCCAACTGAGAGAGTCAACAGGGACTCAGTATCTAAGAAGAAATTCATCTGCCTAAGCACCAGGGAGTTGATTTTAGGAGTGCCAGGGGAGGGTTAGGTTGGATGTTAGGCAGCACTTCCTCAGGGAAAGGGCAATCAGACACTGGGATGGACTGCCCAGGGAGGTGGTGGAGTCACCATCCCTGGAGGTCACAGGAATGTTCCCTGTTCCAACCTCAAGGATTCTCTGATTCTTTGGGTCAAGCTTCAATGGCCAGGGTGGTGCTGAGCTGATGGTTGGACTCACTGATCCTGGAAATCTTTTCCAGCCAAAACAATTCTCTGATTTTTTACTGTGAAATGACCTTCCAGGACAAGAAGTTTATATATTTTTTAATGTCCTCTAGTGTTGCAGTGTCCTGGTCCCTACAACTGGTTGGCAGTCTGGCTCTTCCTTGACCTCACTCAGCTTTGTGCTGCAAAACGAAGTTCCAATGGCTCTGAGTTCTCTTTCTGTTTGTCTGGGTGTCAGAAATCAATTCCTAATTCCTGAGATTCCTTTAGAAGGAATTAATTAGTGATTGTTGGGGCAATCCTCTGAAGATTAAACTGCTACCTGAAGAAAAGCCCTTATCATACAAATATTCTTCCTGAGAGCATAAGCTACATTGTGTTGGATGAATATAGATTGCTGTATTAAATTTTTTTTCCCTTTTTAACCAGTTTCAGTTTAGCTTTTTGTGGGTGTTGTGGTTTTTTTTTTTTTTTCTTGTTTTGTTTTGTCTCTGAGAGGAGAAAATATTTTACAGCATAATTGAATTTCCCATCATCTGGAACATAAAGGCTTGTAGGTAAATAACAACAAATGTTCTCCTCTCTCTTTCTTTGTTATTTTTTTTTCCCAAGTCATCTTGAATACAGCACTGGATTTTGTCTTGCTAGAATGGTTTTTCTGTAGGTATTATCATAATAGACCTTTAAAGTGGCTCAGGTTGGAAGGGACCTCAGAGATCGTCTCCTCCAACCTCCCTGGCATGAGCAGGGACACCTCTTAACTACACTACCTTGCCCTCATCCAACCTGGCCTTAAAAACCCCAAGGGAGGAGGCATCCAGAACCTGGGCAGCCTATTTCAGAGTCTCACCACCCTCATGCTGAAGAACTTCTTCCTCAGCTCCAGTCTAACCCTGCTCTCCCTCAGCTTCAAACCATTCTCCCTTGTCCTATCTCTAGACACCCTCAGGAGAAGTCCCTCTGCAGCCTGCCTGCAGGATCCCTTCAGGCATTGGAAGGCAGCTCTGAAGTCTCCTTAGAGTCTTCCAGGCTGAAGAAGCTCCCTCAGCCTGGCCTCAGAGCAGAGCTGCTCCAGCCCTTGGATCATCTTTGTGGCCTCCTCTGGACTCACTCCAGCAGCTCTGTGTCCTTCTTTTCCTGAGGACACCAGAGCTGGATGGAACATTCAAGGTGAGGTCTGAACAGAGCAGAAGCAAGGGGCAGAATCCCCTCACTTAACCTGCTGGAGAGCAGAGCAAAGGGGAAGAATCCCTTCCCTTCATATGCCTTAGAGGTGAACCATTGCCTCTTGCCCACTGCAGGTCAAATGGATTTAGAGAGCTCTTTCCTGAGACATCCATTTGCATGCAGGAACCAGGTCCTGGGCTGCTTGGTGCTGAGCATTTTCCCCAGCAAGAATGGTTCTCAGCAGATAAATGACGCTTTATGAAATCACAAAATGTGCCTTTAACAGCATAATGGCTTTAAAGCATTTTAATTAGCTGCTTGGCAAACCAACAGATGTAGGCTATCATGGAGCAAAACATAACTTATCTGCTAACAATGGTGTCTGCTTTTTAAGAGCTCATAAGGCTGCCTTGTGCTTGGGGTTTTAATACTCCATTGATTGTCCTCCTCAGGCACTTTGTTCAGAGCCTGAAGCACAAATTTCCCAGGACAATGTAATCCTGGAGAACACAATGTACCCAGCTTTATACCACCCATGTCCTGGCATTCATTATTAGGAGCTGCACTGAGAATCACAGAATGGTCAGGGTTGGAAGGGACCTCGAGGGTCAGCCAGTTCCAACACCCCTGCCATGGGCAGGGACACCTCACACTACAGCAGGTTGCTCAGAGCCACATCCAGCCTGGCTGTAAAAACCTCCAGGGATGAGGCTTCCACCACCTCCCTGGGCAGCCTGTGCCAGTGTCTACCACCCTCATGGGGAAGAACTTCTTCCTAATGTCTAATCTAGATCTCCCTTCCTCTAGCTTGGATCCATTCTCCTCAATCCTATCACTTCCTGACAACCTAAAAAGTCCCTCCCCAGCTTTCTTGTAGCCCCCTTCAGATCCTGGATGGCCACAATAAGGTCTCCTTGGAGCTGGGTCTGAAGCCTCCTTGGATCTTTGAAGAAGCTTTAAAGGAACTTTGTTCTCAGCAGTGGATTTGGATGTTCTGCAGTCCTCTCCAAATGACACCAAGTAGTTGAGTATTCTGCTCACAGCACAGCATCTTTTATCTGAGAGCAAGGAACTTTGTAAATCCTTCTAGAGAATGTCCTGCAACCACTAAAATATCTAAAAGTGTTGCTATGCTACCTCCAGTCCTGCCTTCAGTTCTGCTGTCCCCAGCAGGAGAAGGACACAGAGCTGTTAGAGAGAGTCCAAAGGAGGCCACAAAGATGATCCAAGGGCTGGAGCAGCTCTGCTGTGAGGCCAGGCTGAGGGAGTTGGGGGTGTGCAGCATGGAGAGGAGAAGGCTCTAGGTGGACCTCAGAGCTGCCTGCCAGGACCTGAAGGGATCCTGCAGGAAGGCTGCAGAGGGACTTCTCCTGAGGGTGTCTAGAGATAGCCCAAGGGGGAATGGTTTGAAGCTGAGGCAGAGCAGGGTTAGACTGGAGCTGAGGAAGAAGTTCTTCAGTATGAGGGTGGTGAAACTATAGCACAGGCTGCCCAGGGAGGTGGTGGAGTCCCCATCCCTGAAGGTGTTCCAGAAAGGTGTGGCCATGGCACTTGGGACCATGGTTTAGTGGCCATGGTGGGGTTGGGTTGATAATTGGACTTGATCACCTTGAAGAACTTTTCCAACTCAAAGGATTCTGTGATTCCATGGTCATCATTCATTCCACTAGATGCTAGGGAGAGCCCAAGATCTAAGATGGGACAGCAAAGTGCTTTTGTGGCCAAGAGAGCCAATGGGATCCTGGGATGCATCAAGAAAGGTGTCCAGCAGGGCTAGGGAAGTTCTTCTACCTCTCTGCTCTGCCCTGCTGAGACCACAGCTGCAATCCTGTGTCCAGTTTGGGGCTCCCCAGTTCAAGAGAGACAGAGACCTGCTGGAGAGAATCCAAGGGAGAGCCAGGAGGATGCTTAGGGGACTTGAGCATCTCCCATGGAAAGAGAGACTGAGAGCCCTGGGGCTGTTTAGTCTGGAGAGGAGAAGGCTGAGAGGGGATCTGATCAATGTCTATCAGTAGCTGAGGGGTGGGTGTCAGGAGGAGGGGGCCAGGCTCTTCTGGGTGGTTCACAGGGATAAGCCAAGGAACAATGGGTTCAAACTTGAACATAGAAGATTTCATGAGGAGAAACTTCTTGACAGTGAGGGTGACAGAGCCCTGGAACAGGCTGCCCAGGGGGGTTGTGGAGTCTCCTTCTCTGGAGCCTTTCCAACCCCACCTGGATGCATTCCTGTGCAGACTACCCTGGGTGATGCTGCTCTGACAGGGGGGTTGGACCTGATCATCTCTGGAGGTCCCTTCCAACCTCTGATGTGAGACTGTAAGGATATGCTGGGCTGTGGTGTGTTTTTCTTGGCAACCTTGGGGGGGGGGGGGGGGGCGGGGGAAAGTCCTAGTTCACAAGGGAAGGGAAGGAGAAGAACATAAACTACCACAACATCCACAAAGCACATCCAGCAGAGCTAAGAAGGGATTTGCTGAATGCAGACACAAACACATGCAGGCAGTAATCCCCACGTGGCATCCTCTGATAACTCATCAGGTTGCATCTGCATGAACCAATTAGGAGCCAGAACCAGCAGGTTTATTGACACAGTGGCAAAACAAGAATATTAGGAGGTGTGTTTGGATTGCTCAGTGTCTGTACAGCTGCAATTAAGAAGGGGAGAGGGGGGGCGTGGAAAAAAATAAAACATAAAATAAATAAAAAAGGGCTTCCCAGCTGCTCAGTGCCAGCTGAACCTGATGTTGAGTGCCTGCCTGAACATGAGTGTCCACAGCACACAAGCACCCAGCCAGGTGTATTTGTCTGTGTTGGAGGTAAGGCTTGGTCCTTCAGCTCAGGAATTTTCACTTGTGTGCCCCTGTGGCCAAGAGGACCAAAGGCATCCTGGGGTGCATTAGAAAAAGGGTGGCCAGCAGGGTTAGAGAGGTTCTTCTCCCCCTCTGCTCTGCCCTGCTGAGACCACCCCTGGAATATTGTGTCTAGTTTTGGGATCCCCAGTCCAAGAGAAACAGGGATCTGCTGGAGAGAGTCCCATGGAGAGCTGCAAGGATGATTGTGGGACTTGGACATCTTTGCTATGAGGAGAGACTGAGAGCCCTGGGGCTGTTTAGTCTGGAGAGGAGAAGGCTGAGAGGGGATCTGAGCAATGTCTGTCAGTAGCTGAGGGGTGGGTGTCAGGATGAAGCTGCCAGGCTCTGGTCAGTGGTGCCCAACACTAGGACAAAGAGCAATGGGTACAAGCTGGAACCCAGCAGGTTCCACCTCAACATGAGGAGAAACTTCCTTATGGTGAGGGTGCTGAGCCCTGGAGCAGGCTGCCCAGAGAGGTTGTGGAGTCTCCTGCTCTGGAGACCTTCAAAACTTCCCCAGATGTGTTCCTGTGTGACCTGCCCTGGGTGATGCTGCTGTGGCAGGGAGGTTGGACTCAATGCTCTCTTGATTCTGTGATTCACCTGTCCAACTGTATCATATCATGGAATTGTTTCAGCTGGGAAAGTCCTCCAAGATCACTGACTCCAACTGCTGAACTGACACCCCCATCAACATTAAACCATCTCTCACAGTGCCATGCCTGTACTTGGAACACCTCCAGGGCTGGGGACTCCACCACCTCCCTGGGCAGCCTCTGCCAATCCCTGACCACTTGCAAAACACAAATTTTTTTCCTCCTCTCCAACCTAACCCTCCCCTGGCACAATTCCAGGACATTTCCTCTCCTTCTATCACCTGAGACTAGGGAGCAGAGTTCAACCCCTACTTCACTCCAACCTCCTCCCAGGGAGCTGTAGAGGGCAATGAGGTCTCCCCTCAGCCTCCTCTTCTCCACACTGAACACCCCCAGCTCCCTCAGCTGCTCCTCCCCAGCCCTGTTCTCCAGACCCTTCCCCAGCTCCCTCAGCTGCTCCCCTCCAGCCCTGTTCTCCAGACCCTTCCCCAGCTCCCTCAGCTGCTCCCCTCCAGCCCTGCTCTCCAGACCCTTCCCCAGCTCCCTCAGCTGCTCCCCTCCAGCCCTCTTCTCCAGACCCTTCCCCAGCTTTGTTGCCCTTCTCTGGACTCTCTCCAGTCCCTCAATGTGAGTGAGGACCCCAAAACTGAGCCTCCCCAGTGCTGAGTCCAGGGGGACAATCCCTTCCCTACTCCTGCTGGCCCCATTATTCCTAATACAGGCCAGGATGCTGGTGGCCTTCCTGGCTCATCTGGGCACCCCCTGGCTCATCTCATCATGCAAGCCAGGAAGGTTGGGGAGCTCTAGACCCCAGGGGTGATTAGAGAAGGGTAGCAAACCTAAACTGTGGATGCCAATATTAATCATGTTCTGTTTAGGGAAAAAAAAAAAAAAAACAAACAAAAAAAACAAACCACCAAACCAAAAACAATTTAATAAGAGGAACAATTTCCTGAGCCAGTTGCAAGGAAGGTTTTAATTTCCCAGGCTACTGCAAAGAAATGGCTCTGCTGTCAATCCTTGTGTGCACAACAAGCAGCTCTTATCTGCCTCTCCAGTTCTCATCCTGTGCCACCAGGACCAGGCTTGCTCCATGCAATCGAATCACCTTGAGGACTCTCCCTGCTTTGTTTGTTTCTTTCTCTGCTGCTTTCTTGTTTGTTTTTGCCCTGGGGGATGTTTTCCCTTTGTGCAGGTTTGGTTCTCTCAAGCCTGGGACAGCTAGTCAAGTCAGTTGGTGTCTGATGTCTGTTTGAAGTTCTTTCCTTCCTTCATACAGAGCAGTGTGGTTGCTCTAATTAGCACTTTTTATTAATATTGATGGGGAGTGACCTTGAAATTCATTTACATCAACCCCTCCCCCCTACCCAAAAACCAAAATCTCATAAGGATTGAAGAGCTTTGGAATGAAAAGCAAATAGGGAAAGAAAAAAGGGAGTTCCTTCAGCATAATTGTTGTGAGAAGGTAGGGAAGCTTTGCAGTGGGACTTGGGCAGGTGAGACACATGAGCCAAGGCTAACTGTATGGAGTTTAACAAAGCCAAGTACCAGGTCCTCCACCTGGGTCACAACAACCCCATGGTGAGCCACAGACCTGGGGATGTGTGGTTGGAAAGCTGCAACTCAGAGAGGGACCTGGGCAGCTGCAGCCTGCAGAGGCACCTGGGGAGGTTCTGGTTGGCAGGGGATTAAATATGAACCAGCAGTGCCCAAGGGGCCAAGAAAGCCAATGGCAGCCTGGCTTGGGCAGCAGGGACAGGGAGGGGATTGTCCCCCTGATCTCAGCACTGGGGAGGCCACACCTGCAGTGCTGTGCTCAGCTCTGGGCCCCTCGCTCCAGGAAGGACATTGAAGGGCTGGAGGATGTTCAGAGGAGGCTGGAGAAGGGCCTGGAGCACCTGGAGTATGAGAAGGGGCTGAGGGAGCTGGGGGTGTTCAGGCTGAAGAAGAGGAGGCTGAGGGGAGACCTCATTGCTCTCTACAGCTCCCTGAAGGGAGGTTGGAGGCAGGAGGGGGCAGCCTCTGCTGCTTGGTGGCAAGGGACAGAAGCAGAGGAAATGGTTCCAAGCTGCACCAGGGGAGGTTCAGGCTGGATGCTAGGAAATATTTCTGCACTGAGAGGCTTCTCAGCCATTGGAAGGGTCTGCCCAGGGCAGTGCTGGAGTCACCATCCCTGGAGGTGTTTAAGCAGCTGTGGAGCTGGTGGTCAGTGACATGGTTTAGGATTGACCCTGAACTGCATTGCAGAATGCTTGGAGGTCTTTTCCAACCAGGTACTTTCTGTGATTCTGTGAATTCAATCTCAAGCATCATTCCAGGAAATCACCTAAAAGCCTCCAGTTTCATAACCTGAAAGCTTTTTCTTTTTGATTTTGTGTTTTTTTTCCCCAGCAGCACAGTGACCAAGATGCTTCTCTGAACGATAGAGTGACTCACTGAACAGCTTCATTAAAAAGGAAATACTTCCCTGGTTTGGGATTCCTATCTTCATGTAAATCCAATCCTAAACAGATGTAACTCTGCTTAATCTAATTTCCCTGCTATTAAGGATAATCCACCCAAATATGTTCATAAAGGATCAAAACTCAGCAAATAAAGGATCCTAATGCAGGTGAATTAATTCCCTTTGGCCAAAGACTTTGCAGGTGGTGGCTAACATGACTCAGGTGTTGAATTACTGCCATTTAGGAATTTTATTTAAGATCCTGGCCTAATATGAGCTCTTGCTGGTATTAAGATAAATCCTTTCAGTGAATCAGAACTGGCTGTAAATATTGAGACAAATGAGCCCCAGGCACTGCTTGTTGTGTCAGTGTGAGCTGAAATTCCCCCCCCACCAACAATAACCAGGCTAGCTCACTCTGGAAGCAAATGAAGGCTGTATTTACAAGCAGAGTCTAAAATCTAGGACGAAATGCAATGAATATGTACAAATATACAAAATTCACAACATTTACAAATATATACAATCAACAGAAAAGCACAACCGATCTCCCTTTGCTTCCCCCCAAGGGGACCCTCCCAAAGGGGCCTCTCTCTCTCCCAGGAGCTTCCCCCCAGACCCCCCTGGACAGAGAAGCAGAGTTAGTTAAGCAGAAAGTTGTTAACTTAGCTGCCAAGGTCAGTACGTGTTATCTTCAGCCAGAAGAGAAGAAGAAACAGCAGCCAGACAGCCCAGCAACTGCCCCCACTGCCGAACGCAGAATGTGCAGAGTGCCTACTTTGTTTTGGGTAATAGTTCTTAAACATTTCTATCTATCCAATGGAAGTGTTTAGAACAATCGTTATTTTGCTTTCTTACACCCAATAGTGACTTATTTACATTCTTTCACTTTCTCTGTTCTGAACTTTGCAAGGAAAAATTAAAAAGACAGTTTCAAACCATCACAGTCCACCCCTTCTAAACAATTCCATTGGCTGCTACTATCATTTATCTAATCTAAAATAATATCTACAACAATAGGTGAATAAAGACCATAGTCCATTCCGGCTATCTCAGATGTAGATGATTCAAAAGAGTCAAATCACAGGAAAAACAGCAAACAGCTTGTTTCCTCGCAGATGGAGCGAAGGAAGGAACAGGGACTCTCAGGTGACTCAGGGCTCTCAGGGTTCGTGCACCGTAGATCTCATGAACTCTCCTCTTGGGCGCGATGCTGTATCTGCGCAACACTCTGAATTTAACCTCTCTCAGCCAAAGTTAGATTTCTTTGTGGAATACACTGAATTTCACCATTTTCTTGCATCACCCAATAGGTGTG
This sequence comes from Indicator indicator, assembly GCF_027791375.1. NCBI lineage: Eukaryota > Metazoa > Chordata > Aves > Piciformes > Indicatoridae > Indicator > Indicator indicator. The sequence goes on from NC_072011.1 coordinate 66,190,427, forward strand.
ACCAGGACCTTCAGCAGAAACCACCCCTCGGACAGGTTTGGCCTCTCCTGAAGGAGAAAATACCCAAACAGTTTTGCCTAACAGATTCTTTTCTCTGATAACAGGAACTCTATCACCTTCTTCCTTTCGCAACAAATCTGATTGGGCAGGTCCAGCTCGATTCACTGAACCTCTACTATTCACCAACCAGGTTGCTTGTGCTAAATGTTTCTCCCAGTTTTTCAAAGATCCACCCCCCATGGCTTTGAGAGTGGTTTTCAGCAAACCGTTGTAGCGTTCGATCTTCCCTGCAGCTGGTGCATAGTAGGGAATGTGGAATATCCACTCGATGCCGTGCTCTTTGGCCCAGTTTTTTACAAGATTGTTCTTGAAATGAGTTCCATTGTCTGACTCAATCCTCTCTGGAGTTCCGTGTCTCCACAGGATTTGTCTCTCCAGACCAAGAATGGTGTTACGTGCAGTTGCATGAGGAACTGGATAAGTTTCCAGCCATCCAGTGCTTGCCTCTACCATAGTCAGCACATACTGCTTACCAGATGGAGAACGAGGTAGAGTGATGTAGTCAATCTGCCAGGCTTCACCATACTTGTACTTGGACCATCGGTCACCGTACCACAAGGGCTTGATCCGCTTTGCCTGCTTAATAGCAGCACAAATGTCACAGTCATGGATGACTTGTGTGATAGCATCCATGGAAATGTCAATGGATCTGTCACGAGCCCATCGGTAGGTTGCATCTCTGCCTTGATGTCCTGACGAGTCATGGGCCCACCGAGCTAAGAACAGCTCACCTCGGTGTTTCCAGTCAAGATCAGGATCAGGATCAGAGTTTGTGTCCACCTGGGAAACTCTTGCAGCTAGATCTGCCTGATGGTTGTGTTGTTGTTCCTCAGTAGCTTTGCTCTTAGGAATGTGAGCATCGATGTGTCTCACTTTCACTGGGATTCTCTCAATGCGAGCAGCAATGTCTTGCCACAGATCTGCAGCCCAGATTGGCTTTCCTTTCCTCTGCCAGCCATTCTTCTTCCAGTCTTTCAGCCAACCCCACAAGGCATTGGCTACCATCCACGAGTCGGTGTAGAGATAAAGCTTTGGCCATCTCTCACGTTCAGCTACGTTAAGAGCTAGCTGGACAGCTTTTACCTCTGCAAATTGACTGGATTCTCCTTCTCCATCTCTCGCTTCTGCAACTCTGCGCGTTGGACTCCACACTGCAGATTTCCATCTCCGCTTGTTCCCAACAAGACGACAGGAACCGTCTGTGAACAAAGCATATCTCTTTTCATCATCAGACAGATCACTGTAAGGAGGAGCTTCCTCAGCACGAGTTACTCTCTCCTCTGGAGGTTTAGCACAGCTTGTGCCTTCTGGCCAGTTTGTGATCACCTCCACCAAACCAGGCCTTTCGAGATTTCCCATTCGAGCTCTCTGTGTTATCAGAGCCATCCACTTAGACCAGGTAGCATCTGTTGCATGATGTGGTGAAGAACCTTTGCCTTTGAACATCCAATTCAGAACTGGCAATCTAGGAGCTAGAAGAAGTTGTGACTCAGTTCCAATCACTTCAGAAGCAGCTTTCACTCCTTCATAAGCAGCTAAAATCTCTTTCTCTGTTGGAGTGTAGTTTGCCTCTGAGCCTCTGTAGCCACGACCCCAGAAACCAAGAGGACGTCCTCGTGTCTCCCCTGGAGCTCTTTGCCATAAGCACCAGGTTGGACCATTGTCACTCGCGGCCGTGTACAGAATGTTCTTAATGTCTGGACCAGTTCGGACAGGTCCCAGACCCATCGCTTGGACTACCTCTCGCTTGATCTGGTCAAAGGCTGCTTGTTGCTCAGGACCCCATTGGAAACTGTTTCTCTTTCGAGTCACATCATAGAGAGGTTTCACAATCTGACTGTATCCAGGAATGTGCAGTCTCCAAAATCCCACTATGCCTAAGAAACGCAGAGTTTCTTTCTTGTTGATGGGATTTGCCATGGTGGAGACTCTGTTTATCACATCCATTGGGATGTGACGGCGACCATCTTGCCACCGCACTCCCAGAAACTGGATTTCTCTGGCAGGTCCTTTCACCTTGTCTCGCTTGATAGCGAAACCAGCTTGCAAGAGAATGTCAATGATTTTGTTACCTTTCTCGAAGACTTCTTCAGCAGTCTCACCCCAGACGATGATGTCATCGATGAACTGAATGTGTTCTGGAGCTCCACCTTTCTCCAAAGCATCATGGATCACTGCATGGCAGATGGTTGAACTGTGAATCCACCCCTGGGGCAAACGATTGAATGTGTACTGAATGCCTCTCCAGGTGAAAGCAAACTGAGGCCTGCATTCCTCTGCTATGGGAATAGAGAAGAAAGCATTAGCAATGTCTATGGTAGCATACCATTTGGCCTGCTTGGATTCCAGCTCATATTGGAGTTCCATCATGTCTGGTACAGCTGCACTCATGGGTGGAGTTACTTCATTCAAGGCACGGAAATCAACTGTCAGACGCCACTCTCCATTCTGCTTTCGCACAGGCCAGATTGGACTGTTGAAAGGTGAATGAGTTTTGCTGATGACCTTCTGACTCTCCAACTGACGAATCAAGTTTTGAATGGGCACCAAAGAGTCACGGTTGGTTCTGTATTGTCTGTGATGCACAGTTTGAGAAGCAACCGGCAGCTTTACATCCTCTATCTCATGTTGTCCCACAACTGCAGATTCATCTGAAAGCTCAGGTCTAATAGACAACTTCAATTTTCCTCCATCAATTTCTACAGTTGCTATTCCAAAAGCCCATTTGTAACCCTTAGGGTCTTTAAAACGCCCTTCTCTCAGAAAGTCAATTCCCAAAATACAAGGTGCATTAGGTCCTGTTACAATAGTATGTTTCTTCCACTGCTTCCCAGTTAAACTTATGTCAACCTCTATCTTAAACAACTCTTGAGATCCACCAGTGACTCCCTGAATAGTTATAGATTCTCCCCCTTGATAATTTGATGGTATTATGGTGCACTGAGCTCCTGTGTCAACCAAGGCCCTGTACTTCTGAAATTTTGAAGTGCCAGGCCACTGGATGTACACATCCCAATAGATTCTGTTATCTCCATTATCCCTTACCTCCCCCTGGCGGAAGGCAGGGCACCCCTAATGGTGGGGATTACCTCCACATGTACAGCTGGCACAACGTCCAGCACCAGAATTAGGATCACTGTTGGAGCTATCAGAGTTGTTCTGGGAAACTGAGGAAGCGACAGCTACCCTCCTGGTATTGCTACCTCGGGATCTGCCCCTCTGCAGCTCCCGTAACCTCTTGAAAAGATCAGAAGTTGGTTGACCATCCCATCTGTTCATGTTCTCACCAAACTGATCACGCAGAGTTATCCAGATACTGCCACGTGATTGCCTCTGCTGTCTGTTTTGGTTTGACCTATTCTGGAATGGCCTTCTTGGAGCATGTCTGTTCCTAACAGCTGAAACTTGTATCCATCTGGAGGAAGAGGAATTAGAATCATCCCCCTTCATCAAGTTGGATATGGAGGTTTTAAGTTCCTCCTTCAGCTCTTTCATGCAATTCTTCATTTCTCCAGACAAAGTTTCAATGGCTGAAACCAAAGAAGTACGTGCAAGACTATCCTCCAACAGTGAAATGGCCAATAGTAGGAGGTACTCCACCATAATTTCTTGCCACAATCCTGCTTGCCAGAATAGTAGCATAATTAGGAGGAGCAAGCTTAATGAGCTTTTTGCCAAGGCCTGTTCCAACAGGAATTTCATCAGGATTCAGAGTCTTATGATCTCCATACATTATTTCTCTCACAGCAAATTCTCTCAGATGCTTGATTCCCTCATCTATTGTGGTCCAAGGCTTAGGGTTCCATGGTAAATCATCTCTGCTGCGGTACTTCAGCGAGACTGCCAGTAGGGGGTGTGCCCACAGAGAAACTTTACCAATGCACTTGCCTAGGTGCCTGTCTATGCCTGTATCCTTTGAGAGCATCCCCAACTGAGAGGCCGACTTGTCGCCTACCACCAATGCTGGGGCTCCCATATCAAAACACCTGGCTAGCAAAGACAGGACTGGCTCATTATCTCCTCTGATGTAATCCTTCCTCACATGTCTAATTTCCTGTCTGGGTGCATTAGCTGACTGTATGTCATCCTCATCATCCTCATCATCATCATCCTGAGGTCGCTGTCCCCATAATCCTGTTGTAATCCTCCGTTGAATTTCCTTGAGTTCAGAGGCTCTGCCAGCAGTTGCTAATTTACCAGGGTTTACATCCTGACCTACATCTCCATCATCCATGTGGGGTCTCAAGAGGTCTGCCAGAGTTTTAAGGCTAACCCTCTCTTCCTCACCAGAAGGATCTTTCTTAACAGAAGGACCCTGAGTAGAAGGACCCTCATCTCCATCTGCACCATCTCCTGCAGCATCTGCATCTCCTCCTGCAGCTCCTTTACGCTTTCTGCTTACAGTGGCCACCAAATTTACTGGATTGGTTTTCACATTCACAGCAGAGTTGGAAGAGCAAGTAGCCTTATATCTTTCTTGACGCAGTGCTATCAGTAGCCATATGATTATTCCAAGAAGCAACAAAATTAAGATTAGCACAAGATGTCTAAGGTACCAAAGAACCTCTGTAACTGTAAGAGGAGTAACAAACTCAAATGTGTCTGCTAGCAGATCCATAGTTGAGTTACCATATCTTCTTAGCCCAATAAGACCACAACAGAATTCACCAACATTCAGATATATATATATACACACACACACACACACATATATATATATATATCTATCTCACAATCTTGTCTATCATGCAGGAAACAGCCCATCTGTAGACAATTGCACCGATAATAGATGAAATAGAATGACTCAGAATCCAAAACAGCTTCATTTTGCTTCCTAATCTGAGCAGGAATAAATCATACAAACAATCGAACCCCGAGCTGGAGCGCCACAAATAAAAAGATGTGTCAGTGTGAGCTGAAATTCCACCCCCACCAACAATAACCAGGCTAGCTCAGTCTGGAAGCAAATGACGGCTGTATTTACAAGCAGAGTCTAAAATCTAGGACGAAATGCAATGAATATGTACAAATATACAAAATTCACAACATTTACAAATATATGCAATCAACAGAAAAGCACAACCAATCTCCCTTTGCTTTTCCCCAAGGGGACCCTCCCAAAGGGGCCTCTCTCTCTCCCAGGAGCTTCTCCCCAGACCCCCCTGGACAGAGAAGCAGAGTTAGTTAAGCAGAAAGTTGTTAACTTAGCTGCCAAGGTCAATACGTGTTATCTTCAGCCAGAAGAGAAGAAGAAACAGCAGCCAGACAGCCCAGCAACTGCCCCCACTGCAGAACGCAGAATGTGCAGAGTGCCTACTTTGTTTTGGGTAATAGTTCTTAAACATTTCTATCCATCCAATGGAAGTGTTTAGAATAATTGTTATTTTGCTTTCTTACACCCAATAGTGACTTATTTATACTCTTTCACTTTCTCTGTTTTGAACTTTGCAAGGAAAAAAAATTAAAAAGACAGTTTCAAACCATCACACTTGTGTTTGTTTGTTTGTTCTTCCAGTGCTGCCTGGAGTCATTCACTAATGGGAAACAAAGGGGAAAGGATTAGAGGGAGGTAAAGGAAGGTTGGGAAGTGGGAGAAATTCTTCATCTAGAACCCTGAGACCTTTGATCATGGGATCATGGGATCACAGAACCATGGAATCATAGAACCATGGAATAATAGAATAGTAGAATCATAGAATAATGGAATCATAGAACCATGGAATCATAGAATAGTAGCATCATAGAATCATGGAATAATGGAATCATAGAACCATGGAATAATGGAATCATGGAATCATAGAATAATGGAGTCATAGAATCATGGAATCATAGAACCATGGAATCATAGAATAATGGAATCATAGAGAATCATAGAATTATAGAATTGTGGAATCATAGAATCAGGGAATCAGAGAATACTGGAATCATAGACTTATAGAATCATGGAATCAGAGAATCAGGGAATGATAGAATCAGGGAATCCTGGAATCATAGAATCATGGAATCAGAGAATCATGGAATCCTGGAATCATAGAATTATAGAATCAGGGAATCACAGAATCAGGGAATCATAGAATCAGGGAATCAGAGAATCCTGGAATCAGAGAATTATAGAATCATGGAATCAGGGACTCAGAGAATCAGGGAATCAGAGAATCCTGGAATCATAGAATCAGGGAATCAGAGAATAATGGAATCCTGGAATCATAGAATTATAGAATCATGGAATCATAGAATCAGGGAATCAGAAAATCCTGGAACCATGGAATCCTGGAATCACAGAATTATAGAATCAGGGAATCATGGAATCAGAGATCCAGGGAATCATAGACTCATGGAATCATAGAATCATAGGTTTAGGTTGGAAGTCATGAAAATGTTCTTTGCTGCAAGAGTGGTCAGTGTCTGTCACAGGCTGCCCAGGGAGGTGGTGGAATCCTCATCCCTAGAGGTGTCCAAGAAAAGTGTGAGCATGGCACTTTGGGGCATGGTGTAGTGGCCATGGTGGGGTTGGATTGATGGTTGGATGGGACTTGGAGGATCTTCAAGGTCTTGTCCAGCAAAACTGATTCTCTGAGTGGACTCCACCTCATCTATTACAATCTCTGCCTGTTCTTAGCTCCTGTGATGTGTTAGGAGTATCACAGGCATCGTTCTCTGCAGCAGGTTTGTTTCTTGGAAACGAAGGCAGCTGTGATTTGTGACCCAGGCTTTACCCAACTGGTGAGACAAGAAGAACAGTGGTGAGAATTGATGCCTCTTCTGAAGGCTCTTTGTGCTATTCTGGGTGTCCAGCTCTCTGACAAAAGAGGCAACACACCTGTGCTGCCTTGCTCCAGGAGAGATTGCACAGAGAATGACAAGCAAGGGCTAATCTTTCATGGGATCACAGAATTCCCATACAAGCCAGAGAAAAGTTTCTCCACACTGAAATAAAATATTAATTGTGAGAAGACCAATGTCATTGAACCAGAGAGCAACAGAATGGTTTGGGTTGGAAGGGACCTCCAAAGGTCATCCAGTCCAACCCCCTTGCAGGCAGCAGGGACATCCTCCACTAGATCAGGCAATAAATCATACAGAATCATAGAATATTGAATATTCTATTGAAGAATCTCAGATATCTCTTGTTATAAAATAAAATTCTAGGTGAAATCATAGAATCACAGAATGGTTTGGGTTGGAAGGGACCTCCAAAGGTCATCCTGTTCAACCCTCCTGAAGTCAGCAGGGGCATCCTCCGCTAGATCAGGTTGCCCAGAGCCTCACCTTAAATATCTCCAGGGATGGATCCCAATCACCTCCCTGGGCAACCTGTTGCAGTGTTCCAGCAGCCTCCTGCTGCAGAACTTGTTCCTCACATTCAACCTCAATCTGCTCTGCTCTCATTTCAAACCGTTGCCTCTCCTCCTGTCCCTGCAAGCCTTTGGGAACAGTCCCTCTGCAGCCTTCTTGTAGCCCCTTCAGGTCATGGCAGGCTGCTCTAAGGTCTCCCTGGAGCCTTCTCTTCTCCAGGCTGATCATCCCCAGCCTGGCCTCATAGCAGAGATGCTGGAACCCTCTGATGATTCTGGTGGCCTCCTCTGGACTCACTCCATCAGCTCTGTGTCCTTCCTTTATTGAGGGCTCCAGATCTGGACACAGTGCTCCAGGAGAGGTCTCCTCAGAGCACTTACACTAAAAGAGAGACCAGGAAGTATCTCTGCTGGTTAAAGAGATGGAAACTGGGAGGTGTAATTTTTTACTAGGCTCTTGATGCATCAGGAAAGAGATTTAACTTCAAGCTGTGAAACAGATAAACTGTGAGTGCAGACAGATGCTTTGGTTTAACTGACTCTTCTTGGAGTGTTGCTTCCCAAGTAAAAAAAAAAAACAAAAAACAAAAAAACAACAACAACAACAAAAAAAAGAAGATAAAAAGAGTCACAGACTCACAGAATGTTAGAGGTTGGAAGGAACCTCCAGAGATGATCAAGTCCAACCCTCCTGCTATGATCACCCAGGGTAGTCTGCACAGGAATGCATCCAGGTGAGTTTGGAAAGTCTCCAGAGAAGGAGACTCCACAACCTCTCTGGGCAGCCTGCTCCAGTGGAAAAAAAAAAAAAAAAAAGTGAAAAAATAGAGGAAGAAAAAGACTTATTTCAGTATAGGCTGAGAGTTGGGAGCAGAGGTGTTCAAGATCTTCATCAAGGCTATAGAGAGAGAGACTGAGGCACTCTCAGCAAATGTGCAGGGGGCACCAAGCTGAGTGGTGTGGTTGATAAGGCTGAAGGATGGGATGGAAGCCATCCAGAGGGACCTGGACAGGCTGCAGAGGTGAATGAAGAGAGCCTCATGAGGGTCAATAAGGCCACGTTCAAGGTCCTGCACTTTGGGCAATCCTTGATATCAATCCAGGCTGGGGGGAAGATGAGAGTGAGAGCAGCCCTGCAGAGAAGGTCACTGAGTCCAACCCCCCTGCCAGAGCAGGACCACCTAGGAGCAAACATGCTCTGAGTAGCAGCAATTGGAGGAATCACTAAAAAACCCCAACTCTCCTGAATCAAATGTTTTTGGCTCCTTAAAAGTGAGCTTTTACCTAGCTAAAAAGTAAGTTATGATCTGAGAGCTTTACTTCCCTTCCTAGGCAGTCTCACTTATTCTATCCCCAAGAGAGGTGTTTCAGGTAGGAGGATTCCCACCTGTCAGGACACAAGAAACCTTCCTTAGAACAGTGAGAGTGTGTGGACAGACTTTTGCTTGGGCCAGGTGCATGAGAAGGAAGTTTTGTAACTGCACCTCTGCATTTCAAGTGTCACTGCCCCCTTTGGTCAGCTATGAAGCCAAGGCTTAATAAATGGTTAATAATTAGGGCTACAAAGAGGCTGAGGGGGGATGGAACATCTGTGGTGGATGATGAAAAGCTGAGAGAATTTGGGCTGTTCAGTCTGGAAAAGACTGAGGAGGGATTTGATCAATACTGATCAATACTTAAGGGTGAGGATCAGGAGGATGGGGCCAGGCTTGGTTCAGTGGTGCCCAGGGACAGGGAAAAGGGCAAGAGGCACAAACTTGAACATCAGAAGTTCATCTGAGCATGAGGAGAGACTTCTTTGATTTAATTTAAGGGTGGTGGAGTCTCCATCTCTGCAGACATTCCAAAGCCACCTGGGTGTGTGCCTGTGTGACCTTCTCCAGGTGACCCTGCCTTGGCAGGAGGGTGATCTCCAGAGGTTCCTTCTAACCTCTTCCATGCTGTGAGGCTGTGATTTGAACCAGCTCAGGGCTGCAAAGGTTGTCAGTTTCAGTGCAGATGTTACAGCTGAGTTGTTTAGACTGTCTCACACCTTGTGTTCCTCTTGGAATGGCAACCAACCCACAAAGACTTTCACTCTCTTACTACTTAAATGTCTGGGGTTTTTTTTGTGGAATCATGGAATTGTGTTGGTTGGGAAAGCCCTTTGAAGTCATCCAGGCCACCCAGTAGCAAATTCTACCAAGCCTGCTGCTAAACCACATCCCTCAGCACCACATCTCTGCCTCTTCTCCAAGTTCCAGGCATGCTGACTCTCCCCCCACCAGTCTGGGCAGCCTGTTCCTACCTTGGAGAACCCTTTCAGGCAAGAAATTTCTCTTCATAGCCAATATCCTCCTATCCTCCTGCTACCCCTTGCTCCTGCCTGGCCACACCATTGCTGATCCAGGCCAGGCTGCTGGTGGCCTTCTTGGCCACCTGGGCACACTGCTGGTTCACCTGCAGCTGGCTGTCCACCAGCACCCCCAGGGCTTTCTCTGCTGAGCAGCTTCCCAGGGTAAAAAGTAACCTAAAGGAGAATATATCTCCTTGAATTGATATTTTCCTAATGATTTGAGGATATTTTCTAAGAGCAGAAATGTTCTTTGTTAACTTTCTATTTAGTTTTCTTTCCCCCCCACCCTCTCCCCCAAACAAAGGATTTCTTTCTGATGGCAGAAAGTACTTTTGTCCTCAGACTGTAGAAGCTGACAGCTCCTCAGCTGAATGCTAATTCCTCTTTTTATTAATTGCAGGCTATTTTTACATCACAGCCTTTTTATTCTTTTTTTTTTTTTTTTTTTATGGTGGGGTTTTATCAATTTACTGCCCCTCATAATTAAACAGAGAGAAGAGAACAGATTCCATAGTAGGCTGCAGAGTTCTCTTAATGCTCCCAAATTAGACAATAACCAAGAAAGTACAAAAGAAAACTGTACTCTTTTATTTTGCCCACAATACCCTCTGAAACCTCACCTTCATCCAAATTAGGTTATTTTAATTGCAGTTCATTTGGGTCTAGAGCCTTTCTTAATAACCCTTAGAAGTTAGACTTTAGCCATACAAGGTCTTGCAATTAATATCATAAGAAAGGTCACAGAATCATAGAATGGTCTGGGTTGGAAGGGAACTCCGAAGGTCATCTTGTCCAACCCCCATCTTGACATAAGATTTGATGTCCATCAACACAGGAAGGGCATGGACCTGATAGAGGAGGTCCAGAGGAAGGCTATGAAGATGATCGGGGTTGGAGCAGCTCTGCTATGAGGCCAGGCTGAGGGAGCTGGGGTTGTGCAGCCTGGAGAAGAGAAGGCTCCAGGGAGACCTTAGAGCAGCCTGCCAGGACCTGAAGGGGGCCACAAGAAGGCTACAGAGGGATTGTCTCCAAAGGCCTGTGGGGACAGGATAAGAGGGAATTGTTTGAAATGAGAGCAGAGCAGATGGAGATTGGATGTGAGGAACAAGCTCTGCAGCAGGAGGCTGCTGGAACACTGCAACAGGTTGCCCAAGGAGGTTGTTGAGGCTCCATCCCTGGAGATATTTAAGGTGAGGCTGGACAGGGCTGTGAGCAACCTGATCTAGTGGATGATGTCCCTGCTGACTGCAGAGGGGTTGGACTGGATGAGCTTTGGAGGTCCCTTCCAACTCCATTCTATGACTCTATGATTCTCTGCTTTTGCTTAGAGTTTTATTTGATAAGAAGTGATATCTTGGAGATATTCAACAGAATATTCCATGGCTCTGTGTTTTATTGCCAGGAATTTCTTTGCCACCCTGGGGACAGTGGGACAGTCAATGATGCCTTACTGCCAACAGCCTTGGGTTTTCCAACTGCCTTTTGAATTGAAACAGTTGACCCTTACAGATGCAAAGCTGACAAACGCCATCAACAGCAGCCAGGCAACCAAACCCTCTCCACAGCTAATCACAAATTGTCCTTTGATGCCTTCTTCAGGAGAAAAAAAAAACCAAACAACAAACTAAAAACCCCAAATCAAAACAAAACCCCCAAATCAAAACAAAAAACCCAAAACAAAACAAAACCCCCAAACCAACACCACCAAACCCCCCAAACAACAAAACCACCCCAATTTCTTCTCTGTTAGAGAAGCAGCTAATAAATGGTTCATGGGTTTCAAATGCCCATGAATGATTCACAGGGTTCCCTCCCACCTGCCAAATATTTGCCTCCTCTGTTGTCTCTGTGCAGTCACAGAGTGCACACAGGGTAAATCTTGGTGCAAAATACCTCCTGCTTGACATCTTTGCAGCAGGCTGTGTGGGGGTTAGGCTGTGAGGGACATATTGATCTGCTGGCTCTCAGATCAGACATCTTTTATCAACCTCTCAGTGAAGATCCCATCCCTCAATTCCAAGAGGGGACAGAAGGGAAGGGTAAGCACCCAAACCTGCCATGCTTATGGCTTTTAATTGTCTGCTTGGCCAGCCAGCTGGATTTGATTGGGCTGGTGCAGGGTGGGGGGGTGTCTGTTAATGGAGAGAAGGTTGCTGTGCAGTGCTGGATGGAGAAAAATTGCACAGTGATGGCTGATGCTGTCAGGGGCACGCTGGGTGTGGAGTCTGATAACCAGAGGATGACATTTAACAGAGTAGCCTGTCTGAAAGTGCAGCAGTTCTGCTGAGAAATGAGCAGGAAGGCCAAGCAAAGGTTCTTGTTAGCTCTCAAAAGAGAGTTGGCAAGAAGGGTGGTTAGGGGGAGGTGTTGATGTCTCTGCAACAACTGGGGAGAGAGTATTGCATGGCAGGTTTAGCACACACCAGTTGTTTGGTACATAAAAGTCACACTTAGCCAGGGAATTCCCTCCCTCAGGAAATGCTTGAAGCCAGGCTGGGTGAGGTTTTGAGCAAGCTGGTCCAGTGGAAGCATCCCTGCCCATGGCAGAGGGGTTGGAATTAGATGATCTTAAAGGTCCCTTCCAACCCAAACCATGCTATGATTCTGGGATTCCATGATTCCGGGATTCCATGATTCCATGATTCTAGACTCTATGACTCCATGATTCTAGAGTCTATGATTCCATGACTCTGTGATTCTGTTATTCTATGTTTCTATGATTCCATGATTCTATATTTCTATGATTCCATGGTTCTATGATTCCATGACTCTATGATTCTGTGATACTATGATTCCATGATTCTAGATTCTATGATTCCATGACTCTGATTCTCTGATTCCATGATTTCATGAGTCCATGATTTTATGATTATATGTATCTATCATTCCATGATTCTATGATTCCATGAGTCCATGATTTTATGATTCCATGATTCCATGATTTTATGATTCCATGATTCTATGTTTCTATGATCCCATGACTCTGATTCCATGATTCCATGATTCTAGACTCTATGATTCCATTATTCTAGATTCTATGATTCCATGACTCTGATTCCAAGACTCTGATTCTGTGATTCCATGAGTCTATGAATTCCATGATTCTTTGATTCTGTGATTCTATAATTCTATGATCCCATGAATTCCATGATTCTATGATTCTGTAATTCTATGATTCCGTGATGCAATTATTCTCTGATTCCATGATTCTGGGATGTTCTGGTTCTCTGATTCTCATCTCAGAGATGAGGTTTGGCTGGGTTGGTGCCTTTGTTCTTATCACAAGGTTTCACCAATATTTAGTTCTCCTCCAAGCCAACAGATGAATATCACTTTTTTCTAGCACTATTTCTATCCAGTGCTGGGCTCCCCAGTTCAGGAGGGACAGGGATCTACTGGAAAGAGTCCAAGGGAGGGCTCCAAGGATGCTGAAGGGATTGGAGCACTGCCTGGTGAGGAGAGGCTGAGAGACCTGGGGCAGGTTAGTCTGGAGAGGAGAAGACTGACAGGGATCTGATCAATGCCTATCAATATCTGAGGGCTGGGGGTCAGGAAGGAAGGGACAGGGACAGCCTCTGCTCACTTGTGCCCTGGGATAGGACAAGGGGCAATGGATGGAAACTACAGCACAGGAGGTTCCACCTCAAATGAGGAAGAACTTCTTCACTGTGAGGGTCCCAGAGCCCTGGAGCAGGCTGTCCAGAGAGGTTGTGGAGTCTCCTTCTCTGGAGACTTTCCATCCCTGTCTGGATGTGTTCCTGTGTGCCCTGTGCTGGATTCTCTGGTCCTGCTTTGGCAGAGGGCTTGGACTGGAAGATCTCCAGAGGTCTCTTCCAACCCCTAATATCTTGTGTGGTGCTGTGAACTTCTCCATTGCTTTACAAATAGCAATTCACACAATTTAAAGGGAACCATCAGAGGTCTCTTCCAACCCTTAACATCCTGTGTGGTGCTGTGAACTTCTCCATTGCTTTACAAATAGCAATTCACACAACTTAAAGGGAACCATCCCTTGTCATGGAGGTTCTGAAGAGAGGTGTGTGCTGTAGGATTTCCTGCTCAGCCCTAACTCCACCACGGAAAAACATTTTGGAGGGGAGCCAGGGATCCATCAGCTCCACTGGAACTCTCCTTAATCAGGGAACTGCTGCCTGAATGTTGTGTGAGAACCAGAGGTGCTTGCAAGGGCGTGGAGGCCTCTCCACAAAGAGCTGCTGATGGCTGGTGATTGGTTTGTGAACCGAGGCAGACCCTGCTGAGATGGAATTTGCTGTGTTTGAGGCCCCTGGGAGAGAAACTGATGCTTATCTGCCTGGTGTAAATAGGAGTACAGGATTTCAGCTCAGATAGACATGCCTCCTTCCTGATAAGGGACAAGGTTTAAAGCAGCAAGAGTGCTGCTGGGGGATGCTTCTGGTGAGCAGTTGCACCCTGATCCCTCCAGCACCCACATACCAAAATAAAAATGAGTGCAACGTGCGCCTTTGGATTTTAATTAAGTCTTTTTTTTTTTTTTTTTCTTGCCATGCTACAACACTTGGAAAAAAACAAAACAAAACAAAAATACAAAACAAAACAAAACTCAGTTTGCTCCTGAAGCTAAGTTGAAAGCTTAAAGGACTGCAAATAAAAGAAAGGAAAGGCAGAGTTATGTGCTTGTGAGATGGAAAAGGAAATAATCCTTTTCTGTCCTGCAGGAGGGATGGGGAGGGACTGTTTGGAAGGGCTTGGAGTGATAGGAGCAGGGGTAATGGTTTGGAACTGGAGCAGGGCAAGGTTAGGTTGGACATCAGGAGGAAGCTCTGCACAGTGAGGTTGGGGAGAGACTGGGACAGGCTGCCCAGGGAGGTGGTTGAGGTTCCACCCCTGCAGATATTCAACATCAGAGGTCTTGGGTGACAGGTTGGACTTTGATGATCCTTGAGGTCTATTCCAACCTTATTGATTCTGTGATTCTGTGATCTAGTTGGAGGTGTCCCTGCTGCTTGCAGGGGGGTTGGTCAAGATGACCTTGAATGGTCCCTTCGAACCCAATGGAATCTCTGATTCTGTGTCATTCAGGTCTGAGGTTCTAAAGAGTCTATTCTGAGGCAGAGATTGAAGGAACCATGTTGAGGTGGCAAGGTGCAGGATGCAGTTCTTGGAAGAGAAAAGGAGATCAGGAGGAAATGGAAGTATCCTGGGAATGGTGTGGGCAGCAGGAGCTGGGCAGGGATTGTCCCCCTGGACTCAGCAAAGTGGGGAGGCCACAGCTTGAGTGTTGGGTTCAGTTCTGGAGCACTCAGTAGAGGAAGAACATTAAAGTCTGGAGAGAGCCTAGAGAAAGCCAACAAAGCTGGTGTGAGGTCTGGAGAAAAGAGCTGGTGAGGAGCAGCTGAGGGAACAGGAGTTGGTTGGTCTGAAGAAAAAGAGGCTGAGGGGGGACCTCTCTACAGCTCCCTGTGAGGAGGCTGGAGTGAAGTGGGGGTTGGGCTCTTCTCCCTAGTCAAAAGTGAGGTAAGGAGAGGAAAGGACCTCAAGTTTTACTAGGGCAGGTTTAGGATGGCTGTTAGAAGAACCTTCCCCACTGAAAGGGGTCTCTGACTCAAACACCAGGAGGTGATCAATTTCCCATCCCTGGAAGTGCCTAAAAGAGGCTGAGCTGTGCTGTTGAGGGACAGACTTTAGGACCAGGCTTGCCAGTGCTAGAGGATGGTTGGACTTGATGACCTGAAAGGGCTTTTACAACTGAAACAAGCCTGTGGTTGCATTATTTGGTCCCACAAAGCTTGTCCCGGCAAAGCTGCTGTTGATCCACTTGCACTGCCCTATGCTCAATGATTCTGCTTGTCAAAGATCCTCCTAGCCACAGCTTCAACCCTGCACTGACCAATTTCCCAGTGAGGTCCCTGAAATATTTCCTAGCAATGGGAGCATGCTAATGAAGCAGCAAGGTGCTTAACTTCCCACGAACCATAGTTCAGCTCTCTGATAGAACCTCCCCCGGAGCTCTAAATGCAGTCTTGGATGTGCCATCAACAGAATCGAGTGGAGTTATTTCCCTGGGGGGGCAAAAACTAAAGCAGTTCTTCTCACTTTTATGGCACAGAAATCCATTCAGCGTTTCTGACAGTGGTAACCAAAATAAAGGTCAAGTTATCCCTTGGGGTGCCTCTGTTCTTTCAACTTTGGCGCTTGAAAAATATTTTTAATCCAATTATTCGAAGTTCTAGGTTTATAAATGGCTGTTTCTGGCCTCTGATATATTTTTTTTCTCCCATTTACCTCACTTTTTTTTTTTTTCCCTTTTTCCTCACTTATCATTGAATCACAGAATCACCTGGCTGACTCAATGATCTCAGAGGTCTTCTCCAGCTGAGAGAGTTCTGTGACTCAATGATATCACTGTACACAACCCTTACACCATAGGATTGTAGAGTCAGAGAATCATAGAATGGGTTGGGTTGGAAGGGACCTCCAAAGTTCATCCCCCCTGCAGTCAGCAGGGACATCCTCCACTAGATCAGGTTGCCCAGAGCCCTGTCCAGCCTCACCTTGAATATCTCCAAGGATGGGGTCCCACTACCTTCCTGCTGCACTCCTCCACCACCCTCATGGTAAAGAACTTCCTCCTAACATCCACTGTTCCTAAGCTCCTCATCCAAACATCTTTTAAATGCCTCCAGGGATGGTAACTCCACCACTTCCCTGGGCAGCCTGTTCCAGTGTCCCATCACCCTTTAGGGGAAGAGATTTTTCCTAGTATCCAATCTAAACCTTCCCTGGAGCACTTAATCAGGTCCACAATCGTAAATCCAATCTACAGGTTATGAACAGCTCTTAGGAACAGCATCTGAGGGACCTGGGGGTGTTTATCATGGAGGAGAGAAGACTGAGAGGAGACTTTGTTGCTCTCTACAGCTCCCTGCGAGGAGGCTGCAAATGAGGGTGGGTTGGGCTCTTCTCTCCTAGTCTTCTGTCTCCTTCTAGGTGATAGAAGGAGAGGGAATGGCCTGGAATTGTGCCCTGGGAGGGTTAGGTTGGAGAGGAGGGAAAATTCCTTTGCTGCAAGAGTGGTCAGGGATTAGAACAGGCTGCCCAGGGAGGTGGTGGAGTCCCCATCCTTGGAGGTGTGCAAGAAATCTGTGGGCATGACCCTTTGGGACATGCTTTAATAACCATGCTGTGGTCATGTTGATGTTTGGGTTGGGTGATCTTAGAAGCCTTTTCCAACCCAAACAGTCCTCTGATTCCATGTTTCCATTAAATGTTGCACCCAGTTGCTGCTTTGGTTTTTCTTTGTCCCCTATGCAGTTTCCAATACTGGACCGCAGCATCAAGGTTTAGTTCCACTTCTCCTTGAAATTCTTCCTGGAAGCCTACTTATTGTCCACCAAACACATGCACTCCCCAATGAACTCCACCTTGCCTGCTGATCCAAAACTATTCAGCTTTTGGAGGGGAGAGGTTGCATGAGTGGTGAGATTAAAGCTGACCCTTGAGCACTGGACCCACTTTTCAGTGGAGATCTTTACCTGCTGATCCCAAAGAGATGCAGACAGAGGAACATAGCAACCAGCAGAAGCAAAGAGAATTTATCCTGGATATATATTGAGTGTTAAGAACAATTACGAGGGTTTGGTGGTTTTTTTTGTTATTGTTGTTGTTCACAGACACAATTAGAGTGCAGAATATCATTTAGGAAGAAGAAGAAAAAAAATAATTAAAGAAGAAATGAGAAAATCAGTTGCTGTTCCCTTGTCCATCAGTGTTGTTATCCCCATAGTGGGTGGTAGAAGGCCACCAAACTTGGCAGGCAAGGCAAATGGTGATTTAAATCCATCCTAATGTGTCTTAAAGCCAGTGGTACTTCATAAAGTAAGGATTTGCTGATCGCAATGGTTGTGAGTACCCTGCAGGCTTGGTCCTCTTCTTCCTTCCTTCAAGAATGAAGCAGGCATGGTGGGAGGGGTGGAGCAGTGGCTAAGGGACCTTGTGAGGCAGGAGGAGGAAAGGAAAGGAGGGGAAGAAGGTAAGGGAGGGAGAGAAGGAAGAGAAGGAAGACAAGAGAGGGATGGGAGGGAAGAAAATGAAGGTAGGGAAGAAAGGCAGGAGGGCAGAAAGATAGGAAGGAAGGGAGGGAAAGAAAGGAAAGGATGGAAAGAAAGGAAGAGAAGGAAGACGAGAGGGGTGGGGGGGAAGAAAATGAAGGTAGGGAAGGAAGGGAGGAAGGCAGGCAGTAGGAAAGGAAGGGAGGGAGGGAGGAAAAAAAAGGAGGAAGTCAGGCAGAAAGGGAGGAAGTAAGTGAGGAAGGAACATTTTTTTATGAACAAAAAAATGTTTTCTGATTTTCAGCTACAAAATGAATTCTTCCACTGGGCTAAATATTCTATGCTGGGATCAGTCACAGGCAGCAGCAAGAGTAAAACTCCTTTGCTGTATTTTTCAATACACAACTTCCTAGCTACAGAACAAAGATAAAAGGCATTTCCCTTTGGAGCTAAACATTCCAGACAAAGAAATGTCTTGGACTGCTCTCTGAACATCCAAGGAATTAAGAGGAGAAAGCTATTTTCCATGTGTCTCTTCCTGAAGGCTTCTTTCAACTTGTAGGATGCTTAAATGGAGAAACAAATGCAGACAGGAAGGCCTGGTTTGGGGAATACCATGGTGAATTTAACCACAGCCTTACCTTCTGCAGGGAAAGGAGACAGGAGTGAAAAAATATGAATCTTCTTAGCTGTCTTCCTGCTTTGCTGCTTGTAGAAGCAGAAAAAAAAAAAAAAAAAAAAAAAAAAGAAACCCTTGCAGACAAGTTCCCTGTAAATCATTTACTTGCTACTGCATGAAAATAATTTCATTCCTTTCTCTAGCTAGGGTGAGTTGAGAAATGCTACCTTTTCCCCCTGAGACAATAAGAAGACCTCCCAAAGCCAAGCTTCCCACCTTTGTCCTAGTCCAATTTGTGCACCACTGCTGTTGGCATCTCAGCAGGGTCCTTATGACCTCCCAGTTCTGGTTTAAGAAAGGGTAAAGTGGAATCTGAAGCAATTAGTGAATGTTTATCTTATTCTTCTCTTAGGATGGATCACCTCTGCTGGTAGAGGTGCTCTGTAAATCATACATCTAAGGCCATCCAGTCCCACCATGGCCACCAAACCATGGCCCCAAGTGCCATGGTCACACCTTTCTGGAGCACCTCCAGGGGTAGGGACTCCACCACCTCCCTGGGTAGCCTCTGCCAGTCCCTGACCATTCTTGCAGCAAAGGAATTTTTTCCTCCTCTCCAACCTAACCCTCCCCTGGCACAATTCCAGGCCATTCCCTCTCCTTCTATCACTTGAGACTAGGGAGCAGAACCCAACCCTCACTTCACTCCAACCTCTTTTGAGGGAGTTGGAGAGAGAGCAATGAGGTCTTCCCTCAGCCTCCTGCTGACTAAACCATCCCAGATCAACATTCAACCCCACTACAGCAGATTCCATATTTTTTTTCCAGATCCTCCAGGCTAAAATCCCTCCCCCCACAACCCCTCTCGGCATGGATCCAGACTTGTTTCAAATGTGGCCAATTAATTTCATGAATGAAGAGCATCTGTGTAGGGTGCAAAATATTTCACACTGCAAATATTGTCTGCTGCATCTGTGGAAACGTCTCTGTCTAGAAAATAAGCAGACAGGAGGCTGATGGAGTAGGAAGTTCAAGCAGAGAGCAGTTTCCTGGAGGGGAAAAAAATAATAGTAAGAATGATGTGCACCTAAACTTACTACTTTTAAGTCTATAATTTCTTTCTGTTGGACTGTCCTAGGAATAGTTAAGAGTCAGCACAACTGCACAGACAGCAACTCTCATTCTCCACAACCAAGGAGCCAAATATGAAGAAGAACTGAAATAATCATGGAATCATAGAAACACTCAAGGACCTTAAAGGTCTTTTCCAGCCACAGAATCACAGAACTGTCAGGGTTGGAAAGAACTCCAAGGACCATCCAGTTCCAACCCCTCTGTGACTCTCTGATGCCAAAAAACTGCATTGGCCTTGGATGATTTTTTCCTCCTGGAGTATCACATTTAGAGCTCAAGGAGAAATGTCACCAAATCACAGAATCCTAGAGGTTGGAAGGGACCTCTGGAGATAACATTGAGTCCTACCCCCCTGCCAAGGCAGAGTCCTAAAGAAGGTCACGCAGGAACCCTTCCAAGTAGGTTTGGAATGTCTGCAGAGATGGAGACTCCACCACTTCTCTGGGCAGCTTTTTCCAGTGTTCCAGCAGCCCCAAAGTAAAGAAGTTGCTCCTCATGTTTAGGTGGAACTTCTGATCTTCAAGTCTGTGCCCATCAGGTCCAATCCCCCTGCCAGAGCAGGATCACTTAGGGTAGTCTGCACAGGACCACATCCAGGTAGGGTTTGGAATGTCTGCAGAGATGGAGACTCCACCACCTCTCTGGGCAGCTTTTTCCAGTGCTCCAGCAGCCCCAAAGTAAAGAAGTTGCTCCTCATGTTGCGATGCAACTTCTGATCTTCAAGTCTGTGACTGTTGCCCCTTGTCCTGTCCCTGGGCACCACTGAACACAGCCTGGACCCATCCTCCTGACCCCCACCCTGCAAGCATTGATCAGAACTGATCAGATCTCTCCTCAAGTCTTCTCTCTTCCAGACTAAGCAGCCCAAATCCCTCATCACAGAGATGTTCCTGGCCCTTCATTACCTTTGTAGCCCTTTGCTCTCCAGCAAGTCCTTGTCCACCTTGAACTGGGCAGCCCAGAACTGGACACAGCACTCCAGATGTGGCCTCAGCAGGGCAGAGCAGAGGGGCAGGAGAACCTCCCTTGACCTTCTGGCCACGCTCTTCCTGATGTCTCCCAGGTTGCTCTTGGCCTTCTTGATCATGAGGGCTGAGAAAAGAGTTAAAAAAGGAGAAAATGAGAAAGAAATGATGGAACACTAATCCTCCTCTGCATCAGCTGCAATCAGTTGAAATATTTCAGGCTGGCATTTCCCACATGATGCCATTTTAGCTGTGTAGATGACAAGGCAGTTATAATTAAACTAACACTTCTTCCCACAGAAAAGAGGAGCTTTCTGGTGGCTGTTGGGAAGAAAGGTCAAATCCAGGATGTTTTAGTGGTCCTGAATGATTTAGGAAGGAAGGAAAGAATGGAGATGTCAAAACCCAGCTCTTCCCACTGCATTGGGGGCATCCACAGGTGGAGGCAAGGAAAGAAAAGGGTTGAGGGAAGAAAAAAGTCAGCTCAGGGGAGACTCTCTTGTGGCCATCTCTTATAATATTGAAGAAATAATTGCTTGTTATCTTGCTTTGGTTCAAGATTTATTATTATTATTATTATTATTATTATTATTATTATTATTATTGTTGTTGTTGTTGTTGTTGTTGTTGTTGTTTGTGGAGGATTGGCTGGTTAATAAAGGTCACGTTGCTGGGTGAACAGGAGTTGGCAAGGAACAGAACACAGCTGGCCTGAGCCAATCAAGGGCAAGGAGGGTGTGTCCCTGAACTGCCGACACAATACTTAGTCACAGGTGGGAGGGCTTGGCTTTCAGCTTTTGCCCAATAAACTGTCATGGTTCTGCTTAAAGATTGTCATTGTATCCGAGTTATCCTATATAAGCACCTTGATGTTCAATAAAGTTTGAAGCTTGCTTATTAATCATATTGATTGTTGTCCAAGTCTTCCCTCACTGTGACAAATGACGCCCGAACAGGGACCCTGACCCCGAGCCACAGTCCAGTGTGACTTTCAGCCCTGGAGCAGCACAGGAGGTGAAAGAGTGACGAGAAGGCTCCGCACCTTGGAGGCACCTACAGAGGTGATCCAGCCATGATACGCTGCCGAAGCCCCGGAAAAGAGCTGCAACAGCGCTGACAGTAAAATGGAGAGGCAGGCGGTGTATGACTTGTTTAAGTGATTTTTAGAAAAGCGACGCTTTCAGGGAATAGATTTAGCTAAGGAATTAGCAGGATTACTTACTTATGGGACCGCCAAAGGTTGTTTCCAGAATCCAAATAGTGTGTTTGAAGAAGGGGAATGGCGTAAGCTGGGTGACCAGATCTGGGAAGCTGTTTTAGATGAGGATAAGACAGCTAAAAAATTGGCAAAACCTTGGTGGGCTGTGATTAATTGCTTAAAACAATATGCGGCCGAGCAGAAAGCGGCCCTTGCCGCACAATCACAACTAGGGGTCCCACCTGTGATCCCGTCTCCTAGTGCAGGAGAGAATGATTGTCCAATAGCCCCCGCGGTCCGTAATTTGTATTTACCACCGGAAACCTTACCCGCCACAACAGCCTCTCAGGCCACATGTATGGGAGCAGGTTCTCAGCCCTCCACCGAGCGCGCTACCCCATCCGCTCCTCCAAGTGAGGAGTCCCCCCCACCCCTAAGGGAGGAGTCTCCTCCGCCCCCAAAGGGAGCCAGGGATCTGGCTCCTGGAGGGCGTTCATCCCCGTTAACAACGCCAGAGGCAGCACGGGTGGCCCGTGAAAGACACCAGTTCTGGCAATCTGTAGCTGGGGAAGCGTTGTCAGCGGGCGATAGGGAAGTGGCAGGAACTATTATGGAAAGTGCCTTCCTGGTTGTGTTTAATCCAAATCCTGGGGGGGGGGGGTTGCAAGCTGCTATAACTACACTTGATTGGAAGTGGCTTGCTCAGTTGCGTTCCACAGTTAATGAGTGTGGCATCCATGGAGAGCCCACCTGACAAATGCTAAATTATCTGTGGGGTAGCAACATTTTACTCCCTGCGGACACCAAGAGTATTATGAAACTTGTCCTGACTCAACACCAGTGGTTGTTATGGAACGTGCATTGGCACGCAGTTTGTCAGGAGGA
Source organism: Indicator indicator (assembly GCF_027791375.1). Taxonomy (NCBI): domain Eukaryota; kingdom Metazoa; phylum Chordata; class Aves; order Piciformes; family Indicatoridae; genus Indicator; species Indicator indicator. The sequence goes on from NC_072011.1 coordinate 66,212,948, forward strand.
AGTAGCAGTGCAAAGACAGCCTCGGGATCTGCTTTTTGGGATAACTGTAGATGAGTTGATGGGTTTTGGTCCTTATACTCGTCCCGAGGCTCAAGCCCTATCGGGGCCTGAGAAATTACAGGAATCTATGAGGTTGGCAAGATTAGCACTGGACAGGGTTCGCTCCTCAGGCGGGGTGCCATCCTACATGGGTATTAAGCAAGGCAGGGAAGAGTATTTTGGGGACTTTGTAGACCGAGTATCCCAGGCAATTGAGGCAGCCTCTGTGCCGGATTACATGAAAGCGGCACTGTTATGTGCTTTACAGAATAGTAACCAAGTCACTCGTAATATCTTAGCTACCTTGCCTTCTACTTGGACAATTGCAGAGGCCCTGGAACGTATGTCCCATATACCTACGGGGCTGCAAGCTATGTTAGTAGAAGCAGTAAGGGAACTGGGGGCTAGCATGAGGGAACAGGCACAGTCTATGCAGGGCCAAGTATTAGCAGCCCTTGCTCCACTCCAGCCGCCGGTCAGTCGCTCATTGGTCTCTAGCCGACCAAGACGTTTCCGCTGTGGGACACCTGGACACATCTGCCGCGAGTGCCGTGCTGGAGCCCTGTGGTGTCGCCGTTGCAACTCAGACACCCACAGCCACTCTGCTTGTCGACGGGGTCAAGCCCAGCCGGGAAACGGGAAGTTGAGCGCGAGGAGCCGCCGCGCGGCGACACAAATGGCTGCTCCCAACCCATTGGCATTTTCGGCTCAGGTGCTGAACTCCGGCCCGCTACAAGCGGAAGCCTCGGCATGGACTTGGCAACCGCAGTAGAATGTGTACTTTTGGACAATCGCCCTCAACGGATATTAAGGGCCCTATTATGATTGATGGGACTCCCGTGGGAGCACTTTTAATCGGACGCTCATCTGCTAGTAGGGCGGGTCTCACTGTGCTAACAGGACTAATTGATGCGGATTTTCAAGGGACCATACAAGTAATGGTGCAGATATTGCTCCCACCATTAGTGGTCCCAAGAGGATCTAAAATAGCTCGGCTTATACCATTACCGAACCTGGCAGCGGCATTTTCACCCCTTTCTCAACAACTCCGAAGGTCAGGAGGGTTTGGATCTACCGGGGCCATAGCACTGTTGACTGTGGATTTACAAAAATGGCCCAGGAGGCAGGTGACTGTGAGTTGGCAGAACCACGATGTTGCCCTTATAGCACTTTTGGACACGGGTGCTGATGTCAGCATAATCTCACAGCAAAAATGGCTGGGGCACTGGCCTGTGTTTAGTTCCAGTGCCATGATTGACGGCGTAGGAGGATTGACTGTTGCTCAAAAATCCCCACCTTTAAAAGTGACTTTAGATGACAAGGTGGCAACGTGTGTATTTTCTATCCTACCATTGCCTGATGGGATACAAGCCCTAATTGGGCGTGATGTGTTAGCTCAAATAGGAATGGTTCTTACTACTGAAAAGCCTTTTTAGGAGCGGACATTGCTTGGACTTTCCTGATCCAGTTGAAATGGAAAACTGACGAACCAGTATGGATTGAGAAGTGGCCGCTGAAGAGGGAAAGCCTGCAGCAAGCACACTTGTTGGTTAAAGAACAATTTCAACAAGGGCACTTGCGACTGTCAACCAGTCCGTGGAATACTCCAATTTTTGTCATCAAAAAGAAATCTGGCAAATATCGTCTGCTACATGATCTAAGGGCCGTAAATGACCAGATGCACTCTATGGGAGCCCTGCAGCCTGGACTCCCAAATCCAGCGTTACTACCAGAAAATTGGTCAATTCTGATCATTGATTTAAAGGACTGTTTCTTTACTATTTCGCTGCACAAGCAAGATGTGCAACGATTTGCATTCACCTTACCTGTCTTTAATCGCGAAGCTCCAGCACAACGGTTCAAATGGACGGTATTACCACAAGGTATGAAGAATTCACCAACACTGTGCCAATTGTATGTGGATGCAGCATTACAACCACTTCAAAAACGTTGGCCTGAGGTGATAATTTATCACTATATGGACAATATTTTGTTGGCTCAGCCTATGCCATTTTCTGAAGGGCAAAAGGCTCAGCTTGTTCAGCTATTACAGGTGCAAGGACTTGCCATAGCTATTGAAAAAATTCAAAACCGAGCTCCCTGGAATTATTTAGGCTGGAAAATTACTGAACAGTTCATTCAGCCACAGAAGTTGAACATTGTCTTGGAAATTTCCTCTCTGCATGATGCTCAGCATCTCATGGGGGATTTACAGTGGTTGCGGCCTGTGATAGGAATTCCCAATGAACTTTTGAATTCGCTATGGCCCCTATTGAAAGGGATGGATCCCTCAACAGCCGTGACCCTCAATACACAACAAAAGAAAACACTGCAGGATATCGCCACCATGGTCGCCACTCACATGGTGCAGCGTCGGGTTGAGTCACTGCCTTTGGATTTAACTATTCTATCCAGCTGTGCTGCTCTTTTGGGAGCCGTCACTCAGCTTTTAAAGAAAACGGGAGAGGAAGGAGAAGACACGATTGTACTAGAATGGATATTCCTGCCCCTACAGCCTAGGACTACAATTCAACAAAGAGTTGAAATTTTGGCTGATCTCATTCGACAAGGGCGCATGCGGATCTTACAAATAAGTGGGCAACCATCACGGACAGTGTATGTTCCACTTCATAAACAAGAACTGCAGTGGTATATCAATAATTCATCGGCACTGCAGTCAGCCTTGCTGGAAGAGGGTTCAACGATCCATGTAGCACCATTGAAATCTCCCGTATTGGCATGGATGAGGAACCAGAAATGGGTCAACATCCCAAAGCGATCAGACCAGCCCCTAGCAAACGCAGTGACAGTGTTTATGGACGCAGGTAAACGCTCACGACGAGCAGCTGCTACCTGGAAAGATGGAGGTGTTTGGCACCATCAACTGCTGGAGGCAGAACCTGTGGACTCCTTGCAGACTTTGGAGCTTCTTGCGGTTGTTTGGGCCTTATCCCATTGGCTGCAAGATCCTGTTAATATTGTTACAGATTCTCTTTACGTAGCAGGAGTTGCCAACCGCATAGAGGACTGATATCAAAGATCTGAGGAATCAATGACTGTTACAGCTGTTAATTCGGCTACGATGGGCTATACAGCAAAGAACTGCAAGATATGCTGTATTACATACCCGCAGCCATCAATGGGATGTGGGCCTAGGAGAGGGAAATGCTAGAGCAGACAAATTAGTGTCGGTTACAGGAGAAGCTCCCTTGTCACCGCTAATAAGGGCCAGAGAGGCTCATGCCACTTTTCACGAGAACGCCAAGGGTTTATGCAGAATGTTTGACATTCCCATTGCAGATGCAAAGGCCGTAGTGAAAGCTTGTCCAATTTGTAGCTATCACAATAAGGGTCTTGGGGTGGGATCAGGAGTTAACCCTAGAGGCCTCCAGGCTAATGAAGTATGGCAAATGGACGTCACTCATGAGTCCTCTCTGGGGCAGTTAAAATACTTGCATGTAACCATTGACACATTTAGCCCCATGATACGGGCAACCCCACAGCCCGGGGAAAAGGCTGGCTTAGGATGTAAAGCGACACTTGACTGGTTGTTTTGCAGTCATGGGGGTTCCGAAAATTATCAAAACGGACAATGGACCAGCCTACTGTAGTCAGGCGATAAAGCAGTTTTTATGTTTATGGAATGTTAAACACATTACGGGCATTCCTCACTCACCGACGGGTCAGGCTATTGTTGAGAGGGCTAATGGCACATTAAAAGCCTATCTCAAAAGGTATGATTTGAGTTATCCCAGAGAAAGAGTGGATAGAACATTGTTTGTGTTAAACCATCTTTGTGTTTTTGGCGACCAGAAGGAACCACCAGCTAGTCTACATTATGTAGGAAACAGAGAAAAGACTGACAAGCCTCTGATGATGGTTTATTATCGCAATCCCAAGACTGGAACCTGGCAGGGGCCTGCTAAAGTAGTTTTTATAGGGAGAGGATATATGTGTGTGATTACCTCTACAGGTACTTCTTGAGTCCCTAGCCGGTGGGTTTGTCCAGCTCCAGGCCCTGCCAGTCAAACCGAAGGTCCAGCTGAAGCACCCAACAGAGAAGATGGCGATGATCGATAGAGAGAACCATGGTCATTGTGGTTTAACTATGGTATTGACGTTAATTTTGCTGTTGAAAATGATAAGTCCGATGACAACAGTGTTGACTAAAATTAACCCGTGAAAAAATATGTGGGTAACTTGGGCCAACCAAACAGGGAATTTAGATTTTTGTTTAAGTATGCAGTCAGTTACAGCACCGTTTAAGACCTGTTTAGTAGGATTTCCAAAGTTTGATGAAGAAGAGTTTTCGGGCTTTATTCAGCAGGGAGTTAACTGCTCAACAAGTATGGATGTGGCAAATTGTACTGCAACACTTATACAGGGGCTTAATCATACATTGCCATGGGATCCGCAGGAGCTAGAATTATTGGGTTCACAAGCGGTCGGTAACGCTAGTGGGAACTGGAGTATGACATGTGTGGTTTTTGGGTCAGATTTTAATACAAGGGATAAGGCTCTCCAGGCTTGGATTAAGCAGTATATCCCCGGTACTGGATGGCAAGTCCCATTAAATTGGACGGGATGGACAAATACATCCCCAACATCCAATGATTTTAAGTTTATGGAAGAGAGTGGATTTTGTAGATCAAAGGGGAGCTACAGCCTGGGGGCCTACGGGGTTGCTACCTTAGAGAGTTTGTCGCCATCTCTTGTTCCCACACTGTGGAATAATGGGTCAGCAAAAGCCTTGCCGCCAAATGTATTTTTGATCTGTGGAGACCGGGCGTGGCAGGGGATTCCTAGTAATGTTAGGGGAGGGCCTTGCTATCTTGGTAAATTAGGCATGTTTGCCCCTCGACACAGAGATTGGCTTAATATCAGTCGTGCCCTTAAAAGGCAAAAGCGATCGTTGGATCATCTTAGTCCAGACTGTGATGATGAGGTTCAGTTGTGGTCCAACACGGCAAATATTTTCGCTTCTTTATTTATTCCTGCTCTCGGCGCCAAACAGGCTTTGAGGCAAATTGAAAAATTAGCCTGCTGGTCTGTTAAGCAAGCCAATGTAACCACAGAAGTTTTGGAGGAGCTCCTATTAGATCAAAACAGTTTACGTCATGCCTTGCTTCAGAATAGAGCAGCTATAGACTTCCTATTGCTTGCACAAGGTCATGGTTGTGAGGATGTTGAAGGAATGTGTTCTTTTAATTTGTCAGACAATAGCGAGTCTATACATGCTAAATTAAGATGGCTCAAGGAACATCCTAACAAAATTAACAAAAATATTAATCCGTTTGATGAATGGTTACATTCCTGGTTTGGTGCACTACCCAGCTGGTTGATGTGTTTAATCAAAGAAGGTTTACGTTTGTTGGGAATAATTTTGTTGATACTTATAATCATATGTGTTGCTTATATTTGTATTATTGGCCAAGTAAAGGAGGTGACCAGTCAAGCCTTGTTGGTTAAAGAAAATGGGGGAATTGTGGAGGATTGGCTGGTTAATAGAGGTCACGTTGCTGGGTGAACAGGAGTTGGCAAGGAACAGAACACAGCTGGCCTGAGCCAATCAAGGGCAAGGAGGGTGTGTCCCTGAACTGCCGACACAATACTTAGTCACAGGTGGGAGGGCTTGGCTTTCAGCTTTTGCCCAATAAACTGTCATGGTTCTGCTTAAAGATTGTCATTGTATCCGAGTTATCCTATATAAGCACCTTGATGTTCAATAAAGTTTGAAGCTTGCTTATTAATCATATTGATTGTTGTCCAAGTCTTCCCTCACTGCGACAGTTGTTGTTGTTGTTATCATTATTATTATCATCATCACTATTATCATTATTATTGTTATTGCTCTTGTTTAGTTATAGTTACTATTATTATTATTGTTGCTATTATTATTACCATTATTACCATCATTATTATTATCATCATCACTATTATTATTATTTTTGTTATTGCTCTTGTTTAGTTATAGTTACTATTATTATTATTGTTGCTATTATTATTACTATTATTATCATCATTATTATTATCATCATCACTATTATTATTTTTGTTATTGCTCTTGTTTAGTTATAGTTACTATTATTATTGTTGTTGTTATTGCTGTTGTTTTGTTATAGTTATTATCATCATTGTTATTATTATAATTGTCATTATCATCATCATCATCACTATTATCATTATGATTGTTGTTATTGCTCGTTTAGTTATAATACCTATTATTATTATTGTTATTATTATTACTATCATTATTATTGTTATCATCATTATTATTACCATCACTGTTATCATTATTATTGTTGTTATTGCCCTTGTTTAGTTACAGTTACTATTATTATTATTGTTGTTGTTATTACTGTTGTTTCGTTATAGTTATTATTATTATAATCATCGTTATTATTATCATTGTCATTATCATCATCATCATCACTGTTATCCTTATTATTGTTGTTATTGCCCTTGTTTAGTTATAGCTACTATTATTATTGTTATTATTTCTATTATTATTACTATTATTATTATTGTTATCATCATTATTACTATCATCACTATTATCATTACTATTTTTATTATTGCTGTTGTTTATAGCTACTATTACTGTTATTATTGTTATTGCAGCTGTTTATTATTATTATTATTATTATCATCATCATCATCATCATCATAATTATCATTATTATCATTATCATTATCGTCATTATTATCAGTGTTGGATAAGGTCTTCAACCCAGTTGGGCTAGAAAAATAGAAAGGGAAGCCACTGAACAATCCATTGGAATTCTTCCCCTTTTATTTTTTCTTTTTTTCTTCTTTTTCCTTGTTTTTTCTTTCTTCTTTTTTCTTCTTATTTTTTCTTCTTTTTTCTTCTTTTTTCTTCTTTTTACTTCTTTTTTCTTCTTCTCTTTCCTTTTTTTTCTCCCCCCTTTTTTTTTGTTTCTGATGGATAAATACACTTGATCATAACCTAGTCAGTGGCCTGTTCCATCTAAACGTCAGAAGGAACTTCCTTAATTCCAGGATGACAGAGCAGTGGAGCAGCCTGCCCAGAGAGGTTGTGGAGTCTCCTTCTGTGGAGCCAAACCCACCTCGATGTGTTCCTGTGTGACTGACTCTGGGTGATCCTGCTCTAGCAGGGGAATTGAAGCAGATAATCTTCACAGGTCTCTTCCAAACCCTTCCATTCTGTGATTGATTCCATGTTGCCTCCCCAAGCTATTCCACGACCTGGGTGGGAGCTGCACAAGAGGTGCAGAGATGTACCACAGGTGTGCCTGGTGACAGAACATCAATTCCAGCAGTGAAGAGAGCCCTGTGCCACTTCGCCTCCTTGGCAGAGAGATGCCTTTCAGTACCTTAGGTAATCCCTGTCACTGCACATGGCATCAGGAGTCACAACAATGTCATCTCTGTCAGTGACAGACCTCCAGCTCCTTGCTGAGCGTTCCAGGAGGGTGAACACAGCCCTGTCAGCAGGGGAAATGGCTGGCATTTGACAAACTGTCACTCTCCTACCTGAAAAAGGCAGGGGGAATTGCAGCAAAATGAATGCTTGCTGCAGGTAGCTTACAGCCTTCTGAGACAGGTGTAAAATGTGACTCTTCGGTGCTGCAGCCATCCTTCTTCTCATGCCTCCATCCCCCAGAGCAGGGCTCACCTCTCTTTCCCACTTGCTACACCAGCTTGCATCTTTCTTCCTTCAATCAAAGGCTGACTGAGTCAACTTGCTGACCACAGAATGAGTGGTGGGGGTTGGGGAGGGATCTCTGCACATCATCTAGCCCCAGCCCCCTGCTTAAAGCAGCTCCCTTGTGACTGAACATACAGACAATCACTGATTCCAAAAGCAGTTCTACTGGCCCAGCGGTGACAAGGTGAAACTGTGGATGTAATCATTCCAAGCTGTGTTAAATCCTGCACTCAGCACTGGTGAAGCCACACCTGGAGTCCTGGGTTCAGTTTTGGGCCCCTCACTACTAGAAAGACCTTGAGGTTCTGGAGTGTGTAGAGAGAAGGGCAATGAAGCTGGGGAAGGGTCTGGAGAACAGAGCTGGGGAGGAGCAGCTGAAGGAGCTGGGGGTGTTTAGTGTGGAGAAGAGGAGGCTTGAGGGGAGACCTCATTGCTCTCTACAGCTCCCTGAAAGGAGGCTGGAGCCAGGTGGTTGCTGGTCTCTGCTCCCTGGTAATAATAAGTGTTATGACCAGGGGAAATGGCCTCAAGTTGCACCAGGAGAGGATTAAGTTGGACATCAGAAGAAATTTCTTGACTGAAAGGGATCTTAAAGACTGCAACAGGTTCTCCAGGAAGGGGTTTTGGCATCTCTGGACCTTAGATATCAACTATTCCAACCCCCCTTGCCATGAGGCAGGGACACCTCTCAACTAGACTCAGCTGCCAGGGTCTCATCCAGCCTGGCCTTGAACACCCCCAGGCAGGAGGCAGCCACAGCCTCCCTGTGCCAGAGTCTCACCACCCTCATACTGAAGAACTTCTTCCTCAGCTCCACTCTGACCCTGCTCTGCATCACCTTCAAACCATTCCCCCTTGACCTGTCTCAGAGACCCTCATGAGAAGTCTCTCTGCAGTCTTCCTGTAGGTTCTCTTCAGGTCCTGGCAGGCAGCTCTGAGGTCCCCCTGGAGCATTCTCCTCTCCAGGCTGCACACCCCCAGCTCCCTCAGCCTGGCCTGACAGCAGAGCTGCTCCAGCCCTGGGATCATCTTTCTGGCTCTCACCTGTCCTCTACAGAATTTTATCCATTAGGAACAATTTGGTTCCCCAACTCTCTGCTTGATTTATAAAGAAATGCTTGAGACAGAGCTCATCTAAGTAACATGGTTCCATGATTCTGGTGTCAAATCTGTTCCTCCCTACTTCCATGTAGCTGCCTAATAAAATATTGAGTCTTGACTCCATCCAGACAAATTAATCCAGAGGCAAAGAACACAGCAAAGCCAACCCCATTTATAGTTTGCTATTAAACTTTGTGAGTTGTGAAAAGAGTTGAGCAGATAATTTATGGGGGAGCAGGCTGGAAGTGGAAAGAGGCAATAAGCAGAATGAATTATTCATTTGTAAGTTTTATGACAAAGCTGCTCCATTTCAGCTCCTCTTCTGCGCTGCGTCGAGGCTGAGTCCCTTAATGTATGATCAGTGCTGAATGTTGATGGATGGAGATCAGCCAGCTGAGAAATAATGGAACTCTCCTGATGGATGGCACTGGCATTGATGAGTGTAAACAGGGGATACATCCTGCTTAGGAGTGCTCCCTTCCAGGTGCCAAATGCTCTGCTGCTCAGCTCTACCTCAGTGTTACATAAAGGGAAAAATGTCTTAATCCTTCCACTTTAACTCCCCCATCATTAAAGGAGTTAAAAGTGGCCAACAATTTGTGGTGCCCTTGGGAGAAAAGAAAAAAAAAATAAAAAGAAAAAAAGGAGAACAACATATTGGACCTTTTAGTTTTAGAGATTTTTTTCTTTTTTTTAACTAGGGAAGGTGTGCATGCAGGCCCTAAAAATGCCTGAGTGCAACCACGCCCTAAAAATACCTGACTGCAAACAAAGCTGGGGAAGGACCTGGGAACAGGAGGAATAGGGAAGGGATCAGTGTCCCCCTGCAGTCAGCACTGGTAGGGCCATACCATGAGTCCTGGGTACAGTTTTGGGCACCTCACTACAAGAAAGACATTGAGGGGGCTGGAGCAGGTCCAGAGAAGAGCAACCTGGGGAAGGGTTTGGAGAAGAGGGCTGGGGAGGAGCAGCTGAGGAAGCTGGGGATGTTCAGTGTGGAGAAGAGGAGGCTGAGGGGAGACCTCATTGCTCTCTACAGCTCCCTGAGAGGAGGTTGCAGTGAGCTGGGGGTTGGGCTCTTCTTCCTAGGCTCAAGTGAAATGGCCTCAAGTTGTACCAGGGGAAGGTTAGGTTGGAGAGGAGGAAAAATGTCTTTGCTGCAAGAGTGGTCAGGGACTGGCACAGGCTGCCCAGGGAGGTGGAGTAGTCACCACCGCTGAAGGTGCTCAAGAAATGTGAGGGCATGGCACCTGGGCACATGGTTTAGTGGCAGTGGTGGGGTTGGGTTGATGGTTGGACTGGATGATCTCAGAGGACTTTTCCAACCCAAACAATTCTATGATTCTGTGTAAGTAAAAGCAGAAGATGACATACAAGCAGGACTTCCAATGCTAGTACTGTTGAAGCTACCCCATAGTAACATTTTAAATCAAAGGGTACCTCTGGGGAGGGGCTTTTCAGGGTGTCAGGTAGTGATAGGACTGAGGGGAATGGAGCAAAACTTTTCTAGTTTTGGGTAGGTTCAGATTGGATGTTAGGAAGAAATTCTTCCCCAGGAGGGTGTTGAGACACTGGCATAGGTTGCCCAGGGAGGTGGTGGAGTCCCCCCAGTGCTGGAGGTGCTCAAAGAACCTGTAAGCAGGGCACTTGGGGCCATGGCTTGATGGCCATGGTGGGGTTGTGGGACTGGATGGGCCTTGAGGGAAACAATTTTACATTTCTCTGATTCTGTGGTTGACTTCCCTGTACATAGATCACCAACTGTATCCATACAGGGCAGTACCTATGTGCCAGTTGGCAGCTGACCTCTGGGGGGATGCTATCAGACATATGTTGAAGACAAAATCTGAATGAGATGTGGGTAGGTAGCACAGAGCAGCAGGCTTCAAAGAGCTTCACAGCCACACCAGTCCAGGAAGACAGAGGAGGACTGGCCATAAGCTTTCCCCTCCTGCACCCTTGCACATTCTGGAGCTTCTGTTATGCAGTTGGCCATTCAAAGAGACCATCCAGACTAGAACATAATCAAAGGTTGGTAAAGACACAGCTGGGAATGTACAGAAACAGCCTCTCTGCCTCTATTAGCCAGCAGATTGCTCAGCTCCTCACAGCTCAAATCCACAGAGCTGCTGAAATGAGTCAGCCTGAAAGCTGAATTGAATCCCTTGGTTTGCTTCTTTGTCTTCCCAAGTTGAAGAGCCTTGATCTGATGGATGGCAGCTTTTCATTTGCTGGTTTGAGGGAATAAGAGAGGGAGATGCACCAGACAGTGGGCATCAGTCATTGCCCTGACACATTTAATTCCTGACCCACATGAATAGCTTTTGGAGGCTAGACCTTGAAGCACCTGGCTGCAGTTTTGACTTTGTGGTGCCCTCCTGCTGTTTCACAATGAAATCTTTTCTGTCTTTCTTATGTGCTGTTCACAGTTTAAAGTCAAAATAGGAGGACTGATACTACAGAGCCACAGAATCATCACAGGGATGGGAGGGACCTCAAGGATCAGTCAGTGCCAACCACCCTGCCATGGCCAGGGGCACCTCACACCAGATCAGGTTGCTCAGAGCCACATCCAGCCTGGCTGTAAAACCTCCAGGGATGAGGCTTCCACCACCTCCCTGGGCAACCTCTGCCAGTGTCTCACCACCCTCATGGGGAAGACCTTTTCAACATCTAATTTAACTCTCCCCTCCTGTAGCTTGGATCCATTCCCCCAAAATCCTATCACTCCCTGATACCCTAAAAAGTCCCTCCAGCCTTCCTGTAGTCCCCTTCAGATACTGGAAGGCCACAAGAAGGTCACCTCCAGACTGCACAACCCCAACTCTCTCAGTCTGTCCTCATAGCAGAGCACCTCCAGCCCTCTGATCATCCTCATGGCCCTTCTCTGGACACCTTCCAGCACCTCCAGACCCTTCCTGTACTAGGGACTCCAGAACTGGACACAGAGCTCCAGGTGTGGTCTCAGCAGAGTGGAGCAGAGGAGGAGAATCCCCTCCCTGGCCCTGCTGGCCACACTTCTCCTGCTGCAGCCCAGGCTTTGGTTGGCTCTCTGGGCTGCAAGTGCTCACTGCTGGCTCCTGTTGAGCTTCTCACCCTGCACCCCTTCTCACCCTGCACCCCTTCTCAGTTTATGTTGTTCCTTCTTTTTTGGGGTATCTCCTGTCAGCTCTTCCATGCTTGCTCTGCAAGTGTTGCATTTTTGCATTTTTTCATCAAGCACTGGAATGTGACCCAAGTACCACAATCAAACCCAGAAATTGATTACTGAGTACATTTAATCTCCTTTCAGAAGTGCTTCTGTTGTGTAAAATGCTCAATTACATTTACATTTCTTTATTTTATTATTTTGGTTGTGGGTTTTTTTTTGTTTGTTTGGTTTTGGTTTTTTGGGTTGTTTTTTTTTTTTTTTGTTCCAATAATGCTCAGATATTGTGTAGCAGTTCTGTGGTGGTTTGGGGAGATCATTTCCTGAGAGCCAACAAAAGGACATTGAACAACTGAACCAGACTCTCAGTTTAGGTAGGAGCAGCCCAGTTACTTAGGCTTTAATAGCTGAGGGGTGAGCAACTGATGTCATTTACCTGGACCTGAGCAAAGCCTTCCACACTGTCCCACACCACATCCTGGTCTCCAAGCTGGTGACACATGGGTTTGATGGGTAGACCACAAGATGGATAAAGAACTGGCTTGATGGCTGTACCCAAAGAGTAGCTGTCAGTGGCTCAATGTCCCAGGGGAGGTCAGGGACAAGCGGAGTCCCTCAGGGCTCAGTCCTGGGACCAGGCTTGTTCAACGTCTTTGTCAGTGCCATGGACAGAGGCATTGAGTGCACCCTCAGCAAGTTTGCTGATGTCACCAAGCTGTGTGGTGCAGCAGACAGGCTGGAGGGAAGGGATCCATCCAGAGGGACCTGGAGAGGTGGGCACAAGCCAGCCTCAGGAGGTTCAACAAGACCAAGGGCAGGGTCCTGCAGCTGGGTCGAGGCAATCCCAAGCACAAATCCAGGCTGGGCAGGCACTGGCTGGAAAGCAGCCCTGAGGAGAGGGACTTGGGGGTGCTGGGGGATGAGAAGCTCAACAGGAGGCATCAATGTGCACTTGCAGCCCAGAAAGCCAACCAGATCCTGGGCTGCATCAAGAGAAGTGTGGCCAGCAGGTCAAGGGAGGTGATTCTCCCCCTCTGCTCAGCTCTGCTGAGACCCCACCTGGAGTACAGTGTCCAGTTCTGGAGCCCTTGTTACAAGAGGGATCTGGAGGAGCTGGAAGGTGTCCAGAGAAGGGCCACCAGGATGAGCAGAGGGCTGGAGCTGCTCTCCTATGAGGACAGACTGAAAGAGTTGGGGCTGTTCAGTCTGGAGAAGAGAAGGCTCTGAGGTGACCTTCTTGTGGCCTTCCAGTATCTAAAGGGGGCTCCAAGAAAGCTGGGGAGGGACTTTTTAGGCTATCAGGGAGTGACAGGACTGGGGGGAATGGAATAAATCTGGAAGTGGGGAGATTCAGACTGGATGTGAGGAAGAAGTTCTTCCCCATGAGAGTGGTGAGAGCCTGGAATGGGTTGTCCAGGGAGGTGGTTGAGGCCCCATCCCTGGAGGTGTTTGCAGTCAGGCTGGATGAGGCTCTGGCCAGCCTGATGTAGTGTGAGGTGTCCCTGCCTATGGCAGGGAGGTTGGAACTGGCTGAGCCTTGTGGTCCCTTCCAACCCTGACTGATTCTAGGATTCTATGATTGTGGGGTTTTTTAGGCAAGTCAGAAGCTCTGTATGTTTGTTGTTGCCTTCCGGATTTGCCAATAGTTGTTTAAAAACTTTTCTTATCCTTTCCCATTTCTGGCAGTCCTTTGCCTTTTTTTTTTTTTTTTTTTTTTCATAGAGTAACTTATTTTAAGACTTCTCATCAAGAATTTGCAGAACCAAAGAATCACAGAATTGGGTTGGGTTGGAAGGGACCTTCAAGCTCATCTAGTTCCAACCCCTCTGCCATGGGCAGGGACACCTCCCACTAGAGCAGGTTTCTCAAGGTCTCATCCAACCTGGTCTTGAGCACCTCCAGGGTGTTCAGTTGACCACTAAGCAACACCCCCAGGCCCCTCTCTAAGTTGCAGCTTTCCACCCACACATCCCCACGTCTGTAGCTTACCATGGGGTTGTTGTGCCCAGGTGCAGGATCTGGCACTTAGCCTTTAGGTCCTTAGAAAAATAATGGGGGTGGGGTGGAAATAAATATCTAAAACCCCAAATTGAAGCATCCTTTAAAAATTAACTTAATATATATAATTTTCCCCCCCCCAGCCTCTACTCAGTGGTGTTTTGTAGCTCCATTTCAGAAGAGGGGAAAAACAAACCAACCAACCAGAAAGAACCCCCGAAGTGTAGGGAATTATAAAGCTGATGGCAGCAGTGATTGAAAAGTGGTGTCTGTCCTCTCCCTGTGTGCATTGGGCACTGAGCTTTCATTTCATACATCATTTATAGCTTGCTTCAGTGACTCCGCAAAATCAGTGCAAACCTTTTAGACAAAGAAAATCAGATTTATGTAGACCTCCTGAATGTTAAAAGAGAGAAAACCAAACCAAACCAAACCAAAACATAACTCCCTTTGATGCAAGAGTAGAATCTTGCACCTGGGAAAGAACAACTCCATGGATCAGAATAGGTTAGGGACTGACCTGTTGGAGAGCAGGGAAGGGGAAAAGGACCTGGGGGTCCTGGTGGATGGACCAGCAATGTGCTCTTGGGGCCAAGAAGGCCAAGGGCATCCTGGGGTGGATCAGAAGGGCTGTGGTCAATAGGTCAGAGAGGTTCTCCTCCCCTTTTACTCCACCCTGCTGAGGCAACATCTGGAAGATTGTGTCCAGTTCTGGGCCCCTCAGGTCAAGAAGGACCTCAGGGAACTGCTTGAAAGAGTCCAGCACAGAGCCACAAAGATGCTGCAGGCAGTGGAACATCTTCCTCATGAGGAGAGCCTGAGAGAGCTGAGGGCTCTTTAACTTGAAGCAGAGGAGCCTGAGAGGTGACCTCACTGCTGGTGATAAAGATGTGCAGGGTGAGTGCCCAGAGGCTGGAGCCAGGCTCTGCTGGGTGATGCCCAATGCCAGCACAAGGGGCAGTGGTGGAAGCTGAGGCATAGGAAGTTCCATGGAAACAGGAGGAAGAATTTTTTTCCTTGTGAGGGTCAGAGAGCACTGGAGCAGGCTGCCCAAGGGGGTTGTGGAGTCTCCTTCTCTGAAGATATTCAACACACACCTGGATGTGTTCCTGTGTGATCTGCTCTAGGTGCTCCTGCTCTGGCAGAGGGGTTGGACTGGATGAGCTTTGAAGGTCCCTTCCAACCCCTAACATCATTCTGTGATTCTGTGTTTTTTTCACTGAAGAATTTTCATCAAAATCCCTGCTTTCCAGACCAAAAACTTCAGCCTTTCTTGCCATGGCTTAACTACTCTCAGCATGAGTCATCACCTTCCATGTGGGTGTATATTTAGCTTTGCAGGAAGCTGAGAAAAAATCCACTTTTTTAAAAAGTTATTTTATTTTTATTTTATTTTTTTAAGTTATTTTATTTTTATTTTATTTTTTGTCAGTTTAATGTCAGAGAGTGAGGGGGAAAAAAATGACAGGGTGAAAAAAAAAGTCAGAGGGTGGAAAAACGAATTCAGAGGGTGGAAAAAAAAAGTCAGATGGTTAAAAAAAAAAAAAAAGAGGGGTGGAGGAATGATTTAAAGTTATTTTTTTTATATATTTAGAGAGAGCCATAAAATCAAGTTACTGATTTTAAGACTCACTAGGCTACACTGCCACCCACACAGCAACCTAAAAAATCAGTTTCTCTCTCAAAAAACCCCAAAACCTCACAAAACAACCCAAAACCATGGAAACTTTCCCCATATTAATCTTTTGCTCCTATTTATCATTAAGTTTCTCTTCCAGGTTTCCAAGTGCCTTGCTTAATGTGTTGCTATATCATAGATTCATGGAATGGTTTAGGTTGGAAAGCACCTTGAGGATCATTTCATTCCCATCCTCTGCCATGGGCAGGGTCACCTCACACCAGCCCAGCTAGCTCAGGTTCTCATCCAGCCTGGTCTTGAACTCTTCCAGGCTTGGAGCCTCCACAACTTCTCCTGGCAACCTGTTCCAGTGCCTCACCACCTTTGTGGGGGAGAATTCCTTCCTAATGTTTGATCTAAATCCAGCTTCTTGCAGTCTAAAGCCATTCTCCCTCATCCTCTCACTCCATGCCTTTGTGCAAAGTCCTTCTCCAGCTCTCCTGGAGCCCCCTTCAAATCCTGAAAGGCTTCTCTAAGGTCTCCCTGGAGCCTTCTCCTTTAAGGCTGAATAAAACCCAAAATGGTTCAACCTGTCCTCATAGCAGAGCTGCTCCAGCTCCAGATCATCTTTGTGGGCAACCCTGGACCTGCTCTAACAGTTTGATGTCCTTCTTGTGTGGCAGGGGACCCAACCCCCTCCCCTCCCCATCTAAGTCACTGTCAGACAAATCCCAGCCCTGGGGCTGGGGCTGGGGAGCACTGCCAGGCTGCAGATGGCAGCTCAGGAGAAGAAAGGGGAATGTGACAGGGAAAATGCTGAACCTAGCAACCAAGCAGAGCCCAAGTGTGAGGAGAAAGAGAACATCAATGCCATGTCTCTCTTAGCAGAGCCCTGCAGGTGTTGACAAGTCACTGGGACCCCTTGGTTCCCGTCCTTCTGGAGAAGGGTTGAAGCAAAGACCCAGAGGGATGCTGGAAGGATAATGGTGGCAGAAAAAGGGAAAGGATACCAGAAAGACCTTAACCCCCTCCCCAGACACACACACACCCCACCACCACCCCTAATTTAGCTGCATTATTAATGAGACTGTGGCCTCCAACACGACTCTGAGTGTTAACAACATGCTTGGCTCAACTCATTTCATCTAGCAGATATTTTCCCCCAGCTCATAAATATTGAAATGAAAGCGAGCGGGAATAGCACTGCAGAAGGGAAAAATCCTCTCTTCTGGATCAATTCCAGTGATCCAGCAGAGGGAAGCAATGGCATTTCGCCGCCCCCCCCCCCCCCCCCCCCCCCCCCCCCTGCTGCTTTCCATGCTGTTGATAGGTTAAGTGACAAACTGGAAAAAGAAAGAAAAAACAAACCCACCCCAGACATTCCTGATTGGAAAGAGAGGGAGCAGTGCCCACAGCCAGCTGGAGTCCTGAACTCTGGAAATCTGTGACCACTGGTGGCCCTTCAACAGGAAACAGGAGCTGAGGGCACTGAAACATCTCCCCCACGGACCAGGACAGGCTGGGGGCTGACCTGCTGGGAAGCAGCTTTGTGGAAAAAGAGCTGGGAGTGCTGGTGGCCAACAGGATGCTCATCAGCCAGCAATGGCCTCGTGTGGCTGCTGCTGTTGTTGTTATTATTACTATTATTAATTATTATTACTATTATTAATTATTATTACAATAATTATAATCATTATTATAATTACAATAATTATGATCTATTATCATAATAATGTTAATATTAATTAATATGAATATGTATTTGTGTTGTTATTGTCATTATTATTGTTATGGTTGTTAGAATTAATGTCATTATTAATACTATTATTAAATGTACTCCAAATCCCTAGATCCCCAGGGATGCCTCTCAAATAATTTATTATTATATTCTCATTATTATCTTTATGTATCTTTATTATCTTTATGTTTATCTTTATTGTTATTATCTTTCTCTTTCTTTCTTTCTCTTTCTTTCTTTCTTTCTCTCTTTCCTTTCTTTCTTTCTTTCTTTCTTTCTGTCTGTCTGTCTTTCTGTCTGTCTTTTAAGGCTAGTTGGATGAGGCCTGGGGATCTGAAGTAGAAATAATAATAAAATAGTAATAATAGTAATAGTAGTAATAATATTTATTATTATATAATATTAATAATTAATTATAATTATAATTTATAATTGCACTGTATTTTATAATTATAATGATAATTATTATAAATATAAATATAATAACAACAATGAAGAAGAAAAGAAGATGATGAAGAAAATAATAAGTAACAATAATATATGAGTAATGATGACAATAATAAGTAATAATAATTAAAAATAATGTATAATAAGAGTAATAATAACAATAAGGACAACAACAATCCTCATCCTCATCATTACAATGCTCACGCTAAGTAGAATCATTCTCCTTGTATGTGTTAATATTGACAAGTGAACTTGGTAGAAGCATCTAACTAGCAATGTCTGCAGCTCATTATTACTTCATAGATTCATAGAATGATTTGGGTTGAAAGTGACCTTAAAGATCATCCAGTCCCAACCCCTTGCCATGGGCAGGGACACCTCCCACCAGCCCAGGTTGCTCAAGGCCTCATCCGACCTGGCCTTGAACACCTCCAGGGAGGGAACATCCACAGCCTTCCAGGGCAACCTGTTCCAGTGTCTCCCCACCCTCACTCTCCAGAATCTCTTCCTGATGCCCATCAGATCAATGCTACACAGTAGCAAAAAAACCTTCCAGTTTTCAAATGGCTCTGGGTTCCGGATGCTTGACCTCCAAACTCTTCCATCTAACACCACCCCAGCAAACATACTGTTGGAATGATTAAGGCTTTCTTTGGTAGAAAGCAGGGTTAAAAATAACATCTGACCTTTGTCCCCTTGCTCCTGAGGGTCACTGCAGTGTAGTTAGCTAAGGAAGAGGCCAGCAAAGAGATGAATGAGATCAGGAGCTCACAACTTTGCTGCAAATGTAGCCCACATCCCAGATGTAGGCTGATGAGTGGGTTGGGAAATGCAATCCATGCACCAGGTATCTGACATCCTGCCTGGAAGTGACAGCTGGAACCAGAGCCATCTATTTTGCTCCAGTAAGTTCAGGTCTGGAATTTCAGAAACATTAGGGAAATGCAGCAGTGGTGACATTAATTTGGGGGTTTATCTTCTGTGTTTAAACAGTAATAGCTGCATTGTGGCTGGAGATTCCTTTTTCTTCCCTTATGATTGATCAGATGTGAAGAGTGTGGCTGGGGGTTGTAAAGGATCAGAGCAATGCCCCCACCAGTGTGCTTCCTCCTTTATCTCCAAAGATAATGGGTGGTGTGCTCAATGACTATGGGAGCTTCAGTTTCCTGAGTGAGCTGTGGCTGCCTTGTTAGGGGCTGGCAGGGTGAACCCCAGCCTTGCAACAGCTTCTGAGCCCTTTCTGAATGTTCATTTATTTTTCATGGAAAACACATTGCTACAGAAATGGTGATAAGGACTCTACCTCAAAAGAGAACAAAAAAGAAATAATAAAAAAAAACCCAAAATGCATCATTTGTGTTTTTTTTTCTGTTGCCTCAGCTTCTCGCTTCTGTCACAGAATGGTTTGGGTTGGAAGGGACCTCGAGGATCATCCAGTTCCAACCCCCTTGCCAGTGGCAGGGACACCTCACACTACATCAGGTTGCCCAGTGCCACCTCCAGCCTGGCCTTCAAAACCTCCAGGGATGGGGAGGATGTCTCCTCTTCATATATTCCTGTTTGAAGACAATGTTATGAAGAAAACAATCAAATCATATCAATTTAAGCATTCACACATTGTTATTAGGAGACAATATCAGAGAAAAGAAAAGCAAGTTTGATTTGCCTCAGTATTCCTATTTTGCTATTAGAAGAAAATAACTTAGAGAAGACAATCACAGAATCATAGAACCCTAGAATGGCTTAGGTTGGAAGGGACATCAGAGATCTTCTACTCCAAGAAGAAAAGAAAAGAAAAGAAAAGAAAAGAAAAGAAAAGAAAAGAAAAGAAAAGAAAAGAAAAGAAAAGAAAAGAAAAGAAAAGAAAAGAAAAGAAAAGAAAAGAAAAGAAAAGAAAAGAAAAGAAAAGAAAAGAAAAGAAAAGAGAAAAGAAAAGAAAAGAAAAGAAAAGAAAAGAAAAGAAAAGAGAAAAGAAAAGAAAAGAAGGAAAAGAGGAAGGAAGGAAGAAAAAGAAAAAGAGAGAGAAGAAAGAGAAGAAAGGAAAAATGTGAAGAAAGAATGAAAGAAAAAGGAAGGAAAGAGAAGAAAGAAAGAAGAAAGAAAGAGAAAGAAAGAATGTGAAGAAAGAATGAATGAAAGAAAGGAAGCAAGGAAAGAAGGAAAGAAAGAAAGAGAAAGAAAGAAATAAAGAAAGAGAAAGAAAGATAAAAAGAAAGAAAGAAAAGGAAAGAGAGAAAGAAAAAGAAAGAAAAGAAGGAAAGAAAAAGAAAGAAAGAAAAAGAAAGAAGGAGGAAGGAAGGAAGAAAGGAAGGAAAGAAGGAGGAAGGAAGGAAGAATGAAAGGAAGGAAGGAAGGGATGAAAGAGAGAAAAGGATGAAAGAGAGAGAAGGAAAGGAAGCAAAGTTTGCCACTGAGGTCCCAAGGCTGCAGCCACGCTGGAGGTGATTCTGGGAGGCTGTGAGGAACTCCTGGATTCTAAATCCCTCTTTGGAATGGGGGTTGAAGAAGCTCTTTGCTGCATTCTGAGGACACAGCCACTTGATTGATCTCCTCTCCCATTTCACAACTAAGCACTTCCCAAACACTGATCTGCTGCCTAACAGCTCAGTAAATCACTAATGGCATCCCTGATGCTGGGACAACAATGGAGCACGAGGAAGGATCCAAAGAAGAACCAAACTTGATTTATGGCGCAAAGCCTGGTGCTCCTCAGAGCTAAGTTCTCTTGGTAGATTCATAAGCTGTGAGAGAATGAAGCTGTATTTCTCTTTTATAGCTCCTTCAAACATTAAGGGAATCTCAGAGAGGACAGATGATTGTTGCTGGATGTAGTGATGTTGAAACTGGGCCAAAATGATCTTTTATGTTAACACTTAAATTAAAAAGAAAGGGGAAAAAAAAGAAAAGAAAGGAGAAAATAAAAAGAAAAGAGAAAAAAAAAAGAAAGAAAGGAGAAAAAAAGAAAGGAGGAAAAAAGGAAAGGAGAAAAATAGAAAGGAGAAAAAGGAAGGAGAAGATGGAGAAAAAAAGAAAGGAATGAAAAGAAAGGAGAAAAAAGAAAGGAGGAATAAAAAGAAAGGAGAAAAAAGAAAGGAGGAATAAAAAGAAAGGAGAAAACAGAGGAAGAAAAAAGAGGAAGAAAAAGAGAAAAATAGAAAGGAGAAAAAAAGGAAAAAAAAGAAAGGAAAAAAGAGGAAGAAAAAGAAAGGAGAAAAAAAGGAGAAAAAAAAGAAAGGAGAAAAAAAAAAAAGGAAAACAGTTCTCAGAGTATTTCACATCATTCTCTTTAGACTACAGCTGCACCATAAGACAGTATAAATAGTCAAAAGCCATCATGCCAGGCTTTGGGGGAAAAAAAATCATTAATCCTTCAAAAATTGGGATCAGAGAAGGAAAAAATAATCAAGGTTGATTGAATGAAATCCAACAAGACTAAGGGTAGAGTCCTGCATCTGGGAAAGAGCAGCCCCATGGACGAGGAGAGGCTGGGAACTGAGCTGTTGGAGAGCAGAGGAGAGGAGAGGGAGCTGGGGGTGCTGGTGGCCCAGAAGGATGCTCATGAGCCAGCAATGGAAATAGGAGGAAAGATTTTTTCAGTGTGAGGGTGACAGAGCCCTGGAACAGGCTGCCCAGGGTGGGTTGTGGAGTCTCCTTCACTGGAGACACCAACCTGGATGTGTTCCTGTGTGACCTGTCCTGTGTGACTCTGCTCTGCCAGGGGGGGTTAGAGTGGGTGATCCCTGGAGTTCCCTTCCAACCCCTCCCATCCTTCTGATTCTGAGATCCAGCAGTCCTGACCTTCTTGTGGCCTTCCAGTATCTGAAGGGGGCTCCAAGAAAGCTGGGGAGGGACTTTTTAGGCTATCAGGGAGTGACAGGACTGGGGGGAATGGAATCAAGCTGGAAGTGGGGAGATTCAGACTGGAGGTGAGGAAGAAGTTCTTCCCCATGAGAGTGGTGAGAGCCTGGAATGGGTTGTCCAGGGAGGTGGTGGTGACCACCCACCAACCCTGGAAGTTGGTGAAGCTCTGGCCAGCCTGATCTAGTGTGAGGTGTCCCTGCCCATGGCAGGGGGTTGGAACTGGCTGATCTTGTGGTCTCTTCCAACCCTGACTGATTCTATGATTCTACTGTCCTGCTTTCCTAACCAAAAGCCTCTATTCCAGCACATAAATATCCTATCACTGTCTGACAGCTCTGGTTCATAGTAGCTACTTCTTTTTGGATAGACTCCATATTTAGCCAAGCAAATGCTCTTTTTCCCTCCATACGCTCCAAGCCAGGATGCCACACAGCACAGGGACACATGAAGGAGCCCTCAGAGCAACACAAAAGTTTTCCATGGCAACACTATCTGAAAGATGATGAGCCCCATACTGTAGAGATGGTGCCTGAGGACATCTATTACAAGATTATAATGTGCTTAATCCTCCTCAGTAGATGGGAATAGACCTTGTGCAAGCTAATGGTGGCCAGATTTAGTAACTAGAAGGTCATTAGCTGGCTTGAAAGGATAAATCACAGGCTGAGAGGGATCTGATCCATGTCTATCAATATCTGAGGGGTGGGGGGGTGGGGGGGGGGGAGAGTGGAGGGGGCCAGGCTCTTCTTGGTGGTGCAGGAATGAGACAAGGAGCAATGGATACAAACTTGGACATAGAAGGTTCCACCTCAGCATGAGGAGAAACTTGTTTGGTGTGAGGGTGCTGAGCCCTGGAGCAGGCTGCCCAGAGAGGTTGTGGAGTCTCCTGCTCTGGAGACTTTCAATACCCAGCTGGATGTATTGCTGTGCAGACTTCCTTGGGGGATGCTGCTCTGGCAGGGGGGGTTGGACTGAATGATCTCTGGAGGTCCCTTCCAACCCCTAACATTTCGTGATTCTGTGACTGTGATTCTGTGACCCTGACACTGTGATTCTGTCATTCTGTCATTCTGTGACTCTACGATTCTGTAATTCTGTGACTCTCTGACTGTGATTCTATGACTGTGACTCTGTGGTTCTATGATTCTGTGACTCTAATTCTGTGACTGATTTTATGACTGTGACTCTCTGATTCTGATTCTGTGACTCTGATTCTGTGACTGTGATTCTGTGATTCTGTGACTCTGATTCTGTGATTTTATGATTATGTGGCTGTGTTTCTGTGACTGTGATTCTGTTTGTGTGACACTGTGATTCTCTGTTTCTGTGACTCTCTGACTCTGTGACTCAGAAGAAGCAGCTGGATCTTTCTAACCTACCTGCAAGCCTCAGTGGTGGAGCAGAGATACAGTGACAGCGATCAAGATCTGTGTAGAAGGTTTAAAGAGGGATATGTCAGTAAAATAATAACAACCCAGAAAAAGGTCTATAAAACCCAAAAATAGCCAATTTAAACCTAAACAAAAAACTGCTAAGCAGCCAAATATCCCTTTAAGTGGGAAGAGCAGCAGCATTCAAGCACACCTCTTGCACTCTCCCAGTCATCAGGGTGAGGAATAAGTTGTCAGGTGAGGCCCACTGAAGCGGATACCATGAATGAATTTAAGAGACAGGCAGAAGTTTTCATAGAGCTGGAGGGGAAAGGAAAGGCAGTGACAAAGCAAGAGGACTGGGCTCAACTAACCCACACATGTAAGAGACAACTCTCCTGCTGCTTCTCTCCAGCATATCTGGATGTTCATTACAGAGTCTCTCTGAGCTTTCTTATTGCTGTTGGAGAAGGGCAGGAGAAATGGAGTTGTTTCAAGTGCAGGGGGGGTTGGAACCTAGAGATAATCTTTGAGGTCCCTTCCAAGCCTGACAGTTCTGTGATTCTGTAAATGACCTTTGGAGGTCCCTTCCAACTCAACCCATTTTATGATTCTATCATTCGGTGGTTTTGCTTAGAATTTGATGCTGTACCGAGTGACATCTTACATTATTTAATATAATAGTCAATATATTCACTAATGATCAGTTGGACCCTCAGCAAGTGTGGAGGTGAAACCAAACTGGGGGTTGTGGCTGATCAATATATTCATCAATGATCAGGGGGAAGGGATATAGTTGGACCCTCAGCAAGTGTGGAGGTGATACCAAACTGGGGGTTGTGCCCGATCAATATATTCATCAGTGATCAGGTGGAAGGGATAGAGTTGGACCCTCAGCAAGTGTGGAGGTGATACCAAATTTTGGGGGGCTTGTGGCTGACACAGCAGAAGGCTGTGCTGCCATTCAGTGAGATCTGGACAGGCTGGAGATTTGGGTGGAGAGACACTGACACAGGCTGCCCAGGGAGGCTGTGGATGCCTCCTCCCTGGAGCTGTTCAAGGCCAGGCTGGATGAGGCCTTGAGCAAGCTGGGCTGGTGGGAGGTGTCCCTGCCCATGGCAGAGGGGGTTGGAAACGGATGAGCTTTAAGGTCCCTTCCAACCCAAACCATTCCATGAATCTATAAATCTTTAAGGTCCCTTCCAACCCAAACCATTCCATGAATCTATAAATTTTTCAGGTCCTTTCCAACCCAAACCATTCCATGAATTTATAAATATTTAAGGCTCTTTCCAACCCAAACCATTCCATCAATCTATGAAATATAAGGAGAGAGGCTCTAGAGGAAAAAGCTGCTAATAATAATAATAATAAAAAACTTTTGTTATTTTCTTCCCTGATCCTGAAGGTCCTCATAGAGCATCAGGAGGTAAAGTTAGCTACCTGTGAATAAAAACTATCTAATGAAAAGCAGTAAAAAAAAAAATACAAACCAAAACCCAGTTGGTAATTTGTTGTAACACTTTGCATCATTACTGCACTCATGCCTTGCCTTTAAGCCAGCCTAGCTCCAATCATAAAATCACTGTCATCCTTAATATTTAATAGTTAATAAAGCTATAAATCACAGCTCATTTCCTGTGAGGTAAGTGCTGGAAGATGATGACCAGCTCTAAAATATAGATAAGGTTGGTGTGACCCCCTTTGTACAGCTGTCATCTCAGGCTCTGAGGGAAGGAAGGTGGGTTTTGGTTGTTGTTTTTTTTTTTTTCTTTTAGGTAGGAGCATTAGCCATTCACATCCTTTTAACACAGCTTTTTTGCACTCCAGAAAGTGAGAACTGATGTCCTTGAAATTTGGAGGGTTGGGTTTTTTTTTTTTTTTTGGAGCTTAAAACTCCTCCTGACTCTACTCAGATACTGGCAGGAGTTGTTCAAGATTATCTTCAACAAGCCTTTCAGAAACCAAGATTCCAGACTGTGGAAATCTGCTGTTTTGATGGACCCAGGGAAAAAATTCTATTATTACATGAATTTATTTCTCTTTGAGGTGCTTTGAGGAACCTAGGCAGGCTGGAGAGGTGGGCTGAGGAGAATTTCAAGAGCTAGCAGAGCTCCCCAAGATGCAGCAGCAGACCTTCCCAAGAAGCAGCAGCAGAGTTCCCCAAGAATCATCAGCAGAGCTCCCCAAGAAGCAGCAGCAGAGCTCCCCAGGAAGCAGCAGCAGAGTTCCCCAAGAATCATCAGCAGAGCTCCCCAAGAAGCAGCAGCAGAGTTCCCCAAGAATCATCAGCAGAGCTCCCCAAGAAGCAGCAGCAGAGCTCCCCAGGAAGCAGCAGCAGAGTTCCCCAGGAAGCAGCAGCAGAGCTCCCCAGGAAGCAGCAGCAGAGCTCCCCAAGAAGCAGCAGCAGAGCTCCCCAGGAAGCAGCAGCAGAGCTCCCCAGGAAGCAGCAGCAGAGCTCCCCAAGAAGCAGCAGCAGAGCTCCCTAAGAAGCAGCAGCAGAGCTCCCCAAGAAGCAGCAGCAGAGCTCCCCAAGAAGCAGCAGCAGAGCTCCCCAAGAAGCAGCAGCAGAGCTCCCTAAGATGCAGCAGCAGAGCTCCCCAAGAAGCAGCAGCAGAGCTCCCCAAGAAGCAGCAGCGGAGCTCCCCAAGAAGCAGCAGCAGAGCTCCCCAAGAAGCAGCAGTAGAGCACCCCAAGAAGCAGCAGCAGAGCTCCCCAAGAAGCAGCAGCAGAGCTCCCCAAGAAGCAGCAGCAGAGCTCCCTAAGATGCAGCAGCAGAGCTCCCCAAGAAGCAGCAGCAGAGCTGCCCAAGAAGCAGCAGCAGAGCTCCCTAAGATGCAGCAGAGCTCCCAAAGAAGCAGCAGCACAGTTCTCCAAGATGCAGCAGCAGAGCTCCCCAGCAGCAGAAGGGTGGTGTTAGGTTGATCTTTGGACTCAGTCATTTCAGAGGTCTTTTCCAAGTGGCCTTTGAGTGGCTTGAACCCCACAGAATCACAGAAAACATTCAGTTGGAAGAGACCTCCAAACCCACCCTGTTCAACCCTTGGCCCAGTACTGAAGGGTCACCACTAGACCATGTCCCTAAGCACCAGGTCTAGATGCTGCTTGAATACCCCCAGGGATGGTGACCCCAGCACTGCCCTGGGCAGACTATTCCAATATCTGAGAAGCCTCTCAGTGCAGAAATATTTCCTAGCATCCAGGCTGAACCTCCCCTGGTGCAGCTTGGAACCATTTCCTCTGCTCCTGTCCCTTGCCACCAAGGGGCAGAGGCTGCCCCCTCCTCCCTCCAACCTCCCTTCAGCCTCCTCTTCTCCAGACTTTGTGTCACAGAAGGAAATGATGCCAGGCTTGCATTCCAGCTGTTCCAATTTTATTCTGGATGTATCTTGTTTTATAAATGTGGCTGGAAGTGCAAAGGTGAATGACCACTCTGGAATCATTTCCCTCCCTCCTGAAGGATCAGTCCTACCCTTTCAGCAGCAGGGAGAGAAGGGCAAACTGGGCCACGTTCCACCTCTGAGTGAAGCACAAGCAAGCTGACAGCTTGGCCTTTCAGTTTGCTGGCTGTGAAGGGAAGGGATCTGTGGCCATCATCTCTGCAGCAGCAGCAGCACACAAAGCATCCCCCCTGGAGGAATCAATGCTGACCCTTTTCACAGCCATGAAGTGGCTTCACCATTTCCAGGCAATTTTCCTCTGGGGAATACATTTTGTCCTTAATAACTGAGCTTGTTTGTTCTCCAGATTGGAAGGAAGCTTGTTGCTCCATTCTGATGACACTTTCATCTACTCCTGGTGGGAACAGGAAGAGCATTTTGAAGAAGCACGAGGAGGATCTTTGCATCTTGCTCTAATAAAAGCCCAGGAGAAAATGCACTTCTAAACTGAGCATGTTTTGGTTTCTTTCTTTTGTTTTGGTTTGGTTTGGTTTGGTTTTTTGTTTTATTTTGTTTTGTTTTGTTTTTTTTTGGTTTGGTTTGGTTTTGGTTTGGTTCGGTTTGTTTGTTTTGGTTTGGTTTGGTTTTTTGTTTTGGTTTGGCTTGGGTTTTTTTTGTTTGGTTTATTTTGGTTTTTGTTTTGGGTTTTTTTTTTTTTTTGCTTGGTTTGTTTTGGTTTGGTTTGGTTGGTTTGGTTTGGTTTAGTTTGGTTTGGTTTGGTTTCATTTGGTTTGCTTTGTTTTGTTTTCTTTTGTTTCATTTTGTTTTGTTTTGTTTTGTTTCCCCTGCCTCTAATTTAAATACATTTGATTTTAATTCACTCTTGGGAGTGCAAACAATGTGTATATATGGTGGGTAAAGTCATTTTCACTCTCTGTGTGTTGCCAGAATGATTTCTGGGGAAGGAGGAAGAGCTTTAAAAAAAAGAAAACACCAAAAAACCAAAGGTCTCCACATGTTCAGTTCCATAGAAGCTTAGAAAAGTAGAATCATAGCTTTGTTTCACTTGGCCAAGCCCTTTCAGCTCATCCAGCCCAACTCTGCCCAGGCTGGGACTAACCCATGGCCCTCAGCACCTCAGCTCTGCCTCTCTGAAACACCTCCAGGGATGGGCATTCATCCACCTCTCTTGGAGAACCTGTTCCAGTCCTTCAGGACCCTTTCAGTCAAGAACTGTCCTCTAAAGCCCATCCTAAACCTTCTCTGGTGCAACTTGAGGCTGTTTTCTCCTGTTACTAGGGAGAAGAGCCCAACACCCATGAGCCTCCAACCTCCTTTCATGGAGTTGTAGAGAGTAAGGAAGTCTTCCCTGAGCTTTTTCTCCACAAACAACTCCATCTCCCCCAGCTGCTCCTCACCTGCCCTGTTCTCCAGACGCTTCCCCAGCTCTGTTGCCCTTCTCTGGACCTGCTCCAGCCCCTCAATGTCTTTCTGGTAGTCAAGACCCCAAAACTGACCCCAGGAACTTGAGGTGTGCCCTCACTAGGGCTCACTACAAGGGGACAATCCCTACCCTGCTGCTGCTGCCCACACCATCTCTGATCCAGACCAGGATGCTGTTGCCACCTGGGCACACTGCTGCCTCATCTTCAGCTGCTTGTTGATCAACACTCTAAAGTCTTTCTCTGCTGGGCAGTTTCCTGCCACTCTGCCCCAAGCCTGGAGCTTTCAGGTGGTTGTTGTGACTATTGCTCTCTACCTGAAAGGGGATTGTGATGGTTTGGTGTTGGTCTCTTTTTCCATGTAGCCAGTGACAGAACAAGAGGAAATTATCTCAAGTTGAGGTTGTTTAGCCTGGAGAAGAGGAGGCTCAGGGGAGACCTTGTTGCTGTCTACAAATGAATGAAAGGAGGTTGCAGGCAGGTGGGGGTTGGTCTCTTCTCCCAGGCAAGCAGCAACAGAACAAGAGGATAGAATCTCAAGCTGCACAGGGGGAAGTTTGGACTTGATCTTAGAGAGAAGTTCTTCACAGACAGAGAGATTGTCCGTTAGGATGGGCTGCCCAGGGAGGTGGTGGGATCAGCATCCCTGGAGGTGTTGAAGGAGAGAGTGGATGAGGCACTTGGTGCCATGGTCTAGTTGATTAGATGGGGTTGGGTGATTTGTTGGACTTGATGATCTTGGAGGTCTCTTCCAACCTGGTTGATTCTGTGAAGTACCAAGGGAGGTTTAGGTTGGACATCAGGAAACATCCCCATCCCTGGAGGTGTTCAACAAGTATGTAGACATGCTGGTTGGGGACATGGGTTAGAGGTCATGGTGGGGTTGGGTTGATGGCTGGACTCAATGACCTTAGAGCTCTCTTCCAACCAAAACCATTCCATGATTCCAAATTCCCTGGGGAGCTGAGTGGCCACCTCAGTACACACCCACTGCAGTAACCTTGCTGCAAGGGTTCCTGCTGCTGAAGCACTGAAGCTGCCTCTTTAAAAGTGAAATGCACATTAATTTCATTAAGCCTCACCCACAACCACCCTTATTGCTTTGTCTTTTTTTTATCTTCTTTTTTTTCTTCTTTTTTTTTTTTTTTTTTGGTCTTCTAGCTGCAAATTCCATTTCCATCCCATCCACTCCTTGGCTGTTTGCAACACAAGTTAGTTAGTTCCCCACCTGCATTTTTGCAAACAACCTCAACAACCTTTACCAAGGATCCCACCATGCATCACTGCTCTGCACTTCATTAAACAGGAAGGGAGGGGAAATAAAAGTGAAACAAATTCTATTTGAGCCAGAATATGGCTTCAGTGCTGAACATTTGATGTTGGTGCTGGAAATGTTTTCACTCACATCTGCCAAAGATGTTAAGCAGCTAATTATCATCTCCTTCCCCTCCCTCACTACAGTCTATGATGATGTGGTGATAAAATGTGGCTACAGAAACATTTCTAGGATTGAGTCCATAAAGAGAGGAGTTGAAAGGGTCTGAGTCTACCAGATGATGTTTCAGGCAACAGA
Source organism: Indicator indicator (assembly GCF_027791375.1). NCBI lineage: Eukaryota > Metazoa > Chordata > Aves > Piciformes > Indicatoridae > Indicator > Indicator indicator. The sequence goes on from NC_072011.1 coordinate 66,242,353, forward strand.
TGAGGAGGTGATGGTGGAGTTTGTTTTATTTTGCTTTTTCTCTGTTGTTTTACCTTTATTAGACTGGAGATGAGGAAAAATTTCTGTGCTGCAAGAGGGCTCAGGCATTGGAACAGGCTGCCCAGGGAGGTGGTGGAGTCCCCATCCCTGGAGGTATTCAAGAAAGCTGTGGCCATGGAGATTAGATTGGAGATGAGGAAAAATTTCTTTGCTGCAAGAGTGTTCAGAGACTCCCTGGGCACAGGCTGCCCAGGGAGGTGATGGAGTCCCCATCCTTGGAGGTGATCCAGAAACTGTGGCCATGGCACTTTGGGTCCATGGTTTAGTGGCCATGGTGAGGTTGGGTTGCTGGCTGGACTGGATGCTCTGAAAGGTCTTTTCCAACATTCCATGATTTTATGACCTGTGACTCATGGTGTCCTTGGTGGGGTTGGGTTTCTGGCTGGCCTGGATGTTCTGAAAGGTCTTTTCCAACATTCTATGACCTGTGACCCATGGTGTCCTTGGGTTGCTGGCTGGACTCAATGATCTTGGAGGTGTTTTCCAGCCCAAACAATTCTGTGATTCTCTACAGCTAGCATTTGACACTGGCAGTCACCTTCTGGTACCTGGCTGCATTGGGATGCTGGTCAGATTTTGTGTCACAGAGGTTTGAATTGAAACCAATCCCTTCCTCTCTTTTATTCTCTGTAGATGACATTCACATGCAATTAAGAGCTTCTGGAGAAGCTTTGCATCTAATTTCTTTTTCCAGACCAGTAACTTGTGGGTTTTAATAAGTTAGCAGATAGCTGTGGTTAATCATTTTTCACATTGCATAAGAAACCTAACCCTGGGTGATTTTAATTAATTGACTAAAGAGAAACAAGTAGTAGATTTCTGACACTACCAAAACAAACCCAGAACCCAGGAAAAATAAAATAAACCCAAACCCAGCCAAGCAAAACCAACCCACAAGCCAAACCAAAACAAAAATCAAAGGCAAACCCAAACCAACCTAACATAAAACTCCATAAAACAAAATGAAAACCAAAGCAAACAAAAACAAAACAAACCCAAAAGAAGCCAAATAAACAAACAAAAACCACAAACCAAACCAAAGAATCAAAATCAAAACAAACCAAACCAAAAAAAAAAAAAAAAGAAAAAACAACACAACCCCAAAACAAAATAAAAACCATCCCCAAACTCAACCCAACCTAAACCAACCAACCAAGCAAACAAAAATAAAACAAAACCAAAAAAAGCCAAACAAACAAAAAGCCATAAACCAAAACAAAGAATCAAAATCAAAACAAACCAACCAAAAAAATAAAGAAAAGACAACACAACCCCAAAGCAAAATAAAAACCAAACCCAAACTCAACCCAACCTAAACCAACCAACCAAACACAAAAATGAAACACAGAAATTAAAATAAAGCTAAATAAAAACCAAACCAAATCCAACCCAACCCAACCTAAACCAACCAAGCAAGCAAACATAAAAATGAAACTAAAACAAAACAAAACCCAAACCCAAAGCCAACCCAACCTAAACCAACCAACCAAACATAAAAATGAAACTAAAACAAAATAAAATCCAAACCCAAGCCCAACCCAACCTAAACCAACCAACCAAACACAAAAATGAAACACAGAAATTAAAATAAAGCTAAATAAAAACCAAACCAAATCCAGCCCAACCCAACCTAAACCAACCAAGCAAACATAAAAATGAAACTAAAACAAAATAAAACCCAAACCCAAAGCCAACCCAACCTAAACCAACAACCAACCAAACATAAAAATGAAACTAAAAGAAAATAAAACCCTAAACCAACCCACCAAGCAAACATAAAAATGAAACTAAAAGTAAATAAAACCCAAACCCAACCCAACCCAAGCTAAACCAACCAAGCAAACATAAAAATGAATCACAGAAATGAAAATAAAGCTAAATAAAAACCAAACCAAATCCAGCCCAACCCAACCTAAACCAACAACCAAGCAAACATAAAAATGAAACTAAAACAAAATAAAACCCAAACCCAAAGCCAACCCAACCTAAACCAACCAACCAAACATAAAAATGAAACTAAAACAAAATAAAACCCAAACCCAAAGCCAACCCAACCTAAACCAACAACCAAGCAAACATAAAAATGAAACTAAAAGAAAATAAAACCCAAACCCAACCCAACCTAAACCAACCAACCAAACATAAAAATGAAACACAGAAATGAAAATAAAGCAAAATCAAACCCAAACCAAACCCAACCTAAACCAAGCAAGCAAGCAAACATAAAAATGAAACTAAAACAAAATAAAACCCAAAGCCTACCCAACCTAAACCAACCAACCAAGCAAACATAAAAATGAAATTAAAAGAAAATAAAAACCAAACCCAACCTAAACCAACCAACCAAGGAAACCTAAGAATGAAACAAAAAGAAAATGAAACAAAAAGAAAAACCAAACCCAAAGCCAACTAGAATAAAACCAAAGCAAAAGAAGCCAAACAAACAAAATAAAACCTCACAAACCAAAGCAAAAATCAAAACCAACTCAGAACAAACCAACCTAACCCTCCCCTGCCACAATTCCAGGACATGTCCTTTCCTTCCTGAGACTAGGGAGCAGATTCCAACCCCCAGCTCACTGCAGCCTCCTTTCAGGGAGCTGTAGAGAGCAATGAGATCTCCTCTCAGCCTCCTCTTCTCCACACTGCACACCCCCAGCTCCCTCAGCTGCTCCTCCCCAGCCCTCTTCTCCAGACTCTTCCCCAGCTTGGTTGCCCTTCTCTGGACCCTCTCCAGCACCTCAATGTCCTTCTTGGAGTGAGGACCCCAAAACTGAACCCAGGATTGGAGGTGCAGCCTCAGGCTTATGTCATGGAATAATTATTCATGCACTGTTATAAAGATCTGGGGGTTCCATCTCTTCCAAACTCCTGTAAGCACTTGGGGGCTTCTTCCAGGTCCAAGCTATCCTCAGGAGGCAAGTGCTCCAGCTCCTGCCTTTCTAGTCACCCTCCAACAGAATCCTTTCAGCTAATTGACATTTTTCTGTTCTTCAGCAGCCCAAAAGAGGCAATAAACAGAGGAGACTGAGAAGAAGACTCCCCAGTCAGATGGAGGCACAGTTGTGGGGCAGCTCTGCTTATTCACTGGTCAAAATCTCTTTGGGGAGGAGCTAAAACCTTCAAGAAGATTGTGGTGGTTTGACTTTTTTGTTTGTTTGTTTGGGGTTTTGTTGGGTTTTTTTTCTGTGTGTTTTGCTTTGACTTTTTTTTTTTCCCCTTGGAAACAAGACAGCTTCAGTACAGAGTTGTCTCTAAATCTTAAAGCCTGGATAGAAAACAGGGAAATAAAGACCTGCTTCAGGTTGCCCTATTGTTGAAACCCAGTTTGCTCTTAACTCAGATTCATAATCCTTGTTCAACAGGAATGGAGTCTGATGGGAGATTAACTGCTGGAGGAAGTCCAGCAGAGAGACATTAAGATGATGAGGGGACTGCAACATCTACCTTAGGAGGAGAGGCTGAGAGAGCTGGGGCTGTTTAGCCTGGAGAAGAAGAGGCTGAGAGGGGATCTCATCAATGCTGATCACAGAGAAAAGGGGAGGCTGGGGCCAGGCTCTTCTCAGTGGTGGCCAGGGACAGGGCAAGGGGCAGAGGACACAAACTGCAACTCAGGAGGTTTCATGTAAACAGAACTCAACAATTCTTCATTTTGAGGTTGTTAGAACACTGGAGCAGACTGTCCAGGGAGGCTGTGGATTTTCCCTCTCTGGAGGATGTGTTCCTGCATGATCCACTTTAGGAGGGGGCTTGGATTAGCTGATCTCCAACAGAGGTCCCTGTCCAACTCCTACCACTCTGTGGTTGTTTTTTTTCTCTGTCCAGCATCACTAGAGGAGCTGGGCTGGCAGCACTCTGTGAAATTCAGAGTCAGGTGGCCTGTAAAGTAAAGAACAGCTTAAAATGCTGCTGGAGGAGCTTAAAGCTGATCAGCACAATCGATCCAAGCTAAAAATAGCAGGGGGTAATGCAGGGCCCTGGGTGAAGCTGTTAAAGAGACCTTCTCTGCGTGTAAAACATCAGTAAACAAACCCTGCCACCTGCTTCTAAGGACAGGAGGAGCTCACTGTTATCTTGTGCCTGATCTCTTTTTGAACAAAGGTAAAAAGTGTGTGGTCACTGCAGTGCTTTGCCTTTTGATATCCTTTCTTTGTTTTTCCTGGCTGGGCTTGGCTGCACATTTGAATTACAGTTTCTGCCAGCAGTAGCTAGGAGTGTAAACCACAGAAATCCTGCAAGCTCTGCAATTCCTGGGTTGGATCTTCTCTTGAAGAAGCTCAGCCTCCAAGATGACAAAGCCTGCACACATTAAAAGAAAAAAAAAAGAAAATTAGAGTGTAGCTTCCTGAAGTATGTCTCAAAGTAACAGGCAAGCATAGGAGGAAAGCAAGGATAAGGGAGGGCAAGGAATGGAAGCAAACCATTTGAGTCTAGTTTTTGTCTTAAATGATGCTAAACTTCATGGAATCAGAGGATCAAAGAATGGTTTGGGTTGGGAGGGACCTTGAAGTTTCATAGATTGACAGAATGGTTTGGGTTGGAAGAACCTTAAAGATTCATAGATTGATAGAATAGTTTGGGTTGGAAGAGACCTTAAAGATCCATTGATTGATAGAATAGTTTGGGTTGGAAGGGAACAGAAAGATTCATAGATTGGTAGAAGGGTTTGGGTTAGAAGGGACCTGAAAGATTCATATATTGATAGAATGGTTTGGGTTGGAAGAGACCTGAAAGTTCCATAGATTGATAGAATGTTTGGGTTGGGAAGGACCAGAAAGATTCTTAGATTGATAGAATGGTTTGGGTTGGGAAGGACCTGAAAGATTCTTAGATTGATAGAATGGTTTGGGTTGGGAAGAGCCTTAAGGATTCATAGATTGATAGAATGGTTTGGGTTGGAAGGAACCTGAAAGATTCATAGATTGATAGAATGGTTTGGGTTGGGAAGAGCCTTAAAGATTCATAGATTGATAGAATGGTTTGGGTTGGGAAGAGCCTTAAAGATTCATAGATTGATAGAATGGTTTGGGTTGGGAAGGACCTTAAAGATTCATAGATTGATAGAATGGTTTGGGTTGGGAAGGGACCTGAAAGATCATCCAGTCCCAACCCCCTGCCATGGGCAGGGACACCTTCCACCAGCCCAGGTTGCTCAGGGCCTCATCCAAACTAGCCTGGAACACCTCAAGGGAGGAGGCATCCACAGCCTCCCTGGGCAATCTGTTCCAGTGTCTCCCCACCCTCATTGGAAAGAATTCCTTCCTCATCTCCAGTCTAAATCTCCTCTCTTCCATCTTGCATCCTATCACCCCCAGCCCTTGTTAAAATTCCCTCCCCAGCTTTCTTGTAGCCCCCTTCAGGTACTGGAAGGCTGCTCTAAGGTCTCCCTGGAGCCTTCTCTTCTCCAGGCTTGTATCCATTGTTCCTTGTCTCATTCCTGTGCACCACCCCTTGACCCTTGAGAGCTTGACCTCTCCACTTGCCCCCCACCCCTCAGCTATTGAGACACATTGATCAGCTCCCCTCTCAGCCTTCTCTTCTCCAGACTACACAGCCCCAGGGCTCTCAGTCTCTCTTTGCAGGGAGGATGCTCAACTCCTCTCATCATCATCATCAGAGATAAGGGTGAGATCAAATTCTTCCACAGACTCTGCCCCATCACACCATGAAGAAGGTTGTGTGACCACATGCCAGGTCCTCTTCAGGAGCAGTGGCCTGAGCACTTTGCACAGATGTAATGTGATTTTTAAATTGGCTTTGCCACCCCTGACGTTTCCCTTCCTGAGACTCTTTTTCAGCCCACAACAATCTCCCAACACCACACCTGAAAGCCTGATTCACAGAAAGGCCTCTGTCATCAGAATTATTTTTAGTTATGATACATCTGGATTGAATTTCAGGGCTTTAAAATAGGAAGGAAGCTCTACAGGTCTGGCTGATGAATTGGATTTTAATGTCTGCTCAGACGAAGTACAGAATATCCTATGAGAGCCTCATTAATCTTAATGGATTGCTGATTATGCAGGTGGAAATCATTTGCTGGACCTGGCCTGACCTCTCTGCCATTGCCAGGTAGGAGATCAACCTTCATTCCATTAGTGTCCATGGCTAAAAACTTCTGAAGCTGTAGTTCTGCAAGACCATGGAGTCACAATATCATTTTGGTCTTCTAAGATCCAACCCTTCTCTAGCTCTGCCCAGGCTGGGGCTAACCCATGGCCCTCAGCACCACATCTCTGCCTCTTGGAAACACTTCCAGGGATGGAGATTTAACCACACCTCCCTGTGCCAGGCTTTGAGGCCACTCTGAGTCCAGAAGTTTCTTCTGATACCCATCCTAAACCTCTCCTGGTACAACTTGAGGCTGTTTCCTCTCATCCTATCACTTGTTCTTAGGGTTCTCAAACACTGGCCCAGGCTGCCCAGGGAGGTGGCTGAATCCCCATCCCTTCAGGGGTTTCAAAGAGGCAGAGATGTGGTGCTGAGGGGCAGGGTTTAGCCCCAGCCTTGCCAGAGTTAGGAAAGGGTTAGGAGGAGATCCTTCCCAGCCCAAATGGCTCTGTGATTTTATGATCCTATGCTTCCAGAAGAGCAAAATGCCAAGCGTAACCCCATGGCATGTAAAGCTGCAGGGAGACATCAAGGAGAACATTTCTGGCTTCCAGCTCTTTCCCTTCCTTCCTGGCTGCTGAGGGCACTCACTGTGCACATAGTTTCACTGCCTGAGGATTGCAGCATGCATGGAACTGAATGCATGAGGCGTGCACAGCCTTTGCTAATCTGAACAGACTGCTTTGTCCAGGCTTCCTCTGCAAAGATACTGCCTGGAGAGATTCTTCTTAGAATCAGCAGAGTATGGTTCAGGTTGGATGGGATCTCAGAGCTCATCTCCTCCAACCTCCCCACCATGGGCATCTCTCAGCTAGACTCAGCTGCTCAAGACTTCATCCAACCTGGACTTAAACACCCCCAAGGAGGAGGCAGCCACAGCCTCCCTGGGCAGCCTGTGCCAGAGTCTCACCACCCTGGCACTGAAGAACTACTTCCTCAGCTCCAGTCTAACCCTGCTCTGCCTCAGCTCCAAACCATTCCCCCTTGTCCTGTCTCTAGACACCATCATGAGAAGTCCCTCTGCAGTCTTCCTGCAAGTCCTGGCAGGCAGCTCTGAGGTCCCCATAGAACCTTCTCCTCTCCATGCTGCACACCTTCAGCTCCCTCAGCCTGGCCTCACAACAGAGCTGCTCCAGCCCTTGGATCACCTTTGTGGCCTCCTCTGGACTCACTCCAGCAGCTCTGTGTCCTTCTCCTGCTGGGGCCAGCAGAGCTGGAGGCAGGATTGGAGGAGGGGTCTCCCATTGTGCCCCAGGTGAAGGCTGGAGACAGAACCATGAAGAGAACATCTCTGTCTCTTAGCATTGGGGCTTTCCTTCCCCTCCATTATCAGCCTCCACAAACAGTTAAGGCTCTTCTATTCTTCCAGGTACTTCTAGCTAATGACTGCCCAGCTTCCCTGCTCTGCAATCTTAGCTGAAGACCTCCAGCCTGATATTATCAAATTGTTGCCAATTAATTGTGTGTTTTGTTACCTGAGAGGCAGTAATTAATTTCAACCCCTAATCAGTGTGAGCTGAAGGCTGCCTTCTGGCTCTCGGGTCCTATTGCTTTTGCACACCCAGATCCAGAGGGGGTGCAGCTGCACTGCTCTGGGTTTGTTGTGTGATGGTTGGACCATGCTTGGAGAGGAAGGAGCAGCGGAAGGACTTCATGCTTGGAGGGAAGGTTTCCCAGCAGCAATTTCCACACAGAGGAGTCCAGGAGCTGTGTCTGAGTGTGGGCTCTGCTCCAAAGGGCTTTTGCTGAGGACATCCTTGCAGTGCACAGAAGGATGGAACCCTGAGCAACAGCAGCAGGAGGATCTGTGGGCACAGGTCACCTTAAAAAGAGACTGAGAGGGGATCCTGTCAATGCTTATCAATATCAAAAGGGTTGGGGGGCCAGAGGATAGGGCCAGACTCTTCTCAGTGCTATCCAGTGATAGGACAAGGGGCACAGACTGTAACCCAGGCGGTTCCACTTAAACAGGAGGAAAAAAACTCTTTCTTGTGAGGGTGGTAGAGCCCTGGGGCAGGCTGCCCAGAGGGGTTGTGGAGTCTCCTTCTCTGCAGACCCAGCTGGACATTGCAATCCTGTGCAACCTGCCCTGGGTTATCCTGCTCTGGCAAGGGGAGGGTTGGAGTAGAGGATCTCCAGGGGTCTCTTCCAGCCCCCACCACTCTGTGGTCCTGTGAATGAGTAAAAGACTCACAAAGGTATTGTTTGCACAGAACATTAGGGGTTGGAAGGAACCTCCAAAGCTCATGCAGGCCAACCCCCCCTGCCAGAGCAGGAGCACCCAGGGCAGGGCACACAGGAACACAGCCAGGAGGGTTTTGAAAGTCTTCAGAGAAGAGACTCCACAACCTCTCTGGGCAGCCTGCTCCAGGGTTCAGCACCCTCACCCTAAGGAAGTTTCTCCTCATGTTGAGGTGGAACCTTCTGGGTTCCAGTTTGTGTCCATTGCCCCTTGTCCTGCCACAGGACATCACTGACCAGAGCCTGGCCCCTGCTTCTTCACCCCTACCCTTCAGCTATTCTCCTCTCAGCCTTCTCTTTTCCAGGCTAACCAGCCCTCAGCCTTTCCTCATCAGACAGATGTTCCAGTCCCTTCATCATCCTCATCTCCTCCATTGGTCTCTCTCCAGCAGTTCCCTGTCCCTCTTGAACTGGGGAGCCAAAACCTGGACACAGCACTCCAGATGTGGTCGTCAGCAGGGCAGAGTGAAGGCAGAAGGGAACCTTCCTTGCCCTGCTGGCCACACTCTTCTCAATGCACCCCAGGGAGACCTTTGGCTGTCTTGGCCACAAGAGCACATTGCTGGCTCATGGATAACTTCTTGTCCACCAGGATATTTATTCCACTCTGTTTAGCTTCTCCTCTTTCTTCTAGGCATTTTGTGGTGAAGCAAATGTCAGAAGAAAACCCTTCAGCTCCCCAGGGAGGTGGTGGCTTCCCCTACATTAGGCCCTTCCAAGGCCCAGCTTGCCAGGGTGCTGAGCCAGCTCCTTTAAACTCTATTCTGCAAGCTTGGACTGGATGACCTTTGAGGTCCCTTCCAAGCTGAATCTGCTGGAGAGGAGGGATTCTTTCTACTCCAAGTTGGTGGCAGAGAGAGAGGCTGACTCAAATGCTGGCAAATGACCTTCCATTTTCAACCACAAAACGGCTGACAACTTCATTAAATATGAAACAGGAGATAAATGGATCCAGAGCCTTAAAGATCTTCTCCAGCAATTCTCATTAATCTGTGACCTAATTGGCCTAATCATGCTCAGGGGGTAGATCTATTTCTTAATCAAGATGACCCTTTATTCAACTCAGGAAAGTGTTAATATTTAAAAACCATACATTGGGGTCTGAAATCCGTATTAATTCTATTAATTTCCAGGAGTTGTTGGTGAAGTGACTGCAATCCTGTTGTTTTTGGAGGTGCAAACAAGTGCCTCTGAGCCATCTGCAGTCTAAAATCAGACACAGAATTCACAAATCCCAGCAGGGGGAGGAATGGTAGAGGGAAGGACACCATGGATCACAGATCATAGAATCATAGAATGTTGGAAAAGACCTTTCAGAGCATCCAGTCCAGCCAGCAACCCAACCCCACGAAGGACACTATGAGTCACAGGTCATGGGATCAGGGAATTTTGGAAAAGACCTTTCAGAGCATCCAGGCCAGCCAGCAACCCAACCCCACCAAGGACACCAAACCCCGGCACCAAGTGCTATGGCCACAGGTTTCTGGATCACCTTCAATGATGAGGACTCCACCACCTCCCTGGGCAGCCTGTGCCAGTCTCTGAACACTCTTGGAGCAAAGAAATTTTTCCTCATCTCCAATCTAATCTCCATGGCCACAGGTTTCTGGATCACCTCCAGGGATGGGGACTCCACCACCTCCCTGGGCAGCCTGGGACAGTCCCTGACCACTCTTGCAGCAAAGAAGTTTTTCCTCCTCTCCAACTTAACCCTCCCCTGGCACAATTCCAGGTCATTTCCTCTCCTTCTATCCCCTGAGACTAGAGAGAAGAGAATCAAGAATGGTGAAAGGTCCAGGAATCAAGAGCTAAGGAAAAAGGATTAACCTGGTTTATGAAAGAAGGGACTGAGAGAAGATGGTGAGGGTTGGAAGGGACCTCTGGATATCATCCAGCCCAAGCCCCCTGCTAAAGCAGGGCACCCACAGCAGCTTGTCCTTGTTATCAAAGAGCTGCACTTAACTGTGCAAAGGGCTCTATAAAAAAAAAAAAAAAAAAAAAAAAAAAACCAAAATAAAAGTAGTTTGTGCTAAGAGAGATGGAGGCTGATGTGCTGAGTTGCCATCAGATGTCAACTAGGTCAGAACTTAGGGAGGTGGGGGGTTGGGAAAGGGTTTATAAAAAGATTCTCTTGACTGTGTGTGAGCTCAGTTACAGCCAGACACTAGTGTGGCTTAGACATGTTGTGGTCTGTCCACCTCTGGCTGCTCTGCAAAAGCCTAGAGGCTATCACACACAGAATGCATCTGCTTGGAAGAGACCCTCCAAGGTCATCTTGTCCAACCAGATCAGATTGTTCAGGGCCACATCAAGCCTTGAATATCTCCAGGGATGGAATCTCCACCACCTCCCTGGGCAGCCTGTTCCAGTGTCTCCCCAGCCTCACTGTGCAGAACTTCCTCCTGATGTCCAACCTAACCCTGCCCTGCTCCAGTTCCAAACCCTTGCCCCTGCTCCTATCCCTCCATGCCCTTGTCTCTCAGGAATGAGATTCAATCAGTTAAGGAATGGGTTAGGAAGGGAGGAGATGACATTTCAACCTCCTTTGTATCGTTCTCTGTCCATTTCCACCTTAAGAAATGTCTTCATTAGAGAAGCACTCAAATATTCATAAAAAATAAAAATAATGGGGGGGGGGGGGGGAGGGGAGAGGGAATCAGAGCAGGCTGCAGAAAGGGAATGAATCAGGAGAAAAATGTAACAAGAAGTGTTCAGAGACTTTGCACTTCCAAGGTAATGAAATCTCCATCAGGAACCAAAACACTTGGACCAGAGCTTTACTTCCATCTTTCCCAGGGATCTGGGACCATCCAGGGAGTTTCTTGAACTGATCCTTCCCAGAGTTCATTTGGCAGATAGTGATGGAAAAGCCTCAAAGCCTTCTCACCAGGCTTTTGGCCACAAATTCAGTATTCAGGAGCCTCCTGTGGGAAAAAAAAAATCTGCAAATCATCTCAGGTCCATTTTAGAGCAGTTGAAGCTCTTTCCCCATGCATCATTAACCATTAATTGAATACTGGGTTGCTCACTTAATAGGTCCTGCTATTTATAACTCATTCGAGCTGTTAGAAAAGTTTAGAGGTGAAAATGATCATCCCCTGGTCATCAATAGTAATTGGACATTGATGTCCTGGTTGTTGGAAGGTCACTCAGAAGCTTCTGCAGGGGTATTAATCCTGGAGGAGTGGATAGATGCCAAATGTTCCCCATGGAAATGGGGAGATGAGGGTAGAGCAAGGGATGTGCTTCATCCTGATCTCAGGACAACATCTCCCACAGCATCCTTGCAGCTAGACTGAGGAGGTGTGGTCTGGGTGATTGGGGAGTGAGAGGGAAGGGAACTGGTTGAAGGAAAGGAGTCAGAGAGTTGTGGACAAAAGGGCAAAGCCTAGGGGGAAGCCTGAAACTAGGGGAGTCCCTCAGGAGGCACTGTTGAGACCAGAAATGTTCAATATGTTCAGGGATCACTGCTGAGACCAGGACTGTTCAATATATTCAGGGATCAGTATTGGGACCAGGACTGTTCAATATATTCAGGGATCACTGCTGGGACCAGGAGTATTTAATATTTAAATATTAGACCATTTTACTATTAAAATATTGGACTATTGAGGTATTTAATTGTTTAACTATTAAAACAGATGCTCCTATCCTCACCATTTCTACCTATCCCCCTGCAGTTGAAATCAATACACACAAACTCCAGCCTAGGGGTCAGGAGCTGTCCCAGGATGAGCTCAGCCTCTCCTCAGTGCTGCCAACTAAGTAAAGGGCACAGCCTGAACTCTGGCAAATTCTTTCTTGGACCTGTTTTTTTTTTTTTTCACTCTGGAGGTGGTCAGAGAAACAGAGCAGGTTGTACCTTCCAGAACTTGCAGAACTTCACAACTTGTTTGCATTCAGCCTTGAGGAACTTGCTCTGGCTGACCTTGCTTGAGCAAAGGGTTGGGCTCCTCCCTGAGTGTCCCTTGACCCTCAGGTATTCTGTGATTCTGTGCAATCCAGGCAAATATATCTTGACGGACAGGTTGGTTATTAACTTCCCTAAATATTTGGATGGGGATAGAATTTGCACTCAGCCTAAAACTTGATATTTTATTCTCTCAGTGCCCTGGGAGGGTATAGGTTTATTACCTTACTCTCTGAAATTGCTTTTGATTAACATAACCACTCCAGTTCTGTTTCCTGAATTTCAAAGGGCAAGAAAACTTCTGAGAGATTAAAAAAAAAAATAAATAAGTAAAATAAAAATTGGGAAAAAATATGAATAATTCAGAGGGGGAAAAAGAAGTGGGAGAAGTCATAAAGTCACCTTTTGAACCACAGCTTTGTGGCTGAGCAGCCTGACCTTTTGCATTCCAAGTCATGGATTGTGTTTCATCTGGAGCCCTCTAGGAAATTAATTTGGCCACTAGTCCATGCTTCTTATCATCCTCAAGGATATGAAGTGTAGAACATCCTCTGCTGTTGAGAACAGGGTTGCTTTATGGTGCTGAGAGCTTCTTTATAGAGTGGGAAGGGCAATTGTAGCAGCAGTGGCTAAGCACTTGGAGGGCAGCAGATGTTAGAGACCTGACTGAGAGCTGGTCAAGTTGCTGTAATGAAATCAGCCCTCTCTAAGTCACAGAAAAGGATGAAACACAACCTCTGCAGCTCATTCAGGGCCTCCTGACCCACTGATCCATGATCTCCTGCTTGGCTTTGTCCTCCAAGGACACAGGAGGAGGACCTAGAAACTCTCTCTGCTGTCCTGCCAGCTTTTCTGCATGTCACAACACTTCCTGTGGCAAGGAGGTCTCTGAGGAAACCTAATAATGACCTTCTAGTACCTGAAGGGGCTAGCAAGGAGGCGAAGTTCTGCCTGGGGAAGAGAAGGCTCTGGGGAAACCTAAAAATGACCTTCCAGTACCTGAAGGGGCTACAAGAAGGCTGCAGAGGGACTGTTCCCAAAGGCCTCCAGTGACAGGACCAGGGGCAATAACTTAAAAGGAGAACAGAGCAGATTGAGATTGGATGTGAGGAACAAGTTCTGCACCAGGATGCTGCTGGAACACTGCAGCAGGTTGCCCAGGGAGGTGGTTGAGGCTCCATCCCTGGAGATATTCAAGGTGAGGCTGGACAGGGCTCTGGGCAACCTGATCTAGTTGCAGGATCCCTTCAGGCACTGGCAGGCAGCTCTAAGGTGCCCCTGGAGTCTTCTCCTCTCCATGCTGAACACCTTCAGCTCCCTCAGCCAGGCCTCACAGCAGAGGTGCTGCAGCATCCCAACAGATAGAATCATAGAGCCACAGAATCATTTTGTTTGGAAAAGCCCTCTGAGATCACCAACCATCAACCCAACCCCACCATGGCCACTAAACCATGGCCCCAGGTGCCATGGCCACACCTTTCTGGACCATCTCCAGGGCTGGGGACTCCACCACCTCCCTGGACAACCTGTTCCAATGCTTGACCACTCCTGGAGTGAAGACTTTTCCTACTCTTTGACTTTGATTTTCCTATCTGCAGTATTTTTTTTTTTACAAGGTAGCTGTAGATGAACCTAAAATTGACTGAGGACTTAGGCAGACCTTTTAGATTAAAGAAAACATTTTTTTTTGTCTTGTGGATAAATATCTATTCTCCTAACATGAAGCCTTGCCAGCTAAAGCCACTCCTTATTGCTCATGAGCATATTCCCAGCTGCACACAAGTTCTGCCTTGATGGTTCCCAGGCAGAGGAGCCAAAGGCAATCTGAATAGAAGAAAATATCTTTCTTTTTTTTTTGGGAGGGGGGTGATCAGAGTCATCCAACCCATTGCACTCCTGTAGAAGCAGAGCTCTCTCTTTTTTGATAGGCACTGTAAAAACTCTGTTCCAAATGGAAGCATTTAGGGGAACCTCTTCACAACCATTTTTTTTTCAGGAGGAAAAAAAATGAAACAACAAACCCAAACCAACAAACCCTCAGCTTTGTACATCCCTGGGTCCTATTATTGAAGGCAATCAAATGTGCTATGGTAAGATCAAGGAGGGTTGAGATGACTCTAACTCTCATAAGCTGGAGAAGACAATCAGTATGCTAATTAGGGCATGTTAATTACTCTCCACTAGTAACACACCACACACACACACAATGCAAATGATATACAGCAGGAAATTAACAGCAGTTACTGCTCAATATTGCATGACTTTTCCATTAGGTATAATAGGAGAAGTTGTTAAATTATAGAAAAGGAGAATAATGAGGCTGGAAGATCGAAGAAGCTTAGGCTGCCAGCTTGGCTGTGGAGAGGGAAGCTTTAGGGAGAGTGCTGAGGATGTGCTGCTGTCCATACAGGTCACAGAGTCATGCAATCAGAGAATCATAGAATGGCTTAGTGCTGGAAGAGACCTTAGAGATCATCTCCTCTAACCTGCCTCCCATGGGCAGGGACACCTCCCACCAGCCCAGGTTGCTCAAAGCCTCATCCAGCCTGGCCTTGAACACCCCCAGGGAGAGGACATCCACAGCCTCCCTGGGCAATCCATTCCAGAGTCTTTCCACCCTGCTACTGAAGAACTTCTTCCTCAGCTCCAGTCTGACCCTGCTCTGCCTCAGCTCCAAATCATTCCCCCTTGGCCTGTCTCCAGACACCCTCAGGAAAAGTTCCTCTGCAGCCTTCCTGCAGGATCCCTTTGGGTACTGGAGGAGGTTGGGGACCCATCCCTGGAGATATTCAAGGTGAGGCTGGACAGGGCTCTGGGCAATCTGATCTAGTTGCAGGATCCCTTCAGGTCCTGGCAGGCAGCTCTGAGGTCCCCCTGGAGCCTTCTCCTCTCCAGGCTGCACACCCCCAGCTCCCTCAGCCTCTCCTCCCAGCAGAGCTGCTCCAGCCCTTGGATCATCCTTGTGGCTTCCTCTAGACTCTCTCCAGCAGCTCTGTGTCCTTCTCCAGCTGGGGACAGCAGAACTGGAAGTAGGATTGGAGGTGAGGTCTGTGCAGAGCAGAGCCAAGGGGCAGAATCCCCTCTCCTGCCCTCTGCCCACTCTCCCCTGGCTGCAGCCCAGGATGCATAGCTGCCTGCTGGGCTGCAGGAGGGCACTGCTGGCTCCTGGGGAGCTGCTCAGCACCCAACAGAGTTAAGCAAACTTGTGTAGTACCTTGGGAAAATACCTCTGCATCCTTTTGTTTTCAGCAGATAACCCAAGCCTGAGTGTTCTGGCTCAGCTGGGAGCAGTACAACATTTTCTGAACCTTGGTTCTGCAAAGAAAATTTCATCCCTTTGCTTGAGAAAAACCCCAAAGACTGAGGGGGGTAGGTGTGATAGAGCTCTTTGCTTTGAGAACAAAGAAAGAAAGAAAAAAAAACAAAAACAAAAACAAAAAAAGAGCTAATAATGTTCTGAGCCTCAGGAAGGTTTAAAAGCAAAAGGCTGAAATCTCTTACAGCCTGAGAAATAAAACCAGCAGAAGAAAATAAGGTGTGGGAGAAGTGCATGACTGGATTTTAAAGCTTGTTCTGAGGGGGATAGAGAATCATCAACATCACAGGATCATGGAATGGTAGGGGTTGGAAGAGACTTGTGGAGATCAAGTCCAACTCCCCTGCCAAAGCAGCATCACCCAGGGCAGGGCACACAGGAACACATCCAGGAGGGTTTTGAAAGGCTCCAGAGAAGGAAACTCCACCACATCCTCTCTGGGCAGCCTGCTCCAGGCCTCCATCACATTCACTGCAATGAAGTTTCTCCTCATGGTGAGGTGGATTCCTCCTGGGTTCCAGCATGTGTCCATTGCCTCTTGTCCTGTCTCAGGACATCACTGAGCAGAGCCTGACCCCTGCTTCTTGACACTCACCCTTCAAAAACAGAGGCACATCCTCTACTGGAAGTAGATGGGATGAGAGGCAATGGTTGGAAGTGAGAGCAGAGCAGATGGAGGTTGGATGTGAGGAACAAGTTCTGCACTGTGAGGCTGCTGGAACACTGCAACAGGTTGCCCAGGGAGGTGGCTGGGGCTCCATCCCTGGAGATATTCAAGGTGAGGCTGAACAGGGCTCTGGGCAACCTGATCTAGTGGAGGATGTCCCTGCTGGCTGCAGGGGGTTGGACTGGGTGAGCTTTGGAGGTCCCTTCCAACCCAAACCATGCTATGATTCTACTGCCAGCTACCAATGAGTGTTAAATAAAGGAATATTTTTACCCAGGTAGGGTTTGGGGTTTGTAGGTTTTTTTGGGGTTTTGTTTGTTTTTTTGTGGTTCCTTTAAAACATGAGAGCCATTACAGGCAAGTTTGATAACAGATCATTTCAGCTCAGCATTTCCCAATGACTTCAAGAAGCCTTTGATTATGATCATTGAGGTATTAAGTTGAGCTCCAGGAGTCTGATACAAAACATATCCCTGATGAACACAGCAGAAGACAAATTGGCATTTGGCAAGGAGCTTAAAATCTGGATGTTTAAACACAGGGATTTGATAAAAGCTTATAAATATTTCTTCTAATTGGAAAAAGAGGAAAAAAAAAGTTCAGTTTTCATTGCACTCTGTTACATTTTTTTTTATGGAGTTGGATTTCCTGTGCCTCTACATTGTGTGGTAAGTGCCCACATTGCATAGAGTCGTGGAGTCATAGAATTAGAGAATCATAGAATTATAGAATCACATAATCATAGAATCACAGAATCATAGAATTATAGAATCATAGAATTACAGAAGCACATAATCATAGAATCACAGAATCACAGAATCGTAGAATCATAGAATTATAAAATCATAGAATCACAGATTCATAGAATCATAGAATTATAGAATCACAGAATCATAGAACCATAGAATAATTGAATCATGGAATCATAGAATTATAGAATCACAGAATCACATAATCATAGAATAACAGAATCATAGAATCATAGAATTATAGAATCACAGAATCATAGAATCATAGAATGACAGAATCATAGAATAACAGAATCATAGAATCATAGAATTATAGAATCACAGAATCATAGAATCATAGAATTATAGAATCCCAGAATCATAGAATTACAGAATCACAGAATTACAGAACCATAGAATCCCAGAATCATAGAATCCCAGAATCACAGAATCATAGACTCATTTTGGTTGAAAAGGAGCTTTCAGATCCTCCAGCCCTACCATTCTGTACCAAAGCTGGGGCTAACCCATGGCCCTCAGCACCACATCTCTGCCTATTGGAAACACTTATTGGGGGTAGGGATTCAACCCTCTCTCTGGGGAACCTCTTCCACTCTTTGAGAACCTTTTCCACTCTTTGAGAACCTTTTCAATGAAGAACTTTCTTCTCATCTCCAACCTAACCCTCCCCTGGTGCAACCTGAAGCCAACTCCTCTCCTCCTGTCACTTATTACTGGGGAGAAGTTCTGACACCCAGCTGGCTCGAACCTCCTTTCAGGTAGTTACAGACAGCAAGGAGGTCTCCCCTCATCCTCCTTTTCTCCCCATTCCTTCAACATCTCCTCACCAGACCTGTTCTCCAGACTCTACTTCAGACAACGTCATGTAGGAGGAAACACGAAACCACACCAAGAAAAGCAGCAGTCCATGTTTGCAGGGTAGGACAACTTCCCTGTGGAGAGGGACTCTGTGAACTGATTGTGTGGTAGATTTATTATTTAGGTTGGCTAAAGGGAAATGATTGTGGCAATCTGGCAGATTAGTGTTGACCTGCAGGCAAAGGAGCTGCTGGCATCCCTGGAATAGGTCTGGAAGGGATTCATCTTGTGTCTGTGCTTGGTTATGGTGGATCATAACTGAGGGGTGCTCTGTGTGCTGTGGGATGGAAGAAATAAAGCATGGAAAAGATCCTTCTTAATTTCCAGCCTATACTTTAGTCACCTTCATGCCTAGATAAAACCTCTCTAGGATCCACAGAGTGCTCCATTTGGATAATTGGGGACAAATATTGCTCTGAAGCAGCTCATCTTCATTTTCAGATCATTAACCAACAAGCCATTCTTGTCCCCTTTCTTCCCTCAATTAAGTGTCATTTAGCATCTGAAAATGGCACTGCAGGAGTGTTTGAATCTTGTTTGACTTCCCACCCCTAAAACTGTTCAGCCACAGGAGTGTGGGCAGGATTCAAAACCCTTGCAGCTGAATGCAAGCTGTTGGCTTGGCTGCACAACTGCAGTCCTAGCTGGGTGTGTCCTGGAAGGTGTTTGCATTCCAGGTGAAGGATTCCTCATTAGAAAAAATGTCATTGGAGCAATCAAAAATGCTTATTTTCCACCATAGATGTATTTTAAGTTTTAATGCTGTTACTAAATAGATTCACAGATTGGTTTAGGTTGGAAGGGATCTTGAAGCTCATCCAGTTCCAACCTCCAGCCACAGGCAGGGACATCTCCCACCAGTCCAGCTTGCTCAAGGCTTCATCCAACCTGGCCTTGAACACCTCCAGGGAGGGGACATCCACAGCCTCCCTGGCCAACCTGTTCCAGAGTCTCCCCACCCTCACTGGAAAGAATTTCTTCCTCATCTCCAGTCTCACTCTGCCCTGCTCAAGCTTCAATCCATTCCCTCTCACCCTAACCATAAAAAAACATAGTAACTGGGCTGCAGGAAAAAGAGAGGGGAGATCAACCATGTGTAATATTATGGGTTGAGTGCATAGATGTGTCTGCATCCTGTTAATCCTCTGTTTTTTCTTGGCTGGGACATGGAAGATGATTTTACAGCTCTGCCTCAGAGAGAGAAACAATGCAATCAACTCTAAATAAAGTGGTGGTTTGCCCTCTCTTCCTTTGCACTTCATTGCAGGCTTTCATTTAACACCTAAAAGCCCAAATTTCTATCCTCTACCCACAGCTGATTCCAGAGCAGAATCTGCTTCCCCCCTCCTCTTCTTTGCACAGACTCTAATAGCTCTTTGCTTTACAATGATTACAGCCCTTAAATTAAAGTGGTTTGTGCAAAATGAATTAGCATTGCAAACAGCTTTAGTCTCCCTTGACTGAGTCAACCAAATTTGGTCAGAAAACAGGAATCATATCATTAAGGCACTTGCTTGGGATGCTTTTTGCTAACAGTGACATGAGTCAAACAGACAATCTCTCTTGTTTCCCATGTCTGTTGATGCAGTATAAACACCATTCCAATCCATCCTGGTATTGCTTCAAACAGGATTTTATTGCACAGCTAATTAAATGTTTGCTCTGCATATTGGAGTCCAGAAAAAAACCCAAAAAAACAACAACAAAAAAAGTGACTGAGTTATTGAAGAGGCTAAGAGAAAATGGGTGGAAATTTCTAGGACTGACCAAAGGACATGTAACAGAAAAAAAAGGGTCAAAGAGAGGCTGAAAGGGTTTGGGTTTCTTTTTCCTAACCAAAATGATTCTATGAACAAGAAAATTAAAGAGCTTGGGTAGCCCAATATAAAAAACAAAGCACCACTATAGCAACTGTGCTGGTTTGAGGCCAGCCAGAACATCTCTTGCCCTGAAAGGGACAAAAGAATGACACACGCAAATGGATTGGAGAGTGATGGAAAGTTTAAATGGAAAAGCAATTGGTGAAGCTACAGAAAACTACAAACTGCAAAGCATAGTGGAAAAGAACATCTTAAAGCATACAGAACCCCTCACAGAATTCCCAAAAGCTTTCCAATCCTCCCTTCCTCCCACCTGAGGGTCTACCCAATCCCTCAGGACTCTTCCCTCCCTCCCCCTCCCGCTGCTAGGCAAGTCTCAGGCTGGCCAGGTCTGAGACTGCCCCCCCCTCCATTCTCCTCCTGGCATTAGGCCTAGTCAGGCCTAAGAGGCCTGTGATACCCCCCGACATTACCCGATAAGAGAGGACATCTCCCATGGGAGCAGAGAGGGAAGAAAGAGGAAGAGAATGACTCTGCAGATGGCCTTATAGGGCGCAGGATTTATGGGTAGAAATATGCCACTTCCTGTGTCCACCCCTGTGGGTGAGCACCCAGGACACCAGAGGTGTACCTCATGCAGCAGTGGCAGGGGGCACCCAGCCTAAACTGCCACAGCAACTCACTCAGAGTAGGGTTAAGGAAGTTGCTGCACCAAAGGCAACACAATTTAGATTAGCTGAAAACATCAGCATCAGAACATAAGTGATATTTTGTGGGGGGGGTTCTGCCTTTTGTCCAGTGGGGAGACATTGGAACAGGATTTACCCCCTCCTGGAGGTGTTGAAGGCCAGGTTGGATGAAGCCTTGAGTGAGCTGGGCTGGTGGGAGGTGTCCCTGCCCATGGCAGGGGGGTTGGAACTGGATGAGCCTGAAGGTCCCTTCCAACCCAAAGTTTTCCATGAATGATTAGATAAAATCATCTTCTAGCACACAGCATTTCAAAATCCACTTTCCCTTGTGCCTGTAGGATCACAGGGTCAGCCCAGCTCCTTTCTGTGTCAAACTGATTACTGGCTGCAGACAGGGAGAGGGCTTCTGTCTTACATCCCCAAGACCTTTATCTCCTGTGGTCCAGAGAAATTAGCTGCAAGATACTTCTTCTGTCTTTTATTTTTTTGCAGTCCAGGAAAAAAAAAAACAAACTAGAACTACAGTAGCAAAACCATAAAAGAGAGGAAGGCAAAAAAAAACCCCAAAAGTTCATCTGAAATCTTTGTGACAATTTATTTTGTAAGCTTGGAGAAGGGAAGGACTTGGGAATGGCAGAGAGAGGGACTGAAGCTTCCTCCTCTTAGCAAAATCTTTGCTCTTAGTAATTCCTGCACCTTGCTTTTCACTGCCAGCATTCACAACTGAAACAGAGGCTGGGAAGCAGCAAAGCTTGAGTGTTCAGAGGCATGGGATGCAGATCTCTGACCAGGCTCATTCCCATCAACAGAGGGGATTTTATCAACAGCATGAGGAGAAGAGATAAAAACATAAAGCAAAACCCCCAAAATATCCTACTCCTCTGTGAATTAATATTCTGCTTTTGCTCATCAATAATTCATCCTCTTCTTGTGGCTGCCACACAGTGTGAGTTCCATGGCCTAGATCTGAACAAAGGAGAGTTTCTGCCCCAATTTTGTCAGAGTTGCAGCATTTCACAGTCTCACAGTAGAGCAGAGGTTGGAAAGGATCTCAAGAGATCATCAGGTCCAACCCCCCTGCCAGAGCCCTCTGTTCACAGCAGCAAGGAGGCTGCTCTACAGATCAAACCCCCCTAGCCCCTTGTCCCACCACTGAGAAGAGTCTGGCTCCATCCTCCTCACACCTGCCCTTTAGATATTGATCAGCATGGCTGAGATGCCTACTCAGGCTGCTCTTCCCCAGGTTAAAGAGCCCCAGATCTCTTAACCTCTCTTTATCAGAGAGATGAACCAGTACCCTGAGCATCCTCATGGCCCTCCATTGGACTCTCTCCAGCAGTTCCCTGTCCCTCTTGGACTGGGGAGCCCAGAACTAGCCACAATACTCCACATGTGGTCTCATCAGGGCAGAGTAGAGGAGGAGGAGAACCTCCCACACTCTTTTTGATGCCCCCCAGGAGACCATGGTTGTTCTTTTCCCAAATACAAAAATTGTACCTGGTCTTCTCTAGCATGTGGGACTCCTAGGTAGGAGAGTACAGGGAATTCTCTCCTGAAAGCAAGCATTCAAAGTGAGGCTCAACAGGGCTCTGGGCAACCTGATCTAGTGGAGGATGTCCCTGCTGACTGCAGAAGGGTTTGGACTGGATGACCTTCAGAGGTCCTTTCCAACCCAACCCATTCTCTGCTTCTGTGGTCTTGGAGCCACAGCTACTTTTGTCCTTGAGAAAGAAAGGTCAAGTCTTGGGTAGAATGGAGTCAGTCCTCAGTCCCTTGGATGGTTTGGCCAATCCCCATCAGGAGCAGAAGCAGCAGCAGCACTGCAACACTGTTCAGGTTGTTGTCATTTCCCTCCACAGCACACTGTGCATACTCAGGCCTCTTGTCTGTGTAATTCTGAGGCTTATCAGCACAATCATGACTGGCAGGGACTTTTCAGCAGCACCTGTGGCAGGTTTTGTCTACCATCTGAGGAGGAGGCTTTGTCTCTCGTTGTTGCCTGCTCAGATGTAATTAAAAGAATAGAATTGCAGGGATGCCCCCAGGGGAAGAGGCCCAGAGGGAAATGAAAAGAAGTGCAGAGAGGCATAAACAGAACATACTGCAAAATCATTGAGATTGTAAAATAACTGAGAAAATTAAAGGAGAATTTAAAAAAAAAATAATTCATTGGGAAAATGTTGAAGCTTTGGTAGACAGAAATGAAGCTGGGCTGGGCTGAGGACCAGCAAGATAAAGATTCTTCATGTGATGGAGATCAATTATAGCTAAAAAAGAGCCAGGAAAGGAGAGGGAATGGATGTGGAAGATAAAGATTGCACAGGAGTGAGCATGAAGGTTATGCAAAAGGGCAGCCCAGAGCCAGTGGAAGCCCAAGGAAAGAAGCTGCTTAGTGCTCACATTGGGTAGAATATCATCTCAGATGCCTTTAATTTGCATAGCTGGTGGAGGCTGAGGAAATAAAGAGGAGGGAGGGAAATAGGAGACTGCACCCTTCAAGACTCTTGCCTTCCAGCTGGATTTGGCAGGGTTCTGGACAGGATTGAAACAGGAGAAAGCCATGGCAGCAAAGCAGGTTTTGTGTTTTACCCACACAAATCTCTAAGCAGACAAGGGATGTGTGGTGAGGAGATAGAGAAAAGCCAGGAGGAAAAACAAACCAAAGGAAGGGGGGAAAAAAGAGTGGATGGGACTGAAGCAGCACAACAGGGCTGGGGTTTGGTAGGTCTCAAGCTAAATTCATTGCTAAGTGCTCACTGTAGTGCATGAATAATATTACAAATAGATGGTGCAGAGTCATCATACAGGTGGGAAAAGACCTTTAAGGCCATCAAGTCCAAGCCCAGAGGTGCATTTTGCACTGAGCAAAGCCTTCCACACTGTCCCACACCACATCCTGGTCTCCAAACTCGTGACACATGGGTCTGATGGGTGGACCACGAGATGGATGCATCCAAAGAGTGGCTGTCAATGGATCCATGTCCCAGGGGAGGCCAGGGACAAGTGGAGTCCCTCAGGGCTCAGTGCTGGGACCAGGCTTGTTCAACATCTTTGTCAGTGCCATGGACAGAGGCATTGAGTGCACCCTCAGCAAGTTTGCTGATGGCACCAAGCTGTGTGGTGCAGCAGACAGGCTGGAGGGAAGGGATCCATCCAGAGGGACCTGGATAGGCTGGAGAGGTGAGCACAAGCCAACCTCAGGAGGTTCAACAAGACCAAGGACAGGGTCCTGCAGCTGGGTCAAGGCAATCCCAAGCACAAATCCAGGCTGGGCAGGGACTGTCTGGAAAGCAGCCCTGAGGAGAGGGACTTGGGGGTGCTGGGGGATGAGAAGCTCAACAGGAGCTGTCAGTGAGCACTTGCAGGCCAGAAAGCCAAGCAGAGCCTGGGCTGCAGCAGGAGAATTGTGGCCAGCAGGTCAAGGGAGGTGATTCTCCCCCTCTGCTCAGCTCTAGTGAGACCCCACCTGGAGTACTGTGTCCAATTCTGGAGCCTCTGTTACAAGAGGGATCTGGAGGAGCTGGAAGGTGTCCAGAGAAGGGCCACCAGGATGAGCAGAGGGCTGGAGCTCCTCTCCTATGAGGACAGACTGAGAGAGTTGGGGCTGTTCAGTCTGGAGAAGAGAAGGCTGTGAGGTGACCTTCTTGTGGCCTTCCAGTATCTGAAGGGGGCTCCAAGAAAGCTGGGGAGGGACTTTTTAGGCTATCAGGGAGTGACAGAACTGGGTGGAATGGAATAAAGCTGGAAGTGGGGAGATTCAGACTGGATGTGAGGAAGAAGTTCTTCCCCATGAGAGTAGTGAGAGCCTGGAATGGGTTGTCCAGGGAGGTGGTTGAGGCTCCATCCCTGGAGGTGTTTAAGGCCAGGCTGGATGAGGCTCTGGCCAGCCTGATGTAGTGTGAGGTGTTCCTGCCCATGGCAGGGGGGTTGGAACTGGATGATCCTTGTGGTCCCTTCCAACCCTGACTGATTCTGTGATTCTATGATTTTGGAGGGGCATGGAAGTCACAGAGGGCTGTGAGCCACTAGTGGGATTGCGAGGCAGGTGTGTAGGAATGCAGTCCCCTCTTAGTAACTCTCCTGTTGGATTCTTCTTCCAAAGAACCCCTTGAAGGAGATTGGAATCCACTCTCCCCCTCTTCACACCCAGCTGTTCTTACCTTTTTACAGGAGGTTGAGTTCCAACAGGGTATATATTGAGTGTGGTCATCAGGGGCTGTCAGGGTCACTCAGATTATTTTCCCTTGCCTCCCCACAACAGCGAAGCCTTTGTTAGGTTACCTTTAGAACACAAAAGGAAGTTAACTACCTTTTGTTTCTCTTATGCTACCTTTAGAACGCAAAAGGAAGTTCATTTCAATGCCTTTTATTTCTGTTTTGTTGCCTTTAGAGCACAAAAGGAAGTTAATTAAAATGCCTTTTTTTTCTGTTGTGTTGCCTTTAGAACACAAAAGGAAGTTCATTTAAATGTCTTTTCTTTTCTTTTCTTTTCTTTTCTTTTCTTTTCTTTTCTTTTCTTTTCTTTTCTTTTCTTTTCTTTTCTTTTCTTTTCTTTTCTTTTCTTTTCTTTTCTTTTCTTTTCTTTTCTTTTCTTTTCTTTTCTTTTCTTTTTCTTTTCTTTTCTTTTCTTTTCTTTAATTTTCTTTTCTTTAATTTTCTTTTCTTTTCTTTAATTTTCTTTTCTTTAATTTTATTTTCTCTTTTCTTTTCTTTTCTTTTCTTTTCTTTTCTTTTCTTTTCTTTTCTTTTCTTTTCTTTTCTTTTCTTTTCTTTCTTTTCTTTTCTTTTCTTTTCTTTTCTTTTCTTTTCTTTTCTTTTCTTTTCTTTTCTTTTCTTTTCTTTTCTTTTCTTTTCTTTTCTTTTCTTTTCTTTTCTTTTCTCTTCTTTTCCTTTCTCCTCTTCTCTTCTCTTCTCTTCTCTTCTCTTCTCTTCTCTTCTCTTCTCTTCTCTTCTCTTCTCTTCTCTTCTCTTCTCTTCTCTTCTCTTCTCCTCTTCTCTTCTCTTCTCTTCTCTTCTCTTCTCTTCTCTTCTCTTCTCTTCTCTTCTCTTCTCTTCTCTTCTCTTCTCTTCTCTTCTCTTCTCTTCTCTTCTCTTCTCCTCTCCTCTCTCTTCCTTTCTTTTCCTTTCTTTTCCTTTTTTTTTTTTCTTAAGGCACTATTTGAGGGTAGTCCATAGCAGTTACTGGGTTACTGTGGGTCTGCAGCATCCCTGTGAGGAGAAAAGTATAATCCTAGAATTGTCAGGGTTGGAAGGGACCTCATCCAGTTCCAACCCCCCTGATTTGGGCAGGTACACCTCACACTAGATCAAGTTGCTCCAAGTCACATCCAGCCTGGTGGCTGCAAACACCTCCAAGGATGAGGCTTCCACCAACTCCCTGGGCAACCTTTTCCAGTGTCTCACCACCCTCATGGGGAAGAACTTCTTCCTATCATCTAATCTAAATTTCCCCTCCTCTAGCTTGAATCCATCTCCCCCACTCCTATCACTCCCTGACACCCTCAGAAGTCCCTCTCCAGCTTTCTTGTAGCCTCCTTCAGATATTGGAAGGCCACAAGAAGGTCTCCTGGGAGCCTTCTCCTCTCCATACTGAACAACCCCAACTCTCTCAATCTGTCCCCACAGCAGAGGAGCTCCAGCCCTCTGCTCATCCTCATGGCCCTTCCCTGGACGCCTTCCAGGAGGTCCATATCCTTCTTGTAATAAATACTAAATAATAATAAATCATAAATGATCATAGTGATGCTAATAACAATAACAACACCACCACCACAACAAAAACACAACCACAGAATAACAACACAACAACACAACCACAGAATAACAACACAACATCAAAAAAACAACAATAATAAATCAATATAATAAGAAACCTTTGTAATAATAAATCTTTGTAATAATAAATCTTTCTAATAACAAACCTTTGTAATAATAAATCTTTGTAGTAATAAATCTTTGTAATAATAAATCAATGCCATAATGAACTGCAGCTGTAGCCTTGGATTTTACTCTGCTACATGGAAGGGGAAAAGCAATCACTGCAGGAATGTGTCAGTAAAAGCCAATCTCAGTAGGACAGGCAGTTCAGAAGTATTTTCAGAGCTCAGAAATGCTTAGCTGTCCATTTCCAACTTTTCTTTTCTCCTACTGCATCATGTATGCTGCATTCAGTGGTCAGATGCCAAACAAAAGCAGAACAAAGCAAGCCTCATAAATCCATGGTGACAAGGGGGAAGCCTCCACAAAAGGCTTCCTGGGAGTGTGGGTTTGTAACACAAGACAGAAGTGGGAGCTGCTTGCTCAGATCTGCAAGGCTGGGTAGAGATTTTCTCTGCTTTACAAGGCTCTGCTGACCCTGCTTGCTGGTGATAAGGAAATCCTGCTCCCCTACAGCCTGCAAAAGCCCACCCTCACCCTGCTCCATTCCTAACAGCAGTTGTTGGATTTGCCCTCAGATTTGCATATTTGTTTTTAACCTCACATATGCCAAAGACTTTTCATTGATCTGTTATTGGAACAGGCTGCCCAGGGAGGCTGTGGATATCTCCTCCCTGAAGCTGTTCCAGGCCAGGATGGATGAGACCTTGAGCAAGCTGGGCTGGTGGGAGGTGTCCCTGCCCATGGCAGGGGGGTTGGAAATGGATGAGCTTTAAGGTCCCTTCCAACCCAAACCATTCCATGAATCTATAAATCTTTCAGGTCCCTTCCAACCCAAACCATTCCATGAATCTATAAATCTTTAAGGTCCTTCCCAACCCAAACCATTGGGTTCCCTTCTGGGCACACTCCACCACCTCAATGTCTTCTAGCAAGGACCTCAAAGCTGAACCCAGGATTTGTGATGTGGCCTCAGCAGTGCTGAGTACAAGAGAACAATCCCTTCCCTGCTCCTGCTCACACTATTCCTGATCCAGGCCAGGCTGCTGGTGGCCACCTTGGCTCATCTCCAGCTGCTGGCACCCAGCACTTCCAGGTTCTTTTCTGCTGGGCACTTTCCAGCCACTCTGCTCCCAGCCTGGAGCCTTCCTGGGGTTGCTGTGCCCCAAGTGCAAGACCCAGCACTTGGCTTTGGTAAACCTCATACCTGGATGAAACGAAACCCTACACCTGCAGCTGGAGCAAGGAAGTGCTTGTAGGTCCAGTCACACACATGTAGGCAGAGAGAAGTGGCCTTCCAATTTTTAACCAAACATTTGAATTTGGAGTGATTTTTAGATTTCAATGATTGATTTTTTCAGTCTGAAGCAGAGCATTCCAGACTAGGAGTCTCAGAGGGTTAAAGAATTCAGAGCAGACAGATTTATATTCCTTCCAAATAGCACTGCTCAGGTACTCAAGTGATCAGCAGCCCTTTACCACCTTCAAATTCCAATGAAATGCCAGTCATGGCCCCCATGGCTTCTTAATTCATTCATTTCTCAGGAGTGGCAAACAACAGTGAGTGGCTTTAATTCTTTGACACTTGATTTTCAGTCTTTATTAGCTGAAACCTAAGTCAAGAAGCTCTCCATTTGCTGAGGATCAATCTCTGCTTGAGAGCTTTGTCATTTCTATTAGAGCACACACTGCCAAGTGTTGCAAACACCTTCCACAATTTTCTCCTTTCATTTTGTTTTATTTTTCCTGTCTTAATTCTCTACTTTCTGACTTGTTTTATAATATTTCAACTCATCAGAGTTTTGTAGATGGTTTTTAAACCTGTCTTTTTAATTTTGCTTCTCAAGGTTCAAGCAGCGAAAGCTAAAGAATGTAATTAAGTCAATATTGTGTGTAAGAAAGCAAAATAAGGATTGTTCTAAGCAATTCCATTGGAGAGATATTTTTCAAACCATCAAAAAATTTAATCCCTTGGGGGAAATCAAAAGCTTTTTTTGGTTTGCTTTTAAAATCTACCAACTTACCTGGTGTGTCTCAATGCTGGAAGTGCATTTCTTGATGGGAAAGCAAGGTGAATATCCTATCAATCAATCAGTAAATCACTCAACCAATAAATGAATAAATAAACAGAGAAAGAAATGAATAAATAAAAAAATAAACAATCAAACAAATGCATTAAAGAGCTAACAAATAAATAAATAGTCAAGCAACACACCAAATGCATAAATAAATACATAAATCAATATTTTAGACACATTTAACATTGAAGTTGGAGAGGATGTAAAATGATTTTGCTGCAAGAGTGGTCAGGGACTGTCCCAGGCATAAAAGAAGACAATGTGGGTGAAGCAAACACACAGTGGAAAGAGAGGAATGGTCAAAAGTGTTGTGAAAAGAATGACCTGAACCAGGCACAAGGAATTAATACTGAGCACAAAAGAGCAGCAAAGGGGAAGGAGTGGGAAGGAAAAGGATGGGAGACCTCCACCTCAGGATGAGCTAAATTCAGCAAGGAGAAGTTCTTAGTGCTGGAGAGCAACCACAACACTGCAAAATGCTTTGGGTTACCTTTTCTTGAGGCTAATTTCTACACAGTTAGCAACTGCAGGCTGCTAAAAATGATTCAGCTCTGAGTGCTAAACTCTTCTTCATTTCTGTCTTTCAGGTCTCAGAGCTGTGGCAAAGGTTGTTTTTAACACAGGGATGACCACTGAGGTTGATTCCAGAGTGTGCCATCTGCTTTTAACAACCCTGAAACAACTGGAGACCCTCTAACAGTAATAGTTGACCTTAGCTACCCTTTAATGCACATCAGAAACAAATACTTTTTAGGTGGAATTAAATTAATATCCTGACAACAGTACAGAGGGAAAACACCTTAGATGGTGTCACAGGAGTGAATCACTGCAACAGCAAAGAAAAGATTGAGCATGGTTTGGGACTCCAAGAAGGACATTGAGAGGCTGGAAGATGTCCAGAGAAGGGCAACCTGGAGAAGAGGGCTGAGGAGGAGCAGCTGAGGGAGCTGGGGGTGTTCAGTGTGGGGAAGAGGAGGCTGAGGGGAGACCTTATTGCTCTCTACAGCTCCCTGAGAAGAGGCTGAAGGGAGCTGGGGGTTGGACTCTGCTCCCTAGTCTGAGGTGATAGAAGAGAGGAAATGGCCAGAACCTGTGCCAGGTTGGGTTGGAGAGGAGGAAAAATGTCTTTGCTGCAAGAGTGGTCAGGGACTCTCCCAGGCTGCTCAGAGAGGTGGTGGAGTCCCCAGCCTTGGAGGTGTTGCAGAAAGCTGTGGCCATGGCCCTTGGGGCCATGGTTATGGTGGGGTTGGGTTGATGTCTGGACTCAATGATCTGTGTGACCTCACCTGCAGCACTGTGTCCAGCTCTCCAGCCAGCTGCTTCCCAGCCAGAGCTGCACTCCTGGGTTCTGCATTCCCAGGTGCAAGACCTTACACTTGCCTTGTTAAACTTCATCAGGCTGAAGGTTCTCTTTCACCAAAAGCTACAACATATCACTGTGTCCATGTGGATCAGGTACTTCATCACTTCAGAATCACAGCATCAACAGAAAACATCTGGTTGGAAGAGACCTCCAAGCTCATCCTGTCCAACCTTCAACCCAGCACTGTAAGATCCACACCAAACCTAAGTGCCAGCTCCACAGGCTGCTGGAACACCCCCCAGGGATGGTGAGTCCAGCACTGCCCCAGGCAGACCATTCCAGACTTTTTCAGAAGCCTGTCTGGGAAGAATGATTACAATTGAATCATGTTTGATGTCCAATGACAGGACTAGAGGCAAGGGCTGCAAGCCAGAGCAGAGGAGGTTCCACAGGAGAGAAGGAAAATCCTTTTCACTCTGAGGGTGACAGAGCCCTGGAGCAGGCTGCCCAGAGAGGTTGTGGAGTCTCCTTCTCCGGAGGCTTTCAAAACCCACCTGGATGTGATCCTGCTCTGGCAGGGAGGTTGGACTGGATGATCTTTCAAGGTCCCTTCCAACCCCTTCCATTCTATGATCCTGTGATATTTCTGGAAATTCTGGTATGCTTTGAATATTTCTTCTTCTCTGATTTTTTTTTTTCCTTTTTTTTTTTTCAGCTAACAGAAGCCAACATAAAGTTTATTCCTTGCCTGCCTGTATTTCATTTTGCCTTTTTATTGGTGTCAGGTTGCAAAGAAGAGGAAGATTTGAGGTTTTATAACCAGAGTTAAAAAGCAAATGTTGCAGAGGCAATAAGAATAAAAATAAAAAATGAAAATCCGATAAATCTTAATAATCCTTTGCCATGTGTTCTGTAATGGATGATTTGTTCAATACCAGAGCAGAACAGGGGAACAGTTTAGACTCAGGCATGACAAATAAAATGCACCTTAACAGATGCAGATTTGTTCTGATGTTGTATGAGAGGATAATAAAGATGGTTTGTAAAACATATTCATCAAGAGCAGGAGAGCTCAGCTGGGGGATGCCAACCTCTAAACCTCTGTTGTGTCACATCAGGCAACATCCTGAATTTGACACCTGTTGTGCTGGTTTGGGGGCAGACAGATCCTCTCTTGCCCCAAAAGGGACAAAAGAATGAGACTCACACAAACGGATTGGAGAGTGATGGAAAGTTTAAATGGAAAAAGCAATTGGTGAAGCTACAGAGAACTACAAACTACAAAGCATAGTGACAAAGAGTATCCCAAAGCGTACAGAAGCCCTCACAGAATTCCCAAAGGCTTCCTAATCCTTCCCTTCTTCCCACCTGAGAGTAAACCCAAACCCCTCAGGGTTCTTTCTTCCCCTCCCACTGCTAGGCAAGTCTCAGGCTGGCCAGGTCTGAGACTGCCCCCCCCTCCATTCTCCTCCTGGCATTAGGCCTAGACAGGCCTAAGAGGCCTTGAGGATACTCCCCCGGCATTACCCGATAAGAGAGGACATCTCCCATGGGAGCAGAGAGGGAAGAAAGAGGAAGAGAATGACTTTGCAGATGGCTTTATAGGGCGCAGGATTTATGGGTAGAAATACGCCACTTCCTGTGTCCACCCCTGTGGGTGAGCACCCAGGACACCAGAGGTGTATCTCATGCAGCAGTGGCAGGGGGCACCCAGCCTAAACTGCCACACTTGTCCAGAGAAGGGCCAGGAGGGTGAGCAGAGGGCTGGAGCTCCTCTCCTATAAGGACAGGCTGAGAGAGTTGGGGTTGTTCAGTCTGGAGAGGAGAAGGCTCCCAGGAGACCTTCTTGTGGTCTCCCAATACCTGAAGAGGCTTCCAGAAAGCTAGAGAGGGACTTCTGCCAAGGGCTGGGAGTGCCAGGACAAGGGACAATGGCTTTGAGCTGGGAGAGGGGAGACAAAGACTGGAGAGGAGGAAGAAATTCTTAACAGTGAGGGTGAGGAGACACTGGCACAGGTTGCCCAGGGATGTGGTGGAAGCCTCATCCCTGGAGGTTTTTAAGGCTACGCTGGATGTGGCTGTGAGCAACCTGCTGTAGTGTGAGGTGTCCCTGCCCATGGCAGGGGGGTTGGAACTGGCTGAGCCTTGAGGTCCCTTCCAACCCTGACAATTTAATGGCTCTATGATTTGATGGGGAGGTTCTCCAGCCTCATGAGCATCTTTGTAGTCTACCCTAGACCCACTCCAACGTTTCCATCTCTTGTCTTGGAGGCTCCACAATGGACACAACACTCCAGGTGGGGCAGAGTCACCTCCCTCATCCTGCTGGTCCCACTTCTCTTGCTGCAGCCCAGGACAGGGTTGGCTTTTCTGGGCTGCAAGGCACCACTGCTGGTTGATGGTGAGTTTTTTCATCAGCCTACAAGAGGGAGGGGACTCACAGCATTATGCTGACTGTGAACTCCAGGACAGTTGTGTATTGATCTGATTCAATCCAATCTGGATGATGAAAATGGCAGCTGCTTCCTGGTTTATTTTTTTTTTTTTTTTTTGGTGGTAAATATCCATGGGGAACCAGGAAAGTGCCATTGATTTGTTCTTGTTTCATGACTGCTTCAGATTTCTCCAGGGCCTCTTTCCTGTCTGCAGTTATTTTTTGATCTACTTACAACATATTTTGAACAGGCTGCTTTGTACCTGAGGCAAAACTGTTCACGAGACAAAACTATAAGGCTGTGAAGGTCCTCTATCATTAAAAAACAACAAAAAAAAGATGTGATAGTAGAAGAAGACATCTTTTAATATCCACCCACAGTGCTTCAGTCATCTTCTTGCTGCAGATCTTGTATCTATCCACTCATCTGCTTCCAAAAGAGAGGTTGGTGACAAGAGAACAGAGAAGCACACAGAATACAGAATCACAGAGGATATACTCAGCTGGAACAGACCTCATTGAGTCCAACCTTCAACCCAGCACTGAAGGGTCAGCACTAAACCATCTCCCTAAGAGCCAGGTCCACATGGTGCTTGAACACCCCCAGGGATGGTGACTCCACCACTGCCCTGGAGAACATTGAGTCAAACTACCCAGCCAGAGCAGGGTCACCTAGGGAAGGTCACACAGGAACACATCCAGGTGGCTTTGGAATGTCCCCAGAGATGGAAACTCCACCATTGCCCTTCAGATCATCCAGTCCAACCCCTCTGCCAAGGAGGGGTCACAGGGGAACACATCCAAGTGGCTTTGGAATGTCTCCAGAGATGGAGACTCCACCACCTCTCTGGGCAGCCTGCTCCGGGACTCCACCACCCTCAAATGAAAGAATTTCCTCCTCACATTCAGATGCAACTTTGATGTTCCACTTTGTGCCCCTTGCCCTGTCCCTGGGCACCACTGAACACATCCTGGTCCCATCCTCCTGCCCCCCACCCTTGAAGTATTGATCAGCATTGATCAGATCCCGCCTCAGTCTTCTCTTTCCCAGGCCAAACATCCGCAACTCTCTCAGCCTTTGCTCCTCACAGAGATGTTCCCTTTCCCTCCTCACAAGGGGAGAGCTTTAGCACTAAGATATACCTGGAGAAGAGCCTTTTTCCCCCCACTTTTTTTTTTTATCATCCATGCAAAGAAATGCATTTTCCAACCTTTAAAAAAAAAAAAAAAAAGAAATTCTTTCTGCCTGCTGCTGTGATCACTGCAGTGGCTGATTCAGGAGATATCCACCTGCCCTTGGAACTCCTTTATCTTAAGTTATTTAGTGCTGCTCAATCAATTTTCAGGAGAAAATGGATCTTCTAAAAAAAAAAAAAAAAAAAAAGCACCACCCTGGCTGCTTGCCAGAGGGGAAGTTTCCCCTTTTGCTAGAGAGCTCAAATTTCTTGATTATTGTTCTATCTTTTTTTTTCCCCTCTCCCTTCTCTCTCTTTTTTTGGCTCATTTGCCCCATCTATAACATGAAGCAGCTCCCTGGCTGACAGGCAAGGCCATCTCATCATATGGTAAATGGGAACACACTCCATTACCCTGGGAGTTTAACATCACAGCCCCACTGGGAAGGCTGTGTGCAGGAATTTAATGCCTCTCCTGAAAGACAGCAGCCAGCAGCTAAAGAAGGGAGGGATGGGAAGTCCACCTACCCAAGCAAGAGGATTCAGGGGAACTGCTTCCCCATGCTCCATGGAGGATTCTCCTTTCCATGAATGCACTGCTTTCTGTTCATTCCCTCCTTGGAGTCCTGGTGGGCAGCAAGTTCTCCATGGAACTCCAATGAGCTCTTCTGGCCAAGAAGGTCAATAGGATCCTGGGGTGGATCCATGAAAAGTGTGGCCAGTAGGGCTAAGGAGGTTTTCCTCCTGCTCTGTTCTGCCTGGGTAAGACCATACCTGGAATGCTTTGTCCAGTTTGGAACTTCTTTCAGCTCTCTCATGTTTAGGTGGAGCTTCCTCTTTTCCAGTGTGTGTCCATTGTCCCTTGTCCTCTCACTGGGCACCACTAAGGAGAATCTGACTGCATCTTCTTGACAGGGGGCCAGGCTTTTTTGGGTGATCCACAGTGACAAGACAAAGAACCATGGCTTCAAACTAGAACATAAAGATTTCACCTCCACATGAGGAGAAACTTCTGGACAGTGAGGGTGACAGAGCCCTGGAACAGGCTGCCCAAGGGGGGTTGTGGAGTCTCCTTCTCTGGAGACTTTCTAACCCCACCTGGATGCATTCCGGTGCAGACTACCCTAAGTGATGCTGCTCTGGCAGGGGGGGTTGGACCTGATGATCTCCTGAGGTCCCTTCCAACCTCTGATATACTGTGAGACTGTGACACCTGCCCTTTTCTGTAAGCATTGAGAAGATCCCTACTCAGCCTTCTCTAGCCTAAAGAGCCCCAGGTCCCTCAGCCTCTCCTCATAAGAGAGAGACTTCTGTTCCCTCCTCATCATTGAGGCCCTCAGTCGGATTCTGTCCATTAGTTCTCTGTCTCTCTCGAGCTGGGAAGCAGAAAACTGGACACAGTACTCCAAGTGTGGCTCACTAGGGTCACTCATTCCTCTCTCTTTCTCCTCTCCCTTTCTGTTTTTCCCACCCTGACAGCTGCATCTAGGGCTGGAGTTGCATAAGCTGCCACATTGCTCATGGCTGGCCACAGGAGAGGTTTATCCTCAAGTCTGGAGCATGCCAGGGAGGATCCCAGGTTATATAAAAGCTCCTCTCAAGGAACAGTCTGGCCAGATCTGGGCAGCACTGCATGCAGCCCACTCAGCTGAGAGATGATCTGGATATAGATGTGGATGTATTGGACATCATCCAGCCCACACTCTTGGAGAGGACTCAGGGATGAGAAGCAAGTCTGGCACCCTATGCAAAGGACAACCACTCAGAAGCAAAACCAGAGTGGACTCAAGTGCAGCAGTTTTAGAAAGGAATTGTTTCTTTTCCAGAGGAGAAGTGATTGACAGAGAGGCTTCTCAGACGTTGGAATGGGCTGCCCAGGGCAGTGCTGGAATCACCACCTCTGGGGGTGTTCCAGCAGCCTGTGGAGCTGGTGCTTAGGGACATGGTGCGGTGCGGGGTGGAAGAATGGGCAGGATGAGCTTGGAGGTCTCTTCCAGCTGAATGTTTTCTGTTGGTTCTGTTGACTCTGAGGATGGAGCCAGGCTCTGCTCAGCCATGTCCAACCACAGAACAAGGAGCAAGGGGTGCAAGCTGGAGCAGAGGAGGTCCCAGCTGTCTATGACATCCATACCACCATTCCAGAGGCTTTATTCTGCTCAGCAGATGTTCTCCTTATGTCAACAGGAGATGTAAGGATAGGATTGGTCTACAGAAGCCCAAAAAAAAAACCAACATCTGAGAGGAATTCAGATTTACCTCTTATTTTCAT
Organism: Indicator indicator; assembly: GCF_027791375.1. Lineage (NCBI taxonomy): Eukaryota > Metazoa > Chordata > Aves > Piciformes > Indicatoridae > Indicator > Indicator indicator. Next base: position 66,277,910 of record NC_072011.1, read on the forward strand.
GAAGCATTTGGAAATGTTGGGGTTTAGTTGTTTGGGGGTTGGATTTGGTTTGTTTGGGTTGGTTTTGGGTTTGGTTTTTTGTGGGTTTGGGGTTTTTTGTTTGTTTGTTTTGAAAGCTTTGAAGCAGAGAAATCTCCTGAGAGCCTAACCCACCCTGCTACCTTCACTGAGATATTTCAGACTGTTTGGATTTCTTCTTTGCTAAGTGAGTGCTGCAAAGAGGCTGTAGATGAACTGAAAGAAATCTGAACTCTCTGAGCCCCAAAATAGAGTTAATAATTGAACCTACTTGCAGCTTACATGTGGGAAAGGACCTATTATCTCCCTCTAATAATTGTGTGTTCAGTACTGGCGCATGAGGAACCTGGTGGAGAAGACAAAGTAATAATTGGTTAGGACCTTGTATAACACCAGCAAAACAAAAAGAAAAAAAAAAGAAATCATCATTAATATAAGATGGAAAACCAGACCTCTCATAAAAGCAGTGACTCCAACATCCCTTTTTAATTAGCATGCCAAAAGAAAATGTCCATTACTCTGGAGAAAGGAAAAGCAAACTCTGAAATCTGCTCAGGTGTCCTCTGTGGCTTCAGGAAAGTCATTAATCTCTCTCTCTCAGCAAAGCTTTTCTGATGGAGCTGTCAGTTCTAAACCTGCAGTGAAAGAGGAGGTCTCTTAGGTGCTGTGCTTGGAGAAAGACAAAACCTGACCCAAAAAGAAAAAAAAAACAAAAACAAAACCAAAAACAAACCCATCATGTGCTGAAGGAGTCTGTGGAGGAGGATACAAAGGAACACAGCAACAATGACAAGCTGAGAATGGAGGAAGCAACTCATCCTTGCTTTTCAAGAGATTAAAGCCTGTTTGGGTTGTTGGAACCTCAGAAGCACAGAATGGGAGGGGTTGGAAGGGGCCTCTGAAGATCATCAAGTCTGACCCTGCTGCTAGAGCATCACCACCCAGAGTAAATCACACAGCAGTGCAATCTCCAGGGGGGTTGGAAAGCCTCCAGAGAAGGAGGCTCCACAGCCTCTCTGGGCAGCCTGCTCCAGTGCTCTGCCACCATCAAAGTGGAGAATTTTTTCCTGTTGTTCACCTGGAACCTCTTATGTTCAAATTTGTGTTTGTTACACTTGGTCCAGTCACTGGACACCACTTGGAAGAGTCTGGCTGCATCCTCCGGAGATTGCTGCTCCCCAGGGATCAGTCCTGGCTCCAGGTTTGTTCAGGGTCTTTGTCATGGAGAATTGGATGGAGTGAACTCTCAGGCAGTTTGCTGATGGTGCCAAACTGGGCATATTTTTTTTTTTAAATTTAATTTAATTTAATTTAATTTAATTTAATTTAATTTAATTCAATTTTATTTTATTTTATTTTTAGTTTAGTTTAGTTTATGGTATTTTGTTTTATTATTTTATTATTTTATTTTATTTTATTTTGTGGTATTTTATTTCATTTTATTATTTTTAATTTATATTTTATTATTTTATTTTATTATATTATTTTTATTTTATTTTATTCTATTAGTTTTTAGTTTTATTTTATTACTTTATTTAATTTAATTTATTTTATTACTTTGTTCTATTTAGTTTATTCTATTATTTTAAATTTTATTTTATTATTTTATTTTATTTCACTTTATTACTTTATTTTATTCTATTTTATTTTATTCTATTATTTTAAAATTTATTTTATTACTTTAATTTATTTTATTACTTTATTCTATTTAGTTTATTCTATTAATTTTAGATTATATTTTATTATTTTATTTTATTTCACTTTATTACTTTATTTAATTTATTTTATTCTAATTTTTAATTTTTATTTTATTACTTTATTTTATTTAGGTTTTTTTACTTTATTTTATTTTATTTTATTTATTCTGTTATTTTTATTTTTATTTTATTACTTTATTTAGTTTATTCTATTTTTACTTTATTTTTTATTTTATTCTATTATTTTTATTTTACTACTTTATTGATTTTACTCTGTTATATTTATTTTTATTTTATTATTTTGTTGTATTCATTTTATTCTATTATTTTTAATTTTTACTTCACTTTCTTTTTGGTTTATTCTATTATTTTAATTTTTATTTTATTGTATTCATTTTATTCTATTTTTTAATTTTTACTTTATTTTCTTTTTGTTCTATTTTATTTTATTTCCTTTCATGTTAACTATTTTGTTGTTGTTATTATTACTATTATTATTAGTTTTGTTGTTGTTGTTATGATGATGATGGTGGTGGTGATGGTGGTGGTGATGATGGTGGTGGTGATGATGATGATGGTGTGGTGACGATGGTGGTAGTGGTGATGATGATGGTGGTGATGATGATGATGATGGTGGTGGTGGTGATGGTGGTGGTGATGATGGTGGTGGTGATGATGATGGTGGTGGTGACGATGGTGGTAGTGGTGATGATGATGGTGGTGATGATGATGATGGTGGTGATGATGATGATGATGGTGGTGGTGGTAGTGGTGATGATGATGGTGGTGGTGCTGCTGCTCCTGATGATGATGATGATTATTATTACTATTGTTATTATTAATAATAATAATAGTAGTTGTTATTATTATTATTGTTATTATTATTATTATTGTTATTATTATTATTATTATTATTATTATTATTATTATTATTATTATTATTATTTTCCTCCTCTTCAGCTCTTTCTCCCAGGTTCTGGAATGTCACTTGCAGCTCATGAAGCACACTCAGAAGCACTCAGAGTTCAAACACCAATTTCTGGACAGAACCCTGTGTCCTGACACTCCAAAAGCAGGATTCCTTCCAAGTGAGAGGACCTCCTCTGGGCTGCCCATGCTCCTGTGCCCCTCCAAGCCATAACTAAACCTCTCCTAGGTGTCCTACTCGGCCAGAGGGGATTTGTCTGAGGACACAATTCAGGTAATGAAGTGAAATCAGCAGAGAGGTTTGATGACATTAGGGAATTGAAGCAGTGTGGGTGGTGTTACCATAGCAAAATCCACTTTCTGCCATCTACTTCCTTCCCTCCCTGGAGCACCTTTTGATGCCTCTTAAAGAAGCTGCTGATTCTTCTGACTCCTTTCCTTGCTGTGCATTATTGTGTCCATTTGTACCCCTCCAAAAAGAAAACAAGAACAACAAAAAAGTGGTGATGGAGAGTCCATTAATTTCTCCTTTTGAACCACATCTGAAGCCAGAATCTGAGGCTGTTTCCAGCTTGGATTTATTGAACAATTCTTCTGCTTGCTTGAAACGTTTTGGGGGTGATGTCAGAAACTCTGCATTATGACTTGGAGCTGAGAAAAAGCAGTGGAAACAGATGGACTCCTGGAAAAACAAACAAACAAACAAACAACCAAACAAACAAAAAAACACCAAAAAAAAGTTTTTTTTTTCTCATTCTTCATGCAAATGTTCCTGGTAGTAAAGCAGAATGGAAAATAAACATTGAAATGTAGGATATGGAAATATCAGAAACAGAATGGCTTGTAAACAAAATGCTTTCAGAGCCAGCTGCTCTTTAAGTAAACTACAACAAGAGGAGCTCTGGAGACACATTACATGATTCAGCCTAATTGCTGGGCTTGTTCCAGTCCATTTTATCTGATTCTAATCTAAATCCATCAATGCAGCTCCGTGGCATGATGCTAGACTTGGTATTTTGGGAGGGGGGAAGGAGAAAAGTACAATGCAGAAGCACAGACAACACAGATTTGCTGGTTTTTGATACACTATTGGGTGATGCATGATCAAAAAATGACATGCAGAAGGGATTCTTGGCACAAATCAGAGGATCATAGAGTAATGGAATCACAGAATCTGAAAATCAGAGAATTGGGGAATGCTTTGGATTGGAAGGGACCCTGAGGATCATAGAATCACAGATTTGTTAGGGTTGGAAGGGACCTCAAGGCTCAGCCAGTTCCAAGCCATGTGCAGGGAGACCTCACACCAGAGCAGGTTGCTCACAGCCACATCCAACCTGGCTGCAAAAACCTCCAGGGATGAGGCTTCCACCACCTCCCTGGGCAACCTGTTCCAGTGTCTCAGCACCCTCATGGGAAAGAATTTCTTCCTACCATCCAATCTGAATCCACCCATTTGTAGTTTTGCTCCATTCTGCCCAGTCCTATCACTCCCTGACACCCTCAAAAGTCCCTCTCCAGCTTTCTTGTAGCCCCCTTCAGATCCTGGAAGGCCACAATAAGGTTTCCTGGGAGCCTTCTCTTCTCCAGAAGATCATCCAGTTCCAAACCCCCTGCCATGGGGGGCTAGATAATGGTTGAACTTCGTGATCTCAAAGGTCTTTTCCAACCACAGTGATTGATTCTGTGATTCTCTATCTCATAGAATCATAGAATCAAGAAGGTTGGAAGAGACCTCAAAGATCATCGAGTCCAACTTGTCACCGTAAACCTCATGACTATCTAAACCATGGCACCAAGTGCCATGTCCAATCCCCTCTTGAACACCTCCAGGGATGGTGACTCCACCACCTCCCTGGGCAGCACATTCCAATGGCCAACCACTCTCTCCGTGAAGAACTTTCTCCTCACCTCCAGCCTAAACCTCCCCTGGTGCAGCTTGAGACTGTGTCCTCTTGTTCTGGTGCTGGTTGTCTGGGAGAAGAGACCAACCCCCTCCTGGCTACAACCTCCCTTCAGGTAGTTGTAGACAGCAATGAGGTCTCCCCTGAGCCTTCTCTTCTCCAGGCTAAACACCCCCAGCTCTCTCAGCCTCTCCCCATAGGGCTTGTGCTCAAGGCCTCTCCCCAGCCTCGTTGCCCTTCTCTGGACATGCTCCAGCAATTCAACATCTTTCCTAAACTGAGGGGCCCAGAACTGGACACAGTACTCAAGGTGTGGCCTAACCAGTACTGTGTACAGGGGTACAATGACCTCCCTGCTCCTGCTGGCCACACTATGCCTGATGCAGGCCAGGATGCCATTGGTTCTCTTGGCCACCTGGCACACTGCTGGCTCATGTTCAGGCAGCTGTCAACCAGTACCCCCAGGTCCCTTTCTACCTGGCTGCTTTCCAGCCACTCTGACCCCAGCCTGTAGCTCTGCATGGGGTTGTTGTGGCCAAAATGCAGCACCCGGCACTTGGATTTGTTGAATGCCATCCTGTTGGGCTCTGCCCATCTGTCCAGCCTGTCAAGGTCCCTCTGCAGAGCCCTTCTACCTTCTAACAGATCAACACCTGCTCCCAGCTTGGTGTCATCTGCAAATTTACTGATGATGGACTCAATCCCCTCATCCAGATCATCAATAAAGATATTGAACAGGATGGGGCCCAGCACTGATCCCTGGGGGACACCACTAGTGACAGGCTGCCAGCTGGATGTGGCACCATTCACCACCACTCTCTGGGCTCGGCCCTCCAGCCAGTTCCTAACCCAGCGCAGAGTGCTGCTGTCCAAGCCACAGGCTGCCAGCTTGGCCAGGAGTTTGCTGTGGGGGACAGTGTCAAAGGCCTTGCTGAAGTCCAGGTAGACTACATCCACAGCCTTTCCTACGTCCACCAGGCTGGTCACCTGATCATAGAAGGAGATCAGGTTGGTGAGGCAGGACCTGCCCTTCCTAAATCCATGTTGGCTGGGCCTGATTCCTTGGCCATCGTGCTTCAGGTGCACAGTGATTGCCCCCAAGACAATCTGCTCCATGATTTTCCCTGGCACTGAGGTCAGGCTGACAGGCCTGTAGTTCCCAGGTTCTTCTGTTCGTCCCTTCTTGTGGATGGGCGTCACATTGGCCAGTTTCCAGTCTTCTGGGACCTCTCCAGTGAGCCAGGACTGGTGGAAAATGATGGAGAGAGGCTTGGCCAGCTCATCTGCCAGCTCTTTCAGCACCCTAGGATGAATCCCATCAGGTCCCATGGACTTGTGAATATCCAAGTGACTCAACAAGTCTCGAACTAATTCCACATGGATTTCAGGAGTACAACACTGCTCCTTGACCCCATCGACCAGCTCAGGAGGCCAGTTATCCTGAAGTCCTCCTGCCTTACTGTTGAAAATGGAGGCAAAGAAGGTATTTAGAATCTCAGCCTTCTCCTCATCCTTAGTTACAATGTTACCCTCCATGTCCAATAAAGAGTGGAGGCTCCTCTTGCCCCTCTTTTTAGCATTAATATATTTATAAAAATGCTTTTTGTTGTCCTTCACGGAAGCGGCCAGTTTAATTTCTAACTGTGCTTTTGCCTCTCTAATTTTTCTCCTACATGATCTAACAACATCCTTAAACATATCACTAGTTGCCTCCCCCCCTTTACAAAGGCAATAAACCCTCTTTTTTTCCCTTAAATCCTTCAGGAGCTGCTTGCTCATCCAGGCCGGTCGTCTTCCCTGCCAGCTCGTCTTACGGCATGTGGGAACTGCCAGTTCCTGTGTCTTTAAGAGCTCCTGTTTGAAGTAGGTCCAACCACCCTGGACCCCCTTCTTCTTAAGGGATGTTACCCAGAGAACTTTCCAAATAAGTTGCCTGAACAACCTGAAGTTTGCCCTCCGGAAGTCCAAAGTGAGGGTTCTGTTACTGCTCCTCCCTATTTCCCTGCATATTGAAAACTCCACTATCTCATGGTCGCTGCACCCTAGACAGCCTCCAACCATCACATCTCCCACCAGCCCTTCTCTATTTGAGAACAGCAGATCAAGCAGAGCCTTGCCCCTGGTAGGTTCACCTAAGAGCTGCATCAGGAAGTTGTCATCCATGGACTCTAGGAACCTTCTGGACTGTCTCCTCTCTGCTGAATTAAGTTCCCAGCAGATGTCTGGTAGGTTAAAGTCCCCCACAAGGACAAGGTCTGATGATCTTGAGACAGCTTCCAGTTGCTTATAGAATATCTCATCGGCCTCCTCGTCCTGGTTGGGTGGTCTATAACAGAGACTCCAACCAGGATGTCAGGTTTGTGCGGCCTCCCTCTGATTTTAACCCACAAGCATTCAACCCTTTCATCTGCAGCCTCATGCTCTGAGGCATCAAAGGATTCCCTAATATACAGGGCCACCCCTCCTCCTCTTCTCCCTTGCCTGTCTCCTAAAGGTCTTATAATCCCCCAGTGCGGTACTCCAATTGTGAGAATTGTCCCACCATGTTTCTGTGATGGCAACTACATCACAGTTCTCCTGGTGAACCAAGAGTTCCAGTTCATCTTGTTTATTGCCCATACTGCGTGCATTGGTGTACATGCACTTCAGCTGGGCTGCTGATTTCACCAGTTTATGTGGTCTTCCCTCCTCTCCAGGGAGACTGGTTTCCACACCCACCCCCTTCAGACCTAGTTTAAAGCCCTCCCAATGAGTCCTGCCAACCCCAGTGCCAGCACCCTCTTACCCTTTCTAGATAAATTCAACCCAACTTGGTCCAGCAGGTCAGGTGCAGTAAGAGTTGCCCCGTGATCAAAGAAGCCAAAATTCCGCTGCTGGCACCATCTCCTAAGCCAACTGTTGATGGTGTGGGTTTTCCTGTTTCTCTCAGTGTACACCACAGCTGCTGAGGGAACTGAGCAGAACACCACTTGAGCTCCTGCCCCGTCAATCGATTTCCCAAGGGCCTTAAATTCCTTTTTAATCTTCCTGGTGCTGCTCTTTTCAATTTCTTCACTTCCAGCCTGGATTACCAGCAATGGGTAATAGTCAGAGGGCTGGATTAGTTTAGGTAACCTTTGGGTGATGTCCCTCACCCGGGCCCCAGGTAGGCAGCACACCTCCCTATGGGATGGGTCGGGACGACATATGGGTCCCTCTGTTCCCCTCAAGAGAGAGTCTCCAATAACTATAGCCTTTCTCTTTTTCTTTGTAGCACTGGTCCTTAAGGTTTGGGGAGACTGCTTCGTCTTTGGCATCTCCTTGATTGGTTCCTCTACAATACTCTCATCCACATTGCCCTCAGCCTGCAGAGTCTCATACTTATTGCTCAAGGGCAATGGGGGAGGGGAAGAGGGTCAGGGTGCATTCCCTTTGCTTCCCCTGACAGGGACCTCTGCATATTTCAGGGGGGTTGGACTAGATGGTAAGACTGCACCTGGAACACTACATCCAGCTCTGGAATCCTCAACACAGGAAGGACATGGACCTGATGGAGAGAGTCCAGAGAGGGGCATGAAGATGATCAGGGAGCTGGAGCACCTCTGCTGTGGGGACAGGCTGTGGGAGCTTGGGCTGTTCAGCCTGGAGAAGAGAAGGCTCCAGGCAGACCTCAGAGCAGCCTGCCAGTACCTGAAGGGGGCTACAAGCAGGCTGCAGAGGGACTGTTCGCAAAGATTGTTTGATAGGATGAGGAGCAATGGTTTGAAATGAGAGCAGAGCAGATTGAGATTGGATGTGAGGAACAAGTTCTGCAGCAGGAGGTTGCTGGAACACTGCAACAGGTTGCCCAGGGAGGTGGTTGGGGCTCCATCCCTGGAGATATCCAAGATGAGGCTGGACAGGGCTCTGAGCAACCTGATCTAGTGGAGGATGTCCCTGCAGGGCTGTGGGACTGGGTAACCTTTGGATCTGCTTTCCCACCCAGGTGATGCTATCAATCAATGACCTTTTGAGGTCCCTTGCAACCCAGACCATTCTATGACTCTGTGACTGGTTCTGTGATTTTTAAACATCCAGATCTCACTTTCACTCTGCATTAGGAAAAGATTGCTGTCAATCACTGAGGGAACAGAAGGACCAGAGCAAAAAAAAAAAAGAAAACTCAAGTGTAGAGTGTCCAATGTGTGTGTTCACTGACCTGTACAACCTGAATTGGCTGCATCCATTTCCTATCTGTGTCCCCCAAATTTCCTCTCTCTTGATGAGTTGTGCATAGGAAGAGGCTTCTGCTGCTCCTCAGGGATAGTCTTTACATATTGATTTTTTTTTTTCATATACACAATTTGGTTCCTTCCTTTCAAGTCCTTTCACTCCCACAAGCTTTTATTGATCTTCTTTCAATCCACTGACCACCATCCTGGAGCAGCTCACCAGCAGTTGGCACACTGATGAGAATCCCTGACCAGCCTGGAGAGGAGAAGGCTCCAGGGAGACCTCGGGGCTGCCTGCTAGGACCTGGAGGGATCCTGCAGGAAGGCTGCAGAGGGACTTCTCATGATGGTATCTGGAAACAGGACAAAGGGGAATGGTTTGGAGCTGAGGGAGGGCAGGGTTAGAGTGGAGCTGAGGAAGAAGTTCCTCAGTGTCAGAGTGGTGAGACTCTGGCACAGGCTGCCCAGGAAAGCTGTGGCTCTGGAGTGGGTTCAGAGAAAGGCAACAAGGCTGTGGAAGGGGAAGAGAAGAGGGAGAGGGGAAGAGGAGAGGAGAGGAGAGGAGAGGAGAGGAGAGGAGAGGAGAGGAGAGGAGAGGAGAGGAGAGGAGAGGAGAGGAGAGGAGAGGAGAGGAGAGGAGAGGAGAGGAGAGGAGAGGAGAGGAGAGGAGAGGAGAGGAGAGGAGAGGAGAGGAGAGGAGAGGAGAGGAGAGGAGAGGAGAGGAGAGGGAGAGGGAGAGGAGAGGGAGAGGAGAGTCTGGGGAGAGGAGAGGCAAGGAGAGGAGAGGCGAGGAGAGGGAGAGGAGAGGTGAGGGGAGGGAAGGGGAGGAGAGGAGAGGGAAGGGGAGGAGAGGGGAGAGGGGAGGAGAGGAGGGGGAGGGAGAGGGAGAGAGAGAGGGAGAGGGAGAGAGAGAGGGAGAGGGAGATGAGAGGGAGAGGGAGAGGGAGGTGTTTAATGTGGAGAAGAGGAGGCTGAGGGGAGACCTCATTGCTCTCTGCAGCTCCCTGAGAGGAGCACAGTGTGGTGAGGGTCAGCCTCTTCCATCAAGTTAAAAGATAGGACAAGAAGAAATGGCCTCAAATTGCACCAGAGGAAGTTTAGGTTGGACATTAGAAGAATCTTCTTGACTGAAAGTGTTCTCCAAGCCTGGCCCAGGCTGCCCAGGAGGTGGTTGAGTCCCTGTCCCTGGAAGTGTTTCAAAGAGGCAGAGATGTGATGCTGAAGGACATAGTTTAGCCTTGGTAGAGGTAGAGAAGGTTGGACTTAATGGTCTCTTCCAACCAAAATGATTTTATGATTAGATCTCTTCCAACTCCATGAGATTACAGATTCAAATATTTCCTCAGACATTTCTTTCTTCCTTTTCTTTTTTTTTTTTCTTCCATTCCTTCAGTTTCATTCTTTCCAAGGTTATGATAAAGCCTTAAAAATCAAAACACTCTGGAGTTTCCTGACAGCAGCTGTGGATAGGAAGCAAACCCGAACATGCAGAACAGTGGTAAGGAAGGAGAGGAAAAAACAAACAAAAAAACTCTCTTTAAGATGTAACCAAGAAAAAAAAATAAATCTATCAAAATTATACTCTCAGGCTTTATTTTCTCACTTCATTTTTTTTTCTTCCAAATCTGCAAATTCACAGTGAAGTGTTGAGATATATTTGTAAAGTACTCTAAGCTTCCTCAAAAAAAGGGATCATGACTCTTTTCAGTGGAAATTCAGTTACAGCACTTTTCTCTGTGCCACTGAGTGGAAAGAAAATGTTTTCCTGTGCAGTGATGGAGCACAGACTCAGAATTGTTTCAGTTGGAAAAGACCTCTAAGGTCATCCAGTCCAGCCACCAACCCAACCCCACCATGGCCACCAAACCATGGCCCCAAGGGCCATGGCCACAGCTTTCTGCAACACCACCAGGGCTGGGGACTCCACCACCTCTCTGGGCAGCCTGGGAGAGTCCCTGACCACTCTTGTAGCAAAGACATTTTTCCTCCTCTCCAACCCAACCTGGCACAAATTCTGGCCATTTCCTCTCTTCTATCACCTCAGACTAGGGAGCAGAGTCCAACACCCACCTGGCTCCAGCCTCTTCTCAGGGAGCTGTAGAGAGCAAGGAGGTCTCCCTCAGCCTCCTCTTCCCCACACTGAACACCCCCAGCTCCCTCAGCTGCTCCTCCTCAGCCCTCTTCTCCAGGTTGCCCTTCTCTGGACATCTTCCAGCCTCTCAATGTCCTTCTTGGAGTCCCAAACCATGCTCAATCTTTTCTTTGCTGTTGCAGTGATTCACTCCTGTGACACCATCTAAGGTGTTTTCCCTCTGTACTGTTGTCAGGATATTAATTTAATTCCACCTAAAAAGTATTTGTTTCTGATGTGCATTAAAGGGTATCTAAGGTCAACTATTACTGTTAGAGGGTCTCCAGTTGTTTCAGGGTTGTTAAAAGCAGATGGCACACTCTGGAATCAACCCAAGTGGTCATCCTTGTGTTAAAAACAACCTTTGCCACAGCTCTGAGACCTGAAAGACAGAAATGAAGAAGAGTTTAGCACTCAGAGCTGAATCATTTTTAGCAGCCTGCAGTTGCTAACTGTGTAGAAATTAGCCTCAAGAAAAGGTAACCCAAAGCATTTTGCAGTGTTGTGGTTGTTCTCCAGCACTAAGAACTTCTCCTTGCTGAATTTAGCTCATCCTGAGGTGGAGGTCTCCCATCCTTTTCCTTCTCACTCCTTCCCCTTTGCTGCTCTTTTGTGCTCAGTATTAATTCCTTGTGCCTGGTTCAGGTCATTCTTTTCACAACACTTTCGACCATTCCTCCCTTTCCACTGTGTGTTTGCCTCACCCACATTGTCTTCTCTTATGGGAATGATGTTGTTGGAATGTCCTCAGAGGAGAACTTTACTCTCTCCTTTTCCCTCTTTTTTTTGGGTGTTTGTTTTTTTTTTTCTTTCACCAGCTTTTTCTGACTCCTTCAACACTCTGCCTTTGACATCCTTCTCTTAGAATCATAGAATCAGTCAGGGTTGGAAGAGACCACAAGGCTCATCCAGTTCCAACCCCCCTGCCATAGGCAGGGACACCTCACACTACATCAGGCTGGCCAGAGCCTCATCCAGCCTGGCCTTAAACACCTCCAGGGATGGGGCCTCAACCACCTCCCTGGACAACCCATTCCAGGCTCTCACCACTCTCCTGGGGAAGAACTTCTTCCTCACATCCAACCCGAATCTCCACTTCCAGCTTTATTCCATTCCCCCCAGTCCTATCACTCCCTGACACCCTAAAAAGTTCCTTCCCAGCTTTCTTGGAGCTCCCTTCAGATACTGGAAGGCCACAAGAAGGTCACCTCAGAACCTTCTCTTCTCCAGACTGAACAGGCCCAACTCTTTCAGTCTGTCCTCATAGGAGAGCAGCTCCAGCCCTCTGCTCATCCTGGTGGCCCTTCTCTGGACACCTTCCAGCACTTCCAGATCCCTCTTGTAACAGAGGCTCCAGAACTGGACACAGTACTCCAGGTGGGGTCTTACTAGAGCTGAGCAGAGGGGGAGAATCACCTCCCTTGACCTGCTGGCCACAATTCTCCTGCTGCAGCCCAGGCTCTGCTTGGCTTTCTGGCCTGCAAGTGCTCACTGACAGCTCCTGTTGAGCTTCTCATCCCCCAGCACCCCCAAGTCCCTCTCCTCAGGGCTGCTCTCCAGTCAGTCCCTGCCCAGCCTGGATTTGTGCTTGGCATTGACTCGACCCAGCTGCAGGACCCTGTCCTTGGTCTTGTTGAACCTCCTGAGGTTGGCTTGTGCTCACCTCTCCAGCCTGTCCAGGTCCCTCTGGATGGATCCCTTCCCTCCAGCCTGTCTGCTGCACCACACAGCTTGGTGTCACCTTCTCCAAGCCTAAACCACATCTATTCAGCTACCACCTTCACACACCCAGGTCCTTCATAAAGTTCTCAGCTTCAAAGAGCCAAATCTCTATTTTTTTTCTTCTTTTTTTCTTCTTTTTCCAGAGTAAGATTTTGATTTCTTTCTCTAACACCTTCATATCTCAGGGTCCAGGCAGGGCAAACATCTCTTGTTGCTTTCTTTCTTTAATTAAGTCATCTTTCAATCCCTTTCTGCCCACTTTGCACTGCTTCTTCTTCCAACCTGGCATTCTGTGATTCTCTGAAAGATCAAATCCTCACCCAGCCTCTACCATAAACATGGTGGTGGAATTGGCTGGATGGTTGCATTTAAAGGGTGGTAGCCAACCATGTGCAATCCCATCCTGGAAGGCCAGCTGGGTCCTGGGCTGCACCAAAAGTGTGGCCAGCAGGTTGAGGAAGATGATTCTACTGCTTTCCTCCACTCTAAGGAGACCCCTCTAGAGCCCTGGAGTTAGAATCACAGAATGCCTTGGGTTGGAAGGGACCCTCAAAGGTCTTGTCCAACCTGGCTTCGGTGAGCAGGGACATCTCCAACCAGGTCAGGTTGCTCAGGTTCTCAGTACAGGAAAGACATAGAATCATAGAATCAACAAGGTGGGAAAAGACCTCAGAGATCATCAAGTCCAACCTATCCCATGGAGGTGTTGGGGAGAGTCCACAGGAAGGATTAGGGGGGCTGGAGCACTCCTCCTGTGAAAGAAGACTGGGCAGATTCAACACAGAAGAGAGAAGGCTCCCGGGAGACCTTGCTCCTGATTCTCAGTTCTTTCAGGGGTTCATAGGAAAGATGGGGCCAGGCTTTTGATCAGGGCCTCCTGTGGCAGACCAAGGGGTGAGGGTTTGAGGCTGAAAGAGGAGAGATTGAGACTGGACACAAGGATCCAGGGTTTGAGGCTGAAAGAGGAGAGATTGAGACTGGACACAAGGATCCAGGGTTTGAGGCTGAAAGAGGAGAGATTGAGACTGGACACAAGGATCCAGGGTTTGAGGCTGAAAGAGGAGAGATTGAGACTGGACACAAGGATCCAGGGTTTGAGGCTGAAAGAGGAGAGATTGAAACTGGACACATGGATCCACGGTTTGAGGCTGAAAGAGGAGAGATTGAAACTGGACACAAGGATCCAGGGTTTGAGGATGAAAGAGGAGAGATTGAGGCTAGACACAAGGATCCAGGGTTTGAGGCTGAAAGAGGAGAGATTTGAGACTGGACACAAGGATCCAGGGTGGTGAGAAGCTGGCCCAGGCTGCCCAGAGAGGTGCTGGCTGCTCCATCCCTGGCACCACTGCAGGTCAGGCTGCATGGGGCTGAGCATCCTGCTCTGGTTGTAAACATCCCCGCTCACTGCAGGGCAGCTTGGGCTGGAGATGATTCTTCTGGTCATCTTCCAGATGAGCCTCTTCCAGCTCCCAGCTTCCTAGGACTCTATTGTTCCTAGTGCAGGTCTTTAGTCAGTGTGGTTCTGTGCTGATCCTGCAGTGCTCAGTGTGTGTGTGTGCACACACACTGCTCAGTGGTTATCCTGACTCATGCTCTGCTTTTATTTCCTCCTGACAAATCTGTTTACATCTCCCCATGTTTGCAAACACGAGGCTGTTGCTTCTGTTTGCATTCCAATATCAGCCTACATCTTCCAATGCTTTCTTTTAAGGATTTTTTTGGGTTTGTTTTGCACATTTCTTTAGTTTACTGACAACTGCTTTCCTTTGCCTAGCTCAGGATCCTGGCTCTGAGAGGCATTTTGAGGAGGTGCTCAAAAAATCTGGGGACATGGCACTTAAGGACATCACAGAGCCACAGAAAACATCCAGTTGGAAGAGATCGCCAAGCCCTCCACCAGCACTGCAGGGTCAACACCAAACCCTGTCCCTGACCACCAGGTCCAGAGGTTGCTTGAGCACCCCCAGGGATGGTGACTCCAGCACTGCCCTGGGCAGCCCATTCCAATGTCTAAGAAGCCTCTCAGTGCAGAAATATTTCCTAGCATCCAGCCTGAACCTCCCCTGGTGCAGCTTGGAACCATTTCCTCTGCTTCTGCCCGTGCCACCAAGGAGCAGAGGCTGCACCCTCCTCCCTTCAACCTCCCTTCAGCCTCCTCTACTCCAGACTGAACAACCTCTCAGCCACTCATCCTGGCACTCCCAGTCCTTGACCAAAGTCCCTCCCCAGCTCTCCTGGAGCCCCTTCAGGTACTGGAAGGCTGCTCTAAGATCTCCCTGGACCCTTCTCCTCTGCAGGCTGCACAGCCCCAACTCTCCCAGCCTGTCCCCACAGGGGAGCTTCTCCAACCCTCTGATCATCTTGGTGGCCTCCTCTCTAGCAGCTCCAGGTCCCTCTTGTGCTGGGGGCCCCAGAACTGGAGGCAGTGCTGCAGGTGGGGTCTGAGCAGAGCAGAGGGGCAGAATCCCCTCCCTGTGCTGCTGCTCTCCCTGCTCTGGATGCAGCTGAGCACACAGCTGCCTGCTGGGCTGCCAGGGACCATTGATGGCTCCTGGGGAGTTTGTCACCAACTGACACCCCCAAGGCCTCCTCCTCCAGGCTGCTCTCCAGCCACAACTCACCCAGTCTGGATTTGTGCTTGGGATTGCCCTGCCCCAGGTGCAGAAGCATCATCACTAACCTGGGATAAAGGGTCTCTGAGATTTGAACCCTAAGCCCATCTCAGTACTATGCAAGGTGGAAATGGAACTTGGAACAACTCAGTCTACATTTAACCCAGAGGAATCCTCCAGAGTAGATGATTCTGGGCTCCTTTTTTTTTTTTTTTTTTTTTAATCAATTCCATAGATTTAAATCTGTACAGCTTTTTGCTCACATCTGCTTCACTTTTCAAGCAGCATCTTGTTGAGCCTGTTTTGTGTGTATGTGAGTGTGTGTGAGTGTGTGTGAGTGTGTGCAATGCTTCACACCTCCAAAGCTTGCCCAGGTGTTCCTGCTTCAAATGCTGCAGCTTTTGGAGATGGTCTCCTAAACCAACCTGAACCTCTCAGTTTTGATACAAAGGCTGCTCCTGGAATGCCTGTCAGAGCTGATGTGAACATCCAAGAACAAAAAAGCTTGACAGAAAGGGCTCCCTGACCCCTTGAAGACTGGAAACATCACCTTGCACATTGATTTATGCACACTAAGAGCTGGAAACCTCTGCTGCATAAAGGGATCAGGGAATGGTGGGAGGTAGGAGATTATCTGGTCCAGCCCCTCGACTAAAGCAGCTTCACCTACATCAGGTTGCACAGGAAAGTGTCCAGGAAGGTTTAGGAATTCTCCAGAGAAGGAGACTCCACAGCATCTCTTGGTAGCCTGCTCCAGGGTTCCATCAGCCTCGGAGGAAAGAAATTTTTCTGGATCTTTATGTGAAACTTCCTGGGTTCCAGCTTGTGCCCATTGCTTCTTGTCCTATCACTGAGCATCACTGAGAAGCACCCAGCCCCCTCCTCATCCTCCCCCTCTGCTCAGCTCTGGTGAGGCCACAGCTGGAGTATCCTGCCCAGTACAGAAGGGACAGGAAAGTAGTGGAGGGAGCCCAGCAAAGGGACATGAGGACTGAAGTGTCTCTTAGGAGGAGAGGCTGAGAGACCTGGGGCTGTTCAGCCTGGAGAAGAGCAGCCTGAGGAAGATCTCAATGCTGAGCAATAGCTAAAGGGTGCAGGTCGTGAGGGATGGGGCTGAGCTCTTTTCAGTGGCCCCAAGTGACAGGACAAGGCTCAATGAGCAACAAACTGGAACCCAGGAGGTTTCACTGGAAGCTAAAGAAAAACTAAGAGGCTTTTGGTGTGAGGGTGCTGAGCCCTGGAGCAGACTGCCCAAAGAGGTTGTGGAGTCTCCATCTGTGGAGGCATTCCAAACCCACCTAGATGTGCTCTTGTGTGATTTACTCCAGGTGATCCTACTCCAGCAGGGGGTTTGGATTTGGTGATCTCCAGGGGTGTCTCCCAACCCTTCCCATTCTGTGATTCTGACACTTTACCAGAAGGCTTGGCCCTCTATTCCTTCTAAACCCCTCAGAATTATGGAAACCTCTTTATTTCCAGAACAAAAGGGCCAAGCAGTATGTTTGAGAGTCTCACAACTGATCCATCATCCTCATACCTCATCATGAAGATCTTTTTTTCCTGTGCTGAATAAAAGGAGTCAGATTCCAGAAGAAGAAGGCAAAAAATATAAGAGGGAATATATTCATCCCAAGTAAGGAATAATCATAGTGAAAGTTGTGTTGTAATTGTGATTCAATTTGGGAGAAGAGCACTTTGTGCAGTGCTGGGATAAAAAATGAGCTGCAGGTAGAAGGGAAGTGTAGGAGCAGCAGGGGAGAAGCAAAGGGGACAGGAAGAAACCCTAAAAACTGAGTGGAACTGAAATGGATTTGAGCACAATGGAATTCATTCCCCACTTTTTTTTTCTGATTAAAATATTTGGTTCAAAAGAGAGAGAAAAAAAAAAAAACAACAAACCCTTCTTGCATTTTTGTCTTGAAGCAAGGATTTTGAATTCTCTGAGAAGTGTTGTTTGTAGAGGAGCTAAATGAACTTCTTTGGATAGGTTGAGAACTGACCCAAATCTTTGCATGCCCTGAAACAGCAGGGAGAAAAAAAAAAAAAAAGAAACAAACCACAACCCTCTGAACTTCTGGATGCAATAAAACAGTTTAATTTTGGCTTTTATCTTTGGATGTGTTGAGATTTGTTTGACTTCAAGAAGAGGAGAGAGGGAAATAAATAAGAAAGATACACGGCCATGGGTTTGTTTCAATGCTCTCATTAAACTTCTGCATATTGAAGTGGATATTCCCTTTCTGGTTTATGTAATCTGAAGTTCTCAGGAGTTCGGAGCTCAAAATGTTGAGGATGCAAAATAATCTACAACAGAGCAGGTCCAGAGAAGGGCAACCAAGCTGGGGAAGGGTTTGGAGAGGAGGGCTGGGGAGGAACAGCTGAGGGAGCTGGAGGAGTTTAGTGTGGGGAAGAGGAGGCTGAGGGGAGATAAAGATGTGCAAGGGCTGGAGTCAGGCTCTGCTCAGGGATGTCCAAGGACAGCACAAGAGACCTCATTGCTCTCTACAGCTCCCTGGAAGAAGGCTGCAGTGAGGTGAGGGTTGGACTCTGCTCCCTAGTCTTAGGGGATAGAAGGAGAGGAAATAGCCTGGAATTGTGCCAGGGGAGGGTGAGGTTGGAGAGGAGAAAAAATGTCTTTGCTGCAAGAGTGGTCAGGGAGTGTTCCAGGCTGCCCAGGGAGGTGGTGGAGTCCCCATGCCTGGAGGTGTTCCAGAAAGCTGTGGCCATGGCACTTGGGACCAGAGTTTGGTGGTCATGGTGGGGTTGGCTTGGACTGGATGCACTTGGAGATCTCTTCCTACCTTAATGATTCCATGATTCTGATGTTATAAAGTAAAGAACACTGAGAAGCTGTCACTGAATCTAGACTATGCCAAGAAGAGATGCTGATTCAGAACCAACTCTTAGCACCCAGACATGGCTTAGTGTGCATGGGGCTGTTGGGTTGATGGATGGGCTCAGTGATCTTAAAAGGCTTTTCCAACAGAAACAATTGTGTGAGTCCAGGGTTCTCTATTGTTACATGAGGGAATGTGTTTGAATAATTCATTGAGCCTTATAAAACTGACAGTAAAATAAATCCAGAAGAGGAGGTTACAACATTTACTCCTGAGCTCAGTGATGAGTTTCAATATGAATGTGTGGTGCTGATTTGAACCTCTGCCATGAATCACATCACCAAAATTGCTGTAATTGGAAATAAAAATACCTAGGAAATGTGTATTCTTATATCTCCATAGAATAAGAAATATATATAGTTGGTGTATGGACCTCCTGGACCTGCTGGAGAGGGTCCAAAGGAGGCCACCAAGATGATCACCATGCTGCAGAACCTCTGCTGTGGGGACAGGCTGGGAGAGTTGGGGCTGTTCAGCCTGGAGAAGAGAAGGCTCCAGGTCTCAGAGCTGCATTTCAATCTCTGCAGGGGAGCTGCAGGCAGGCTGGGGAGGGACTGTTCAGAAGGGGCTGTGGGGATAGGACCAGGGGCAATGGTTTGGAACTGGAGCAGGGCAGGGTTAGGTTGGACATCAGGAGGAAGTTCTGCACTGTGAGGGAGGGGGGAGACACTGGAACAGGCTGCCCAGAGAGGTGGTGGAGGCTCCATTCCTGCAGACATTCAAGCTCAGCCTTGCTGTGTCCCCGAGCCACCTGCTCTGGTTGGAGATGTCCCTGCTTGCCAGCAGGAGGTTTGAACAATCTGAACTTTGGGGGTCCCTTCCAGCCCAATGCATTCTGTGGTCTGTTCTTTTCTCTCCATTCTTGGCAGAGAATGAAATTAACAGACAAATATTTAAGTGCAGATTTTTACCCAGCACAGGAAATGGCCAATCTTAGCAGGCTGGGTGCATGGTGGATTTGTGCTTTGGTTTGGAAATTAGAATCTTAGGCTTTTGGTAGCAGTAACAGTTTATAAAATTGGAAAGAAAGCAGCACTTTGAGCCAATTGGGTCTAAAATGGAAGTTCCCAGGGGCATAGAACATCATCTCCAGCTGCTTTGGTGTGAGGAGAATAGGAATGAGATCTGTCTAAAGGTTACTTCCTTTCTCTCAGGCAGGTTAGACTTTTAAGTATCCTTCCATTTCTCATTTCTACTTCTGTTCACTCCAGCACAAGGCTAAGACTCCAGCTGTCTTTCAGTTTCTCAGCTGAGCCTGGGCTTTGCTTCACCTTCAAACCAAGTTGCCCTCAATTTGCAGAGCTGCAAGATCTTCCACAGAAGATGTTTGCTGATGATTGAGTTGATCCAAGTCTACAGGCTCAGAGTCTCTCAAATAGGGGTGGTCAGACACTGGAACAGGGAGCCCAGGGATGTTGTGGATGTCTCATCCCTGCAGGTGGTTAAGTCCAGGCTGGATGAGGCTTTGAGCAGCCAGGTGGAGTGGAAGGTGT
The DNA here is from genome assembly GCF_027791375.1 of Indicator indicator. Classification (NCBI taxonomy): domain Eukaryota; kingdom Metazoa; phylum Chordata; class Aves; order Piciformes; family Indicatoridae; genus Indicator; species Indicator indicator. The sequence continues at coordinate 66,297,501 of NC_072011.1, forward strand.
CCCTGCTCCTGGCAAGGGATTTAGAACTAGATGAGATTTAGGGTCCCTTCCAATCCAAACCATTCAACGATTCCATGAGATTGCAGCTGCCTTGATAAGACTGAACTGAGCTCTTACGGATTTCACCTCAACTACTTGGGCTTTAAATTGCATCCATAAAGGGAAATACAGCTCAGAAATCTACTCAGGAGCCTTCACTGATTTTTCTCTAGGTTATTCCCCTCCCAATTTCATTGCTACCTTTTTCAGTCATATGTAATTGAATGGCTTCTTGGATGCCTTTTCTTAAAGCAGCCTTCCACTACCTGAAAAGGGTCCTACAAGAAAGCTGAGGGACTTCTGGCAAGGGCTTGTAGTGACAAGACAAAGGGTAATGGCTTTGAGCTGGGAGAGGGGAGGTTGAGCCTGGAGATGAAGAAGAAAGTCTTTCCATTGAGAGTGGTGGAATGCCGGAACACCTCAACATGAGGAAAAACTTTTGTGTGAAGGTGTTAGAGCCCTGGAGCAGGCTGCCCAGAGAGGTTGTGGAGTCTCCTTCTCTAAAGAGTTTCAAGAGCCAGCTGGATGTGTTGCTGTGTGGTTTACTTTGGGTGCCCCTGCTTTAGCAGGAGGGGTGGACTCCATGATCTCCAGGGGTCCTCTGTCATTCTACAATTCCATGATTCTGGCAAACAATTTAACTGTTCCTCCACCAGCCCCTCAGAACAGTGCTGCTTAGAGCAACACCCAGAGGTAATTGCTCATGAATTTTAAGATGAGGAACGTTGCAGAGTGTAGCACAGAAGGAATGAACGAAAATTGTGCTCACAGAGAAGCCAAGGCTGTGTGATTTCCCCTATTTATTGTCATACTTAGCAGTTCCTCCAAGCTGCAATTTCTCCTGATGGAGTGTTCCTCCTATCAGTGTTTCCAGAACATTAGATGCAATTAATGGTTAGTTTTGATTGGTAGTGCTCATGGAACATTGAAATCCTTTACTTAAGTGACAAATTACTGCAGCTTTTCATGCTTGGTCTTTACCTGTGCAGGTTCAGCCAAACATCTAACCCAGAAAGTTTCCTGCTGCAGGTTAGAGGTCTTCATGGAGACATCCAGGATGTCATTTATCCTGGCCTGCTACTCTGTCAGTCTGAGCAGCTCCTACTTTCCTAACTCCCTGCTTCACAGTGACCATAAAGCCTTTTAGCATTTCACTTGCTCCAGCAGGAGAATTCATCCCAGGCTGTGGAACACGACCTTCAAATCCTTCCAGGCAGAGAGTGGTGAAGGATTCATTCAGCCTCTTGGCAATGTGGACCTCCTTGCTCTTGCCCTTCTGCAGGTCATCTGACTCCTTGTCTACCTGCAGCTGATATTATAACTTTTAAATCCATTTATTATTTTAGTCTTCATGAGTGGGAGCGTAGTACCCAATTGGTGGCATCCATTGGTGGCACCCATTGGTAGCAGTGACTTCTGCAGCAAAACTCTACCAAATGCAACATTTGGTGTCAGCTGATGACAAACTCCCCAGGAGCCAGCAGTGGTTGCTGGCAGCCCAGAGGGCAGCCCTGTGCTGGGCTGCATCCAAAGCAGGGAGAGCAGCAGCACAGGGAGAGGCTTCTGCCCCTCTGCTCTGCTGAAGTACTACATCCAGTTCTGGTGCCCCCAGTATAAGAGGGACATGGAAATGCTGGAGTGGGTCCAGAGGAAGCCATGAGGGTGCTCAGAGGGTTGAGCACCGCTCCTGTGAGGACAGGCTGGGAGAGTTCAGCCCGGAGAAGAGAAGACTCCAGGGAGACCTCAGAGCAGCCTTCCAGTACCTGAAGGGGCTCCAGGAGAGCTGAAGAGGGACTTTGAACAAGGGTTGGGAGTGTCAGGATGAGGGTCAATGGCTTTGAGCTGGGAGAGGGGAGAGTGAGACTGGAGATGAGGAAAAAAATCTTGAGAGGGAGGGTGGGGAGACACTGGAACAGGTTGCCCAGGGAGGCTGTGGATGTCCCCTCCCTGGAGGGGTTCAGGGCCAGGCTGGATGAGACCTTGAGCAACCTGGGCTGGTGGAAGGGGTTGAGGCCAGCTGATATTTTAGGTCCCTTCCAACCCAAACTGATGGTCTGTACCTCCCAACTGAAGTCCTCCAGACCCATTCCATGCAGCCCAACTCAACCTTCTGCTTCTTCTGGAGCTCAACTTGCCAACTCCAACCCATAGGCAAATCTTTACTACTAATCCAGGAATTGTTTCTACTTGCCTAATAAAATTTGATAGCACTCCCCAAATCTGTTTTCCTTCACTCTTTCTCCTTCTGCATCCAATCATTTCTCAGCTGTGCCATTCCCTTTCCTATTATTTGGGCCATGCAAGCTGAATGACTCTAATGGGCTGGTGTGAGGCTTGCCACCATCTGCCATTCTTGATTACTTGCCCAAAGAAGACAAATTGATGGAATTGCTGCAATTATGCTTTTACAGAGCTTTCAGTAGCAGGAAGGGAGCAATTTGGGTCAGCAGCAATTTTTTGGTAGCAATGCAGTCCCACTGAAGTATATTAAAAACCATATTTTACTTGGAAGAGATGGATTTGGGTGTTCCTAGAAGCCTGAGGAAGAGAGGCACAGGCAGAGCAAACCTAAACCAGTCACAGAATCACTCAATTACAGAATGGTAAGGGTTGGGAGGGACCTCTAGAGATCACTGAGTCCAACCCCCCCTGCCAGAGCAGGGTCACCTAGGGCAGGTCACACAGGAACACATCCAGGTGGGTTTTGAACACTTCCAGTGAAGGAGACTCCAGAACCTCTCTGGGCAGCCTGCTCCAGGCCTCCACAACCTCCCAGTAAAAGAAGTTTTTCTTTAGAGTCATATGAAAACTTCTGGGGTCTAGTTTGTGCCCACTGCCCCTTGTCCTGTCACTGGGCACCACTGAAAAGAGCCCAGCCCCATCCTTTAGCTATTGATCAGCACTGAGAAGATTCCCCTCTCCAGGCTCAAGAGTCCCAGGTCCCTCAGCCTCTCCTTGTAAGAGAGAGATTTCCATCCTCGTGTTCCTCTGCTGGGCTCTCCCCAGGAGTTTCCTGTCCCTTCTAGCCCAAGCCCCTTGCTAGAGCAGGGTCACCCAGAGTAAATCACACAGGAACACATCCAGGTGGGGTTGGAATGCCTCTAGAGAAGGAAATTCCACAACCTCTCTGGGCAGCCTGCTCCAGGGCTCTGCTGCCCTCAAAATGAAGAAATATTTTTCTTTTCTTCTTTTCTTTTCTTTTCTTTTCTTTTCTTTTCTTTTCTTTTCTTTTCTTTTCTTTTCTTTTCTTTTCTTTTCTTTTCTTTTCTTTTCTTTTCTTTTCTTTTCTTTTCTTTTCTTTTCTTTTCTTTTTCTTTTCTTTTCTTTTCTTTTTCTTTTCTTTTCTTTCTCTTCTCTTCTCTTCTCTTCTCTTCTCTTCTCTTCTCTTCTCTTCTCTTCTCTTCTCTTTTCTTTTCTTTTTCTTTTCTTTTCTTTTCTTTTCTTTTCTTTTCTTTTCTTTTCTTTTCTTTTCTGTTCTTTTCTTTTCTTTTCTTTTCTTTTCTTTTCTTTTCTTTTCTTTTCTTCTCTTTTCTTTTCTTCTCTTTTCTTTTCTTCTCTTTTCTTTTCTTCTCTTCTCTTCTCTTCTCTTCTCTTCTCTTCTCTTCTCTTCTCTTCTCTTCTCTTCTCTTCTCTTCTCTTCTCTTCTCTTCTCTTCTCTTCTCTTCTCTAGCACTTATTTTGTAGCAGGAGAAGAGTGCAGGTCAAGGTATGGTGAGCAAGGGAATGAGGAATATTCTTATTAGATCATAGAGCCGCAGAATGGGAGGTGTTGGAAGGGAACCTCTAGGGATCCTCTAACCCAACCCTCATCACATTAGATCAGCCTAAGGAAATCCACCTCAGAGTGTTGCTATTTCCTAGAGTACAGACACATCTCAGCAGGAGTCAAGATGTGAAACTGACCTTCTGTAAATGTTAGAAACCAAGCAGCTGCCTCCCAAAGGAGCAATGCCCCTTCCATAGCTTTACATCTTGCTCCATGCACTTGGCAATCAATTTCCCACTGTTTCTTTAACTGCATCAGTGAATGTTTCAGGGATTAGAAGCATTGGTGGAGCCAATTAATGATCACTTATTAATTTTCTCTTACTGCTGCATTACAATGGTTGGATGTGGTGCAGAGGGATATGGTTCAGCACTTGACTGGGGGAGTCAGAGAATGATCTTAGTTGGCTTCTCATGGCTTAGAGAAGCATATTTGTCACAGCAAGTGGTCAGGCATTGGAACAGGCTGCCCAGGGTGGTGGTAGAGTCACCAGTCCTGGAGGTGTTTAAAGGCTGTTTGGATGTGGTGCTTGGGGATATGGTTTAAGGATGAACCTTGTAGAGTAGGGTTATAGGCTGGACTTGGTGATCCTGAGGAGCTTTTCCAACCAGCCTGTTTCTGTGATTCCATGCTCTGACGGATCAACCACTGGCTGCATGGCCCAAAGAGTGGTGGTTAAATCCAAGTGGGAGCTGGTCACAAGTGGTGTACCTCAGGGTTCACTCTTAGCACCACTTCTGTTTCACTTCTTTAGCAGTGATCTGGATGAGGAGTTTGAGTGCACCATTAGTAGATGTGCAGATGACTCCAAGGTAGGTGTTGATTTGATGGAGGGCAGGGAGGCTCTGCAGGGAGGCTTACACAGATTGGATCAATGGGCTGAGCTCAATGGGATGAGCTTCAACAAGGTCAAATGCCAGCTCCTGCACTTGGACCACATAAACTCCATGAATGCTACAGTCTTGGGCAAGTGTGGCTGGAAAATTGTCTGGCAGAAAGGGACCTGGGGGTTCTAATGGCCAAGGAGCTGAAGATGATCCAGCAGTGTGCCCAGGTGGCCAAGAAAGCTACTGGCATCCTGGCTGGGATCAGTAATGGCAGGGAAGTGATTGTCCCTCTACACTGGGCACTGGTGAGGCCACACCAGGAGTTCAGTTTTTGCCCCCTTCCTGGAAGTGTTCCAGGGAGGTGTTCAGCAATATCCAACCTAAACCTCCCTGGTGCAACCTGAAGACATTGCCTCTTGTCGTATCTCTTGTTATTAGGGAGCAGAGACCAACATCCACTTCTATCCACCCTCCTCTCACTTCTGTCACTTGCCTCTAGGGAGAAGAGACCAACCCCTACCTGGCCCCAACCTCCTCTCAGGGAGCTGTAGGGAGCAAGGAGGTCTCCCCTCAGCCTCCTCTTCTCCACACTTCACACCCCCAGCTCCCATAGCTGCTCCTCCCCAGCCCTCTTCTCCAGACCCTTCCCCAGCTTTGTTGTGCCCTGCACCAGCCCTCAATGTCCTTCTTGGAGTGAGGAGCCCGAAACTCACCCCAGCATTCAAGGTGTAGCCTGAGCAGTGCTAAGTAGAGAGGGAAAGCCATTTCCTTGGTCCTGCTGCACTATTCCTGGTGTCTTCACTGTTCCACATTCATGTTAGTGAAGGTTGGCAATATCTTTTTATTGAATTATTCCACTTGCTTGTTTAAGTGAACATTTTGCTGCTCCTAGCCTGCTCAATAAAATGACAACTAAAGTCTTAAAACAAATGTCTATGGAGAAAAAAAGTCATAAGAACACTCTCGTGACTCTTTAGGCTCCCAGGCCCTAGGCTTTCAAATCTGATAGACTCCAATCTAAAACTGGAATCAAGAAACCATGATTTACAACCAAGACAGAGAAATAATGAAAGCAATAATCTCAGTTCTCTGCTGCAGTGTTGTGGCTTGGGGAATCAGAGAAGCACAGAATTGTCAGGGTTGGAAGGGAGCTCAAGGCTCAGCCAGTTCCAACCCCCCTGCCATGGGCAGGGACACCTCACACTGCAGCAGGTTGCTCACAGCCACATCCAGCCTGGCCTTAAAAACCTCCAGGGATGAGGCTTCAACCACCTCCCTGGGCAGCCTGTTCCAGTCTCACCAGCCTCATGATGGAAAACTTCCTGAAGTCTAACCTAACTCTCTTCAAGCTTGGATCCATTCCCCTCAGTCCTATCACTCCCTGACATTCTCAAAAGTCCCTCCCCATCTTTCTTGTAACCCCCTTCAGATCCTGGAAGGCCACAAGAAGGTCTCCTTGGAGCCTTCTCTTCTCCAGACTTCACAACCCCAACTCTCTCAGCCTGTCCTGGTAGAATGCTCATCCACAAACAAACAGAAGTGGGATTCTTGCAGTTCAACCCATCCCAATCCCTTCTCTCTGTGCTGAAGTTGTCGCTATAATAACAGAGGATCTGCTCTTTCCAAGCCAGGCAGAAAATTCACTGACTTGAAAGTTCAGATGGAGATTCCCAAGTGCTTGGTGGAACAGATCCTTTGCAGCACCCAAGCCTCCTTGCAGTGATCCATTGCAGTGCTCCTTCAGATCCATGCTGCAGACATGAAAAGGCAGAGATTAGAAGTGCTCAGACTTGATGCTGAATCTAGAGGAGATTCTTTTTTCTTGCTTTTTTTTTCCCTTCCTCTCAGCATGATGTGTTATTGGAACTGAAAGTGATGTTTGGGGTTTTTATTTCCCCCCACCCCTGTCACCTGTGGCACTGCACACTGTGTGGTGTTCGTAACCTGGTTAGTGTGTGTGAAATGTGATACAGAAATGAAATGCTGAACCTGCTCCAAATGAAAGGGTTTCAGGAGAAGAAATAGGGCTGGGCTTGTACAGCACAAGCCAAAGGAATACTCCTAGCATGAACTAAAAAAAAAGAGAAAATAGGAGTAAAAGGGTCTAGAGAACCTGCTGAGGAGCAGCTGAGGGAGCTGGGGATGTTTAGTGTAGAGAAAACCAGGCTAGGGGGAGACCTTCTTGCTCTCTACAACTTCCTGAAAGGAGGTTGGAGTGAGGTGGCTCTTGGTCTCCTCTAACTAAAGACAGAAAGAGAGCAAATGACCTCAAGCTGCACCAGGGGAGGTTCAAGTTGGAAAACAGGAAACATTTCTTTATGGAAAGAGTGGTCAGGGATTGGAACAGGCTGCCCAGGGAGGTAGAGTCCCCATCCCTGGAGGTGCTAAAAAATGCTGCAGACTTGGCACTCAAAGCCATGGGTCAGTGACCATGGTGGTGTTGTGTGGATGGCTGGACTGGAGTATCTTAGAAGTATTTGCACTGGAGCAGGCTGCCCAGAGAGCTTGTGGAGTCTCCTTCTCTGGAGGCTTTCAAAACTCACCTGGATGTGTTCCTGTGTGCCCTGCCCTGGGTAATCCTTCTTTGGCAGGGGTGGGGTTGGACTGGTGACCTTATTGTGGCTTTTCAATATCTGAAGAAAGCTGGGGAGGGACCTTTTAGGCTATCAGGTAGTGACAGGACTGGGGGGAATGGAATAAAGCTGGAAGTGGGGAGATTCAGACTGGATGTGAGGAAGAAGTTCTTCCCCATGAGAGTGGTGAGAGCCTGGAATGGGTTGTCCAGGGAGGTGGTTGAGGCCCCATCCCTGGAGGTGTTTAAGGCCAGGCTGGATGAGGCTCTGGCCAGCCTGATGTAGTGTGAGGTGTCCCTGCCCATGGCAGGGGGGTTGGAACTGGATACTCTCTCTCAACACAACAACCACGACACAGCAGGGATTCCAACAACGCGGGACTTGGCTCACCATCCCACCTCGAATCCCGGCATCGGCCACTC